>NC_080798.1:54144622-54444622 GCF_028018385.1 Neofelis nebulosa | reverse complement strand
CACTTCAAGTAGAATGTAGAAAACCTCCAGCTGTGTGGGTCCGTCACCTCCATCCATGTTACAGTTGTACGTCTTCTATCTACATATGTTATAAGCCTCAAAATAAGATTTCCTAATATTTGCTTTAAATATGGACAACTATGGCCTACAGGACAAAACTTAGCCATTAGCTGCTTTTGTAAGTAAAGTTAGATTTATACGTAAACATGCTCAACTGTTTACGTATCGTCTGTGCCCACAAGTAGCTCCAACGGAGACCATATGGGCTACAAAGCCCAAAATATCTTCCAGCCCTTGGCAGAAAAAGTTTGCTGACCTCTGCTTTCAACTAATCGTGCATATTATAAAGGGACTGAGAAGAGGAGAAAAGCCTCTCACGGAGTCCACAGAGTTGTGCCTCTGAAGCTGTTCGTCTCTTTGTGAGCGTCCAGATTTCCGTCTGCTGCCATTTCCCTTCAGCCCGTGTCTTGTAGCTCAGACTCTGCAGTGCTATCTTCTTTTTGGTGTTACTTGTTTATTTTTTAATTTCCATCCAAGTTGTATACGGTACAGTGATGGTTTCAGGAGTAGGATCCAGGGACTCTTCCCAGCAAGTGTCTTCCTCAATGCCCCTTGACCATTTGGCCCTCCGCCCACCCACAGCCCCTCCAGCAACCTTCCGTTTGTTCTCTGTAAATTATTTAAGGGTCTCCTAGGTTTTGGCCCCCTCCCTGTTGTCGTATTGTTTTTGTTTCCCTTCCCCTGCGTTCGTCTCTTTTAGATCTTAAATTCCACTTACGAGTGGGCTCATACGTGTCTTTTTCTTTTTTTTTTTTTTTAAAATTTTTAACATTTATTTATTTTTGAGATAGAGACAGAGCATGAACGGGGGAGGGTCAGAGAGAGAGGGAGACACAGAATCTGAAACGGGCTCCAGGCTCTGAGCAGTCAGCACAGAGCCCGATGCGGGGCTCGAACTCACATACCGCGAGATCGTGACCTGAGCTGAAGTCGGACGCTTAACCGACTGAGCCACCCAGGCGCCCCATACGTGTCTTTTTCTGATGCAACGCCATCTTCTAAGTGCTGATGCCCCTCCAGACTCTGTCTGCCCTGGGTCACTCTCCAAAGCCTGCAGGTAGATTTAAATATTTTGTTCGGAGTGTTCATTTGTTACCTGCAGCAGTAATCTTTTTGCTAAGAGTTACTCTGCTAGGCCTGGAAGCAGAACCTCTGATAGCCTCTGAATTCTGAGTTAGTAGACACCTCCACTCATGGGGTGTGTGCAGTGATGCAAACAGACTTCGTGTATCTGAGTGCAGGCGCTCTGGTAAACACTTCAGGCACTTACCGCATTGCACCCTTATGAAAACCCTCCGACTTGCGGATGATTCGCGTCCCATTTCACAGATGAGGCCCGGGAAGGTCTGAGGGACAAACGGTGCGCTCAAGGTCACGCACCCAGTAATGGGCCCCCAAATCAAACCCACGTAGTGAGCCAGGCCTTTCCAACCTGGGCAGTCTGGGCAGGCCTACAGCCCCACCCTGCCCTCAGCACGTGCCTGATCTTACAGGTGTGGAGAGGCAGGGCTGCTGTGAACTGGCTGAGATGGGGGAGATGCTCAGATGAGGAAATGAGTGGATCGTTAGAGAATCAGAAGGCAGTGGTGGGGTGGATAAGGCAGGGGGCCAGGGAGAAGGGGTGGACTGGGTTCTGGGCAGGGTGAGACACTGAGACGATAAGCGAGGAAGGACAAACACATCTGCAAGAGGCAGAGCTGACAGGAGACTGAAATCTGTGCCCATAAGAGAAAAGGGATGGGTTTCAGGAACAGGGTAGGGAGGTAAGCCATCAAGAGAATGCCTGGATCGTACTAACTTGCTTTTGGAAGGTTCAGAATCTGCCACCTTTTCCCCAGCCAAGAGAATATACCCACCTATCTCTCTCTCCCTCTCTCTCCCTCTCTCTCCCTCTCTCTCCCTCTCTCTCCCTCTCTCTCCCTCTCTCTCCCTCTCTCTCCCTCTCTCTCCCTCTCTCTCCCTCTCTCTCTCTCTCCCTCTCTCCCCCTCCCCCTCTCTCCCCCTCCCTCTCTCTCTCTCTCTCTCTCTCTCTCTCACACACACACACACACACACACACACACACACACACACACACACACACACAGTTTGAGCTCCCAGAGTTTGGCTCCTGATAGCAGGTGCACAATAAATCCTTGTTGAATTAAATTAAAATGTTTAAGGAGCCATTTTCTGAGCCAGGCCTCTCTCTGCCATCAAGGAAGGATTTATTTAACAAGATCTACACTTTGGCAAACAAACTCTACTTCTCTTGGCTGGTCCGTGGTCATGATTTAAGATACCGATATTGCCGCCCGCTGTTGGGAAATGGGTTCTTGTTTGGGGAAGGGGGTGGGGCTTCATGGTTTGGGAAGCAGATAATTTCAAGATGCTTGAAACTGATAGTCCTCTGGTGCTTCCAAAGGACTCTGGCTGGATCCTTGAAGCACACGCTTGGTCCTCAAAAAGAATAATTCTGTGAGGGCAGTTGGTCATTTGTGTTGCAACTGCAAAGGCTTTCGTGCCAGAAAAGCACCTCCAGATCATCCCTTTGCAAGAGGCAGGGGATATTGATGACATCATTGCAGTGTCTGGTGCCCGTTTCCTTTGTTTCCCCCTGTGGATGTTGTCCATAGCAAGTGCTGGCTTAAATACGGTGTATATTTGCCATGTCTGGGAGCACCGGTCAGCAATCCGAAGCGGCCCCTAGTTATCACTTCGTGGTGCATCTTGCCTCCTCTTATTTCATGACCCACAGCGAAGCCTTTCCCTCCTGGAGCAGAAAAGTTGCTGTCCTTTTCTAGACACCCAGGGCTGAGATGGAGTGTCTGTGCCAGGACTTAATGATCACCTGTTTCTCAAGAAGACGGCCACAGCAGCTAGAAAGAGCCCCATGATTCAGTGAGGTAAAAACGAAGGGAGACGTTTTAATTTTAGCGGACAAGTGCCTTGCTGCTGCTTGGAATCCGGGCACTCGATCTCCAGTCCGGTGAACGCCAGCTCTGTCCCCAGTTCCAGTGGACAGGAGAGCCAGGCCCTGTTGGCAAGAGAGGCACCTGCCAACCAGCTCTTGCTTCTTCAGCGGAGACGGGGGATCAGAGGGTAAAGAAGCCACGTAGGTGCTGGTTTGGCCCGTGTATCTCTTGGCCACGGGGCAGCGTGGCCAAGTACTCAGGATGCTGTTATATTCGTCCAGATCTCGTGCCTGGTCTCAGCTGGGGAGAAGGTCCAGCAGACAATCTACAAGTTGTGAGCCTTCCTTATGGGTTTCGTACATCGGACCTTTGGATCCCTCCGGGTATAATTACCTGAGAAGTAGGCTCCATCTACTTAATTATGTAGGATTCTCTACTAACCCCAAATGATTCCTTTTGCAGAGATGATGTGAGAGAGGGAGCGAAGTTTCAAAGTTGCCAGACACTTGGGCAATCAGAGAGTTCATTTGTCCTTCTCCCAGTGGGGGCTGGAGTTAACAGTGAATAAGACATTCCCTTCTAATTCATCTTGAGTACTTCAGTGTGGAGTGAAGACAGTCCTGTTCTGAGCATAGTGATGTGTGTTCGGTTTCCCAGCAAAGCCTTTTCACAAGGCATTTTTCTTTCTTTGCTGCTTCTTTCCCACATGTCACTCCTGCATATTTTAAATAAATAAAAAACACAAGTATTAATGACTTTAAAAATTGGAAATCTAGGACCCCAGCTAACCCATCATGATTTCATTTCTGTTTATCTTCTCTGCCTGTGTAATTACAGAGAACACAACACCAAAACTACTCCTCTGTGTTTGATTTGCACTTTGACACTTTCCTCTGTGATTACACAAACTCATTTTAATGATCCCTCAGTATTCTGTCCTGTTGCTTTACAAATACTTATTAAAATTGTCCCCAAATATTGAACATTTATGTTGTTTTCAAAGATTAACTTTTAGAGGAAATATGCATTAAGTATCTGCATGCATATAATTTTTTTTTCTTCCATTTCTGCTGAATTTCATCCTTGGATACAATTCAGGAAAGCAGGATCGTTACCTTAATAGGCCTGCTTTTCTAAATCCTTTTTTTTTTCCTTCTAAGATTTTATTTAAATTCAAGTTGGTTAACATATAGTGTGGTATTGGTTTCAGGAGTAGAATTTACTTGATTCATCTATTACATGTAACACCCAGTGCTCGTGATAACATGCGTCCTCCTTAATGCCCATCACTCATCTATCCCAACCCCCACCACCTCCCCTCCAGCAACCCTCAGTTTTCTTTTAATATGTACTCTTTTTTTTTTTTTTAACGTTTATTTATTTTTGAGACAGAGAGAGACAGAGCATGAACAGGGGAGGGGCAGAGAGAGAGGGAGACACAGAATCGGAAGCAGGCTCCAGGCTCTGGGCCATCGGCCCAGAGCCCGACGCGGGGCTCGAACTCGCGGACCGCGAGATCGTGACCTGAGCTGAAGTCGGGCGCTTAACCAACGAGCCACCCAGGCGCCCCAACCTTCAGTTTTCTATTGTTAAAAGTTTCTTATGGTTTGCTTCCTGCTCTGTTTTAATCATATATTTTTAAGTTTATTTATTTTGAGAGAGAGAGGTTGGGAGAGGTAGAGAGAGAGAATCCCAAGTAGGCTCTGTGCTGTAGAGCCCGGTGCAGGGCTCGATCCCATGAACCGTGAGATCACGACCCGAGCCAAAATCAAGAGTCGGACCCTTAACCAACTGGGTGGCTTTTGATCTTCTTTCTAGCAAGAAAGTCCTGGCCATATCCGAGCTTGTCAAAGGTAGTGTTTACTTGGCTTCGGGGCACATACAATCCTTTCCCTAAGGGCTAAGAATTCCTGTAACTTCTCTTGTGGTGAGTGAAACCCAAAACAGAGGGAATCCATTGTCTTGCAACGTGAAACCCAAAAGAGAGGGAATCCATTGTCTAGCAACGTGATAACCCAGGCTGTCGTTCCCTCAATGGGGAGAAATATTCTACTTGATTATTTTCTCACGTCTGAGACCCCCAGCTGTTGTGTGTCCTTAATCCAGTGGAGAATGTTCAGTCTTCATCCTCCTGGACCCTCAGCAACTCTTCATCCCGGACCATTCTCTCTTTGAAACAGTGTCTTCCTTTGGGGTCTGTGACCTTGTCTTCCCTATGTCCTTTCACTTCTCTAGCTGGTCTTTGAGGTCCTTTGTTGCCTCTGTCTTCTCCCACCTGGCCTTTGAATGTGGGCGATTCCTGATACTTACTTTAAGGTCTTGGGAGGCCTCATCCTCCATGCACCCTGGACAGTCTCATCCTCATGGAGGCTCAGCGATGAGCCTCTCTGTGCCGTGGCTCCTAAATGGAAATCTTCATCTCAAGCCAGAGTGCCAGACACAGAGATCTGAGCATCACCTGAGCATCCCCCCCGACCTTCTGGTACGGTGTGGTTGATTCTGACGTCTTGGGGTTCTCCGTCCCAGCACTGGTACCTGCATTTGTTCATTCAGGTGAACGGGGACCAGGCAGCATCCGTGCTCACGCTTTACCCTGTGCTCGCCGACGGCTGCACCAGTGCCAGGGCCTGGAGCTTCACCTCCTGAACCTCTCTGGACTCCATTCAGCTCTCGCCATCTCCAGAGTTGCCACCTTGGCGCAAGGGAGCCGGTGTTGCCACGCCTGCTCGACCTCACCTCTCCCCACTCCGCTCAGTTCTGTTCTCTGCACCGCAGCACATGGCTTCCTTTGCTTAAGACCCTCTGTGGCTTCAGCTTACTCTTAGAGTGAGGACCCAAACTTCCCATGGGCCCCCAGGCCCCACATGATCTCATCCTGGCCCTGCTGTCCAGCCTCATCTCCGCTCACGCCTGTCCTTGCTTTCCGTCCCAGTCCTGCATGAGCCTTCTCTGCATTGTTCACGTGTTGATCCATGCACTCTGCTACCACAGGGCCGTTACACGTGCATTCCCACTGTTGGCTCTGGCTCCCTGTCTCCTAGGTCTCTAGCTCCTTTTAGGGATGTGGGGGGTTGGGGAGTGTTGCTCACCATTCCCATTTAAGCATTCACCCCCTCTCCTGCCAGAATTGCCATTGGCTGACAGCTGAGTCTTTCCCCAGATGTTGTCCTCAGCTGAAGGGAGCTGCCTTGACCAAAGTTATGAGTGGTTGATGTGGGGGTACAAAGTCCAGGCCTCTTGGCCTCAGCTGGGGACACTTCTAATCAGTCTCCCCAGCTCCTGAGCTCCCAGGTCCTGGAGACCTGAGCTATAGCCCTCCTGCTTGTCTTTTAGGTCTTGGCTCGTACTTCAGGCATCTTCCCTGATGCAGTAAAACTGTGTCTTGATTAGTATCATTGATTAGTGCATGGCTGCGCTTCGAGCTCCTTGAAAGCAGGGAGCTCACCAAATACTCAGCTCTAGGCATGGTGCTTGGCACAAAAAGGGTGTTCAAAAAGGGTTGATTCTCATTACCCGTGGTGGTTACATTAGGGAACATTACAGAGAACACTGAATTAGCCATTGCTGAACCACTCTTCCTAGGGCAAAGAAAGGGTTAAGTTCCCACTAGCCTCTGGTCACAACGTCTTCATCAGCTGATCTTGTCTTATGTGTGTTTCTGTTTTAAAACACCGGATTTAATATGTATTGTTGATTCATTAACCTAGAACTCACGGCCCATAGAACCACAGCTTATGCCTAAATGAAGCTTATCTGGCACCAGTTTTTTCTCCATAAGGCACATCACAGCCTTGTCGCACTCAGGACCACTAGACAGCACTATGTTTTGGGGCCGTTTTAAACCGCAAAATCGCCAACACGCAAGAGCATCCCAAGATCATAAAGAAATGGCCCCAAGTAGACCACAAGCAGGGGGCTTGTTCTGAAACGAGGGGGTGGGGTCTGGCTTCAGCTGGGACACGGGTACCGAGTGCCTCCGTGTTTTCCACCGTTCTGTGAATGGCCACTGAAGTGCTGTGACAGTTGATTTTGGGCTTAGAAATTAATTCAGTGAGTACGCGAACTTACAGATATGGAATCTGTGAGTAATGAGGATCAACCCTATTTGTTTAATGAACAAACGTGATAAATTAATAACGACCACATACGATTCCCCTCCTTCTGGCACACCCTTTGGTAATCACCCCCTGTACTGACTCTGAGCTGGTCTTGGGACCTGGTCAGTGGGACGGGAGCAAACAGAAAGCAGGCGGAGGGTTGGGGAATGCTTATGCGTTGTGGCATACTTTCTTGGTGTTGCCTGGAGCCCCCCAGCTACCACCACGTGAGGGAGCCTGGGCCAGCCTGCTGGGGGACAGGGCGTGTGGCCGGGTCATATCCACGCTTTCCCATCATCTGACCTTGAGTCACCTGCCACGTGTGTGAGCGAGGCCATTCTGGATCATCGATCCTGGGCCATCTGGCCCAGCTCAGAAGGCCTACCAGTTAAGCCACAGAACCTCGAGAAGTAAAAAAAAAAAAAAAAAAAAAAAAAAAAAAAAAAATATGTGTGGAACAAGTTGCTTCCGCTTCCGGAGTTTGAGATGATTGTTCCTTGTGGCTTCTCCCGGTTACGAATGTGAACCCCTGTGGCATCTACAAAGGGCAAACTGTCTGTGAGTATGTCGACTGGGCATTGACAGTTAAATACAAAAGCTCTAAGCTTACCTATCGAGGCTTTTGAACGTAGTAAGTGGCTTTCTGCTCTGCTCTGGGTGAGGAAGAGAGGGTGAAGCCACGTGTGTGGGGAGCAAGTGGATCCTCAGTGATAGAATTCCTTTGGTGGCTGTTCTCAGGCCAAGGCAACAGGCCACCTGTGGACTACGGAGGCCCGCATGGAGTGAGTCACAGGCCGGTGCTTCTTTCTGTGTTGTTGCATCGTGCCAACCTGTGGACTGACAGCCCTCTCTCGCAGCCTGTCTGCTTGCTGGTGCGTTTGCCTCTGATGCTCGGAGCTTCGTGTTTAGGTTTCCTAATGCCGTGTTTAAAAGTACTTTCCAAATCCCCGAAAATTGTTTATCTCAGGCCATGGTGCCTCTTGGGGAGAAAGACACCTTTGCATCAAAAACCAGAGCGGCAGTATTTCTCAATAAAACTGGGGGGAAAATCAGAGTAGCAGTTAAAAGGCAGAGAGGTCCACAGGGGTGAGTGTAAATTGAATTGGGAATAGGATGTACGACAGACTTTTCAAAAAACCAAGAACTAATCATGCAGTAAGCCAACAAAGTTATTTTGTGAGGCAGGCTTTTTCAACAGCTTCCACTTTTTTTTTTTTTAAACGCTTCAGTGACTAAAAATAGCAAAAACATTTTATTTATGTAAAAAGAAATCCCTTATATGCAAAGTTGCAGCAGCTGATTATAGGTATACAAACGGATAAAAGCCTGGGAACACGCGGCGTTTTCTTTTTTTAATGGAAATCTTGATTCACTCTTCAGTGTGGAGTTGAGAATCCTCCCTTCAGTGGTATCTTGGAGTTCAAACTGGACTGACCTCAAGAAATGAAATTCTAGGAAGACGTCCCTGTCCTGGTTATATCTCATTAGATGCAATTTTGCTTTCGAGAATTGTGACTTTCGTGATGAAGCTAGAAAATAAAAACAATGATGCTAGCGGCAGTAATAATTAGTAAAATTTCTAAGCAATCATTGTTTAATATTATCTGATATACTTTTCTCCTCCCCCACAACCGTGTCTTAAAATAATCATTTTTTTCCCCAATGAAGAATATTCAAAAATAGAATAATGACTCTAAAATTGTTCAGAGAGGATACCAGAAAATATTCCGTGCTTCGATTAACTTGTCTTTGGTGACTCAGAAAAAGAAAAAAAGAAATCCATTGTGTATACCGCAGACAGGAATGATGCTTTTATAAAGAAGATCATATAATCACTTATCTTTCAGAGCACCATCCAGTCTAGTTTTTAAAAAATTTTTTTGTTATTAAAATTTTAAAAAAATGTTTACTTTTTCTGACACACACACACACACACACACACACACACACACACGCACACAGAGTGTGAGTGGGGAAGGAGCAGAGAGAGGGGGAGACACAGAATTCAAAGCAGGCTCCAGGCTCTGAGCTGTCAGCGCAGAGCCCGATGCGGGGCTCCAACCCACGAACCGTGAGATCATGACCTGAGCTGAGGTGGGACGCTTAACCGACTGAGCCACCCAGGCAGCCCCAGGCTAGTTTCTTTTTGTTCGAAGGCAGTAAAGTTAACTCTGGAAGTCAATAGTGATGGGGGTTTAAAGGACAGAAACTGGGCAGGGACCCAAATGCTGTCATGGTCAGACCTTGTGTCTGGGCACCTGTCCCGAGGAGGGACAGTCTGGGCAGAATGGGCTCAAGAAAAGGTGATTGTGCTCTAGTAGCAATTTTTAACGAGGGGCACCTTTGTCCCTTAGGTGACATTTGGCAATGCTTGAACACATTGTTGGTCATCAAAGCTGGGTGGAGGCCAGGTCTGTTGCGGAATATCCCACAGAGCATAGGACAGCGTCCCCCACAAAGGATTGTGACCCGAATGTCCACTGTGCAGAGTGGGAAGCCATCAGGTAGTGAGACCCTTGCAGTGGCTACGATACCCCCCCCGGGCCTGTCGGGGTGTTTGTGAAGAGGAGTGGCCGTGAGTGCCAATGAGGAAGCAGAGTCATGGAGGTAGTAAGCAGAGCCCAGCTGGAACTTCGGTCCCCAAGGAAGAGCAGGGGACACAGAGTCTAAGCTCCGAGTTCCCGTATGGGGCTCTCACTGGCACAGACACTGGAGTTGGCAACAGTGAGGGCTTCGCAGGAGCCTGCTGTGCCACATGACGGAGAAGGGCTGCGACCCAGAGTCCAACAGCGGGGGTGAGAGTCCGTGTTCTGTGGGGGGGCCTTGGGCCTGTCACTTAAACTGCTGGGGCTGGATTTTGTTGCTTGTAAAATGAGGACATTGCATCACGTGATCTCTAAAAGACTTTCCACTTGGCCAGTTCTAAGCCTCTCCATGATTGCATGAATTTTCTGCCTTGTTCTGGAAGGGATTTGAGGCAGCTGATGCGCTGATGAGCATGTGGTTTTCCCCCACTGGTCCAGCACCCGAGAGTCTCCTGATGGCTGTTGACAAAACGATACAGTCCACAACATCTTCCCAGAAGCCTTTTCTCATGGTGTCCTTTAGTTTTGCCAAGAGAGACGGGGAGTGTTGGCTGCCCCTTATAGGGAGGCAAGCTGAGAGTTAGCAGCGGCTCGCGGTGCTGGAGATGCTTGTGCCGAGCTTGATGCCCGCGGGACTCCCCACAGCATTTCTGGGAAGTAGAAGCTTCAGGTGAATGTGCGTAGCCCTGTGCGTTTGTATCAGGTAATTGCTCTAAGGTATGGTCGTGCTGAACACGTTCATCTGAGAGAATGGTGGGTCTGGGAGAGAGTCTTCCAAAGCCGGGAAAGTTCACAGGGCCGGGCAGAGTCGGGCAGGCGTCCCGGCAGTGTCCCTCCACGCCAGGCACTCCCAGGAATCCGTGCAGCAGGGGGCTCTGTTTTGTGGGTGTTGTCACAGGGTGTCTTCCTCTGGGCGTCCAGATGGCTTGTCAGCCCAGTCACGGGGTTGGTTCCAGTGGGGTCCTGACCGCGCGGTGGCACGGAGCTCAGCTCAGTCCGTCCTGGTGCAGGATGTGGCAATGACAGAAGGTGGTCCGGGCGCCTTTTGCTTCCTGGAAGTGTTTTCTCTTTTCCTAGCTGGTCCAGCTGAACGCTGGGACTGAGAGCCTTTCCAGTGATGGGCATGAGGCTTTTCTTTCATTCCTGATCAAGTTTCTGTTCCCTTCACCTCCAGTCTGCCCAGAGGTTCTGCCTCCGAGCTGGCATGTACCAGTCTCGCTGAGTTGGCCATGGTTTCTTCGAGGGCATGGACTGTGTCATATTTTGTCAACAGCTGAAAGAGTGCCTGGCATGTGCTAGATGCTCAGAATTTGTAGGAGTGGCCCAAGTAACAGTGGGGATGGGACCCTCTGTTATCAGGGACATTCAGTAAGCCTTACTCTGTACTGGACACTGTTCTAGGCCTTTCCATCGAGTCAATCACTTGGCCCTCACAGCAGCCAACAGTAAGGACTCTTGTTATCACCGGTTTAGAGGTGAGGACGCTGAAGCCCAGAGCATTTGAAGGACATTCCCCCGGGTGCTTGAGCCCAGGATGCAAAACCTGGAGGCTACCCCAAGAGCCTGGCTTCTCGACAGGAAACCGGGACTGCGTAAGGCACTCCGTGTTCCGTTCATGCTGCCCCTGCCCCCTGACCTCACCCCTCCTCTCTGTAAAGTCCCATTTGCATTTTTGCTCGTGGCAATTGTAGAACCGCGTGGTCTCCCAGACCCTGCACCCCAGCTGGAAGCCAGAGACATGGCTCTTATTTATTTTTTTAGAGTTTTATTTAAATTTATTTATTTTGAGGGAGTGAGTGTGCATGCAGGAGGGGCAGAGAGGGAGAGAGAGAATCCCAACCAGGCTCCGCGCTGTCAGTGCAGAGCTTGACTCTGGACTCGAACCCGCGAAATGTGAGATCGTGACCTGAGCCCAAAATGAGAGTCCTACCCTTAACCAACTAAGCCCCCCAGGTGCCCCAGAGCCGGCTTTTCTCTTACAGGCACGCTGGGGATGTGGTGGGCTGAGGTGCGTGTTCCTACTCTCTCATCTATCCACCAGCGCCCCAGTCCATTGTTCTCTCCCCGCTGTCTGGTCTTCCTCAGCATCGGCCATCCCCGCCCCCAGGGCCTTCAGTCAGCAGCATCGCCCTCTCTTTCCTGCCGTTAACCATTCTCACCAAATCTTCAGCTCCGTACCGGGCCGCAGGCTAGCCATTTCCATGCCAGACAAATTCTGCATTCTGCCCCCTTCTGCACTCATGGTCTCTGCTCTCCCCACCAAGAACCACCTTCCAGGAGTAGCTCGCGGGCTCCGCTGATACCCTCCCCTTCACTTTGTGCTCACCGCAGTGCTGTCTTTCTCTTCTTTCCACTTATTTGCTTATTTATTGTCAGTCTCCCCTTTTTTATAACCAGAATATAAGCCTCTATGTTAAGGCTCTATCTCCAGTGCCTGGAACACTATGGGCAATGTAGGTACTTAGAACACATGTTTCGGAATGGACACATAACAGGTAATGTTTAATTAAATTTCTGAAGGCGGGAGGCCTCATCTGACTTGTGGGCCTGTTTCTTATCCTGGTCCCAGCTTTGTTCCCAGTTAGCATCATTGAGGGACACCAGCTGTGAGCCAACTTTGGGAATGAAAGTGTTGTGGGGTTGACTCATGTTCCCCAAAAGACCCATTCAATTGCTAAGCCCCAGTACCTGTGAATGTGGCCTTATTTGGAAATTGGGTCTTGGTAGATGTAATCAAGCTGAGATGAGGTCATACTGGATTAAGATGGGCCCTAAATCCAATGATTGGCATCTTTGTGGAAAGACGAAATTTGGACTTAGAGACATAAAGTTACACACAGATGGAGGCAGAGATTGGGGTGATGTGTCTACAGGCCAAGGAATGCCTAGGATTCTCAGAAACAACCAGAAGCTAGCACAAAGGCGTGGGACGATTCTCTCCTAGAGGCTTCAGAAGGAGTGTGGCTTTGCTGACACCCTTCTATCAGACTTGGAGCCCCCAGATGGAGAATACATTGTGTTGTTGTAGCCTCCCAGTTTGTGGCCCTTTGTTGGAGCAGCCTCGGGAAGCCAGCACACAAGGGAACCTGTCTCAGGGTGCTCCTCATACTTTGGCTATTCCTCGAAGCTTGGGAAATGCTCAGGGTGCTCCTTGTCCTTTGGCTAGTCCTCGCAGGTCAGGAAATGCTCAGAGTGCTCCTCGTACATCGGCTAGTCCTCGAAGCTCGGGAAATTCGCCCCTGAAATAAACCCGGCGTGAACTGGCCAACTCAGCATTGCCAGACAAAAGGATGTCAGAGAGTCGAGGCAGCGAATTTTTCACTCCCACAGAGCAGGGATGTGACCAGAGGCAGCTCTGGGAACCACCACGGGCCTGAGTGGTGCAGGACCTACGTGAAGCCTCCTGGTCTGGACCTCCCAGATACCCGGGACCCGGGAGCTGGTAGTGGGGATGTGAGCCAGCTTCTAGCTTAGACGAAGCCCAGCTTTGACAAATGTCCCCTTTGTGTACATTATTGTGGCTTCTGCGTGCGCCCTTTGGAAGGGGCGCCTTCTTGTCATTACTTACTGAATCTTTATCTTTTCTCTTAAACTCTAGACTTGAGGAGGAAAAAGACTTTTTCTGTCCTCAGGGCCCAGTTCCTGGCACACAGTAAACACCCTGTACCGTACGTGCAATTGGACCAGATTGATTGGAGTTACATATCCTTGCAGTTATTTATTCTTTGATAACTAAGTAAGGAGTCCAGTTATTGTTTATAAAAAGGCTGTTTTCGTGCCTTAAAGAAAAGTTTAATGATTCCTTAGGTGCTTAAAGGGGTAGGAAACCCTCTAAAACAAAGCATCTGAAAGCCTGTAGGATGTATACCACCAAGAGTGAGCTCTGATGTCAACTGCGGACTGTGGTTAATAAGAGTCTATCCATATTGGTCCATCAGTTGTGACAAATGTATCACTCTGATGCACAGTGTTGATACTGGGCCAGCTGGGGTGAGTGGGGGAGGAAGATTACATGGGAACTCACTCCACTTTCTGCAAACCTAAGAGTGCTCACAAAAATAAAGTGTATTCATTTAAAACATCTAAATACCAAAAAAAAAAAAAATCTCATTTCCTTATCATGTCCTTATTTTCTGGAGACTTATAATTTTTTTCCAGGATTACTAGCAACATCTCACACACACACGCTTAAGTATTTTAATAGGAATTGGCTATAAGAGGGGGTATGAGAAGGGGTTTCGCTTGCCTCCATCCACTATTTAAAGCCCCTTAGCCAGAGTTTTTACCCATATTAACTCCATAGGTTAATTTTTATATGTAGAAGCCCAGGTAGCAATGAATCAAGATGCAACTGATAACAAATTGCATAATTAATGCCCTGCCTGAATCCCAGATCATTCCTCCCACACATGGCCTTACCTTTGGTGGCTCACACTTGGCCTCCTGTTGAATTTCAAGATCTCCTTGACAACCACCTCTGGTATGATTTTTAGCCGCTACTCAAATCCGTTGCAATTGGAAGGCACTGTTCTGGCTAGCACCACAGTCTGTGTTTTCATGATTCCATGCCTCTGCCTTGTGGGGAAAATCCAGAAACTTAGACCGACAAAGATGATACGGTATGTGTGACCCTAGTGAGATAAATGTGCTCATCAGCACCCTCTCCCGAAAAGTCCACCGCAGAGGAAGCTATGGTTGGAAGCGGAGAGAGGTCGCCTCTGCCAGAACATTTCTAGCGCTTTGAGATGAAGGAGCAGGTAAAGAGTCCAGTAGAGATGACTGGATGGTGGGAGAACTGGGTGAGAAGGTCACCCTGAGCTACGCAGACACCTAACATGGCCAGGAGGAGGGAAGGTAAAAACTGAGCAGGCCACGGAGGGGGGAGCGGGTTTGGGGGGCAGTTTTATTAAATGGAAATCTCCGGAGAGAGTGGGAGGTAAGAATCAGGAGGAAAAAGAGGGGGTTGAAGACAAGTTTCTGGGCCGTGCTAGGTGTCCTTCAAGGGAAATGAATGTCCAATTCCAAGTCATTTGACAGCCCTTTAATTTTTGGTTTCTTTTTTAAACATAATACATTCTCTGAGACAGAAATGGACACCTTGTGCCTTCACGACCCCTTGTAGGGTGTGTGGGACCCCGGGAAAGTTTTGGGAGTCCTTGTCTGTATACGCAGTTTGATTATATGGGGCGCCTGGGTGGCTCAGTTGGTTGTGTCTGACTTCGGCTCAGGTCATGATCTCGCGATCTGTGAGTTTGAGCCCCGCGTCGGGCTGTGTGCTGACAGCTCAGAGCTTGGAGCCTGCTTCGGATTCTGCGTCTCCCTGTCTCTCTGACCCTCCCCCGTTCGTACTCTGTCTCTCTGTCTCAAAAATAAATAAACATTAAAAAAAAATATAAATAAAAATAAAATGTCTTCAAAATTCATGGGCCCATATAAAGGTTGGCGATCTGGTGAAGATAAAGAATAGCAGGCAGAGAACGCAAACTTATTTATTGACCCAGTGGTGCATGCGAGGAGTCCTGGCATGATTCACCCAGGTCTGGGGACCACTTCTCTGTGCCCCTTCATTGTTAGTGCTCCATTCCCGGTGAATTTCGTATCTTCTACCGGGAGCTGCTGTTGCTCGTAATTATTCCGTGACTTTTCATAACCTGCTTATATTCCAACAGGGCCGGTGTTCTTGTGTTTGCAGTGCCCACTAGCATATAGTTAGTGCTGGTGCCATCATTACTCATGGTGATGCATCATCCTTCATGCTGTCTGTGAATTCCACTAGCCTCCGGTGACTCTTGCAAAGGTTGTGCTTTGTTGATGGCGACCACAAATACAGGAGGTTGGGCATGACGACTCATTGCCTGGTCATGTTAAATCTGCCGTTCAGAAAATGTTTTTGTAGAACAACACATCTTCCAACAGTGTCTCCTTCTGAAGTCTTGAGGATATAATCACTGTGTGCCTGGCATGTGATTTATTTTGATGTTGATGGTACCCTGCCATTCTCCGAGTGGGATGCATAGGGGTAGACAGGCAAAGGGCCCGTGAATCGAGAAATGGGGGTAGTTCATTTGTGCAGAGTATCTGTGTCTCATGCAGCATGACCTTGGCAGGTCATACCCCTGTAAACTGGGACCTGGCTGTGGGGCGTTAGGGAGACCCTAGAGGTAGGAATTTTGGAACTAACTGGGACATCTGTTTGACTCAACATATGGGGTAAAGATCTAAGAGTACCCCACAATGGAGAAATGAAACCCATAGTTTAAGGAAGGTACTCCAAAGTGTGTGGTCCCTAAGGCATGGAGTCAGGTTGGGGCCCTACTAGCCAGGGCCTAAAGACTCCTCGCTTGCTGTCTGTTGTCAGTAAGATTATGAAGACAAGTCTTCACATGGTTTCACTTCTCCCCAGTCTCCTGATGTTCTTTGTGACCCACCACTCAGGTTACTGTGTTCTCTCACCTCCTTGTTCTCTCAATGCAATTTCCTGTCCTAGGGTGGATAGCAGATACTACAAGTGAATTTCCTCCTCCTCTTACGGTGAATGCTTTTTTTCTTCAAAATCCAGCTCATTCCCTCCTTTATCAAATCTTCTGGTACCTTTGCATCTTCCCAGTCCCTTTATCCAGCCAATGAGAACTTTCTAGTGGGCGCCTATCCTGTGCCAATCTGTGTTCCAGGCATTGTATCAACAGCAGTGAACCAGACAAATCCTCTAAGTTGCCATGTAGGCCCCCTGTGGACTCTCGATATTACTTTTTAATTTTTTTTAAGTTTGTTTATTTATTTTGAGAGAGAGAGAGAGAGAACACCAGAAGGGGAGGGGCAGAGAGAGAGTGGGGACAGAAGATCCAAAGCAGGCTCTATGCTGATAGTAGAGAGCCCGATGTGGGGCTCGAATTGATGAACCATGAGATCATGACCTGAACCAAAGTCGGACACTTAACCACCTGAGCCACCCAGGTGCCCTGGACTCTTAGGTATTTATATTTCCATGTCTCTTGTGTTAAAATTACTTTTATTTGCCAGCAGATGTTTTCTGTAAGGGGCCAGACAGTAAATACTTTACACTTTGAGGGACACGTGGCCTCTGTTATAACTACTCAGCCCTGCTGTTGTAGCACAAAAGGGACCAGAGACAATGTGCAAACAAATGGGTGTGGCTGTGTTCCAATAAAACTTTATTTACAAAACCAGGCGTGGACTTTGCCCGCTAGCCTCAGTTTGCTGACCCCCTGCAAGGAACAAAAGCTCTCTGAGAATAGGCCTGATGTTTTTCCCCCTTATTTTTTTGCTGGTGTCTTCCAGGTGCTTGGAACAATACTTTGCACCTAGAAGGCACTCGACATAGTTTTGTTAAATAGGGGAAGTGAATAAATGTCACCTATTAAACGGGAAGTTCCTGAAAGGCAGGGCTCCCTGCACCGCGATCGGCTCAGAGAACAGGTTAGGTGAAAATGGACTGAATAGGCGACGAGGGACGGACACCCCTCCTCCCATCAGCACCTCTGCTGGCTGGACAGGAGCCGGGCGGGTCCGGGCCAGCCTCATTCTCCCGGCCCTGTCGCAGCGGCCTCCTCAGCGGCCGTGGATCCACATGAGGAACCAATTACAGGATCACAGGCGGGCCTGGCTGCTCCCCGCGCCCGCCCCACGGCCAGCTGTGACAGCCGGCTGCAAGCCTGCAAAGCAGAGGCCAGGTTTCAGGGAACTCGGCAGCGGAAAGGGCCATTAAAGTTAAACACGACTGCCTGTCAGGGGACGAAGTGACAACAGGAGCCCTGCTCCCCACCATCTAACTACCTGTCAGCGCCAGCCGGTTGGCTTTCCCCGGGGGCACCATTCTGGCGCTCGGGGCACCGGCTGGGACAGGCGGGGGGCCCTGGTGTTGGGTGGGGGCGCGTCAGCCGAAACCCAGAGGCCGAGCTTGTGTCGTTTTTGGAAATTGGGGCACGGCCAGTGCAGCCGGATAAAGACGAGAGGAGGAAGGGAGGGTGGGGGTGCTGCCCTGTGCCGGGGCGGGGGCGGGGGTGGGGGTGGGGGCTGGCCAGCGGGGCCCTCCGCTGCTGGGGCCTCACCCAGAAAGGACGCGGCTCCTCTTCCGTTGCACGTCAACTTCGCTGCCATTGGATAGTCTGCGAGATTTCAAACAGATAAATGCCCCTTTGGGAAGCCGGAATGCCGTGGCAGACAATTTTAGGCCTTGATTTGATTGATAAATCCTTTGTGACAAGAGGGGATGAGAGAGGCCCCCGGTTTGGTACATATAAATAGGAAATTAGCTGGCAAAGTTGTCAGAGATAATTAACTCTCCGATTCTGCGGGTCTATTCAGGTTGACATCCTGAAATTATTTAGAAATGCACATGTCAACGCTCTGACAGAATTTGGGGCTGATCAGATAAACAGATTTGGAGATGTTTGAGTGTAAAATGATGTAAGCGCTTAGCTGGTGCTTTATCACCGCGTGCTTCCGTTCGCGCCAGTGGATGTGGCCGGGAGAGGGTTTGGCTGTGTGGGGATGGGGGATGGGGGGAGATTGGGTAGGTTGCACAAGGTTGGGCTCGTTGCCTTCTTCCTGCTTTTACTCTCACGGACTTGAGAGATTCCTAACCCTCACTTCAGCTGCAGTGAACCTTGGACTCAGCCCAAGGACTTGTCTCTGAACCTCAGCCTCCAGTCAGAAGGGAGGCGTCGGAAGGATTCAGCAACGTGTCTCCTGTCCTCCTGTGAAGCCCAGTATGGGTCAGGCGAGCACGGTGTACAAAACCATGTAGAGTCACTGCTGTTCCTTATTCATCACGACTTTAGGGTAAATCACTGGGCCTGACATGCTATTAAGAGGGGAGAATGCTGTCTCTGGCATTTCCGTCTTGTTATTGGAAATTGCCTTTTAAAAAGCAGATCGGTTTGGAGCCAGATCCTTCCAATGAGGAAGCATCCTTCCTCCAAGTGGATGAAAACTAGTATTTAGTGGGCACCTACTATGTGACAGAGACCAAGTTGGACACTGTACTGTAAGATTTGCTTACGTCGGTCTTCAGAATTTTGGTAGAGGTTTCTCTTTCTCGTTTGGATGAGAAAACATACTGAGAGAAGTTAAATCAGCTACTGGAGGTAACCAGCCATCAGAGTGAAATTTGGATTTGAACTTGGGTTTGCAGTCTCAGCCCTTCCCCACCCCCCACCTCAATGTTATTTTATGGTTAATTGCATCAGCTATTTAGAAGAAAGGGAATTCGGAGATCATCTAATTCAAGGTTTAATAACCTATAGGTCAAATCCATTCTGTTACCTGCTTTTTTTTTTTTTTAATGACCCATGAGCTAGGAATGCTTTTACATTTTTAAGTGGTTGGGGAAAAAAAAATCGAAAGAAAAATATTTCGTGACATGTATGAAAAACTGGTGAAGTTCAAATTTGAACTGTCCATGAGTAAAGTTTTATTGGGACACAGTCTCCCTCCTTCATTCATGTATCACCTATATGTTTTTCTGTGCTCTGAAGGCAGGATGGTGACAGAGACCATTTGGCCTTCAAACTTCAAAAGCTGAAAATATGTACCGTTTGGCTCTTGACAGAAAACATTTGCTGAGCCCTGGTTTCCCTCTGTCTCAGTGAGAGCTTACTGAGCTGGCACTGGTACAACTCTCAACAGGCATTACCTAATTTATCGCAGCCACTTGAGGTGGGTCCCAGTAAGTATTACGCAGGCGAACAAGCTAATGTTCAGAGAGGTTCAGGAAGCTGGCCTGGCTAACACAGCAGAGCCAGGATTCATGGCCAAGCCGGCCTGATTTCACACTCAGAGCACAAACCCTGAATTCCCTCCCTTTGTTGCCATTTCACTGTAACTTCATGTTACCTGGAAGTGGCTTTTCTTGGCCAGGCGCTTAAGACACAGGGGTGACTACCACTGTGGTGGGCAGAATAACGCCCCTGCAAAGACGTCCTCATCCCAATTCCCAGAACGGTCACTCAGCTACCTTCCGTGGCAGAAGGGATCTTGCCGATGTGATTAAGGATCTTGAAATGAGAAGATGGCTCTGGATTATCCTACAGACAAGGGTACTTACAAGAGGGAGGCAAGAAGGTCAAAGAGGAAGAGACGGGAGACTGAAGCAGAGGTTGGAGTGATGGGGCCCAGGGCCAGGGAGAGCAGGCTACCTCTCAAGGTGCAAAAGACAAGGAAACGGGTTCTCCTCTGACCTCCACCACTGCAAGAGGATGGATTTGTGTTGCTTTAAGACACCAAGCGAGTGGTAATTTGTTACGGCAGCTACAGGAAACTAGCACACCCCCCGCCAGGTCCTTGCCTTCAAGCCGTTCAGTCTGGTAGGAGACTCGGCCATCAACCGGAGCGGGTTTCAAAGGGAAACCTGAGCTGCAGGCGTTGAGAATAAAATCAGGCAATTTATTGGGGGGTGGGATCGTCCTCGAAGGCCTTCCTCACGGAGGGGCCAGAGGGCTCGCAATAGTGCAGAACTGTGTCCTGCACGAGGTCTGTCTTCATTCTGGTTTCTGGGGCCAGATCCTGGCATCTCCCAGGGCAGCCCCAGAGCACAAGGAGGAAGACAAGAATCAGGCCATTTCCTTCACTTTGCCATGCTACAGTGTCTGCCCTGTGCACTGCACATCTGGGGCCAGCCTCAGGCTTTGTGGCACGTGACCTACAGCTGCTGTGTGCTCCTCAGCGAGTTTGCTTTTGGTTAGTGAGGACCTAGGCTTTTGCAAAAGGGAAATCACAGTCTCGTCTTCATTTTATTAATATTGTGACCATTTGCAAATGAATTTCGAAGGCAATATAATTTACCTCTTGTATAGAATTCAGTTTTGATTACTGCCCAGTCACTGAAGTTCCACCTTTTGCGAGAGCTCTTATTATGAGAAATTAAGATACCTTTCTCCCTCGTCCAAATAAAATAAACGTATGGCTATGGGATGCGATCAAATTAAAAAATATCATTTAATCCAGGGAAGATAATTATTTGAATGAGGCTGGAGAGGAGAAACTCAATCTAGGGTTTGAATGTTGTCGTGGAATTTTGAAGGCTATTTTCACTCATCACTGACTTTTAATAGCATTTTGCACAGAGTAATTTGCAGCATAAACCTTGTTAGGGTGATATTGGTTATTTCGGAATCATGTTGGATCCCAAGACAGAACCTTTCTGCAGACCATGTTGTGGTGCCCCAGTATGTTTTAATGGATATTCCTGGAGCATCATTTAACCAGACATCGCTGTGCCTCTCCCTCGTTAGTGGTGACCACAGTGGCTTTATTCAATTTGATCAGGCTTTGTTCAAGATGTCATTGGGGAAGGAAGCAGAAAAGTTAGCTTTTGCTGTTGTACCACGTGTATGCCCCATGTTGTGTGTGTTTGCGGCAAGGTTCGTAGACTTGAGGGAGTGGCCTTGATTTTCAATGCCGGACTGTGTGCCCTGAGTTTTGTTTCAACAGTAAAGGTCCCTGCCATATATGTCCTTGGAATGTGGCACTTTGGAGCACACCCTGCCTAATTCCCACCTGCAGCCCCTATGATTGTTTTGAGTGCTTTCACTGCCGTGGGAAGCCCAGTCTGCCTGTTTTGAAGGAAGCTGGAAGTGTTCCGGAAATCATAGCCCTCAATGAATAACTCATGTGCTTTGGTGGGAGGTGGAGACATACTTCTCTCAGGGTGGAGTGTGGGTGGCCACATGGCTATTGTTCTCTGTGCCTAGTGTTCCCTGGTGGGAGCCCCAGTTGCCCCTAATGGTCACAGGCATGAAAATCCATCCTTTCCCCAGTTTGTGTCCCTTCTGTGTGTCACTCTCCCACTTCCTTGAAGTTACTGCCCAAGTAGACCACTTGCACCCAAATCCTGTCTTGTCCTTTGGGGGAATCCAAATCAAAATGATCATTGTACCAACTAATTTGTTTGCTTGCTTATTCAGTAAACACCTGTCTTGAGCCTGTTCAGAGCAGGCAGCTGGGAACTAGGTAAGCCCTCTGACTGGAGGAGCATAGACCCTGGGGGAGCAGACAGATGAGATAGGCAAGCAGACATAGAATGAATAGTTGTACCGAAGTGTCCTGCTGAAAATAAGCAGGGTCGCTGGAGGGAGAGAAGGGAGACTCTTGGCATACAGCAGTCGTCAGGTGAGCTCTGGTGAGCTGGTGACCTGAAGCCTGGCGAATGGGAAGGAGCCAGAGGTGCAAAGACTAGGGCAGCATCGGAGCGTTCACGGAGTGTCAGGGAGGATGTTGAGTTTGCGGTGTTGATGGGGATTGTCGTGGGAATCAGAGAAGACACAGGAAGGACCCAGATCACCCAGCTCTCAGGGGTCGTGCTAAGACCTACTTTATTTTAAGGGAGAACGACAGCTTAAGTTAAAATCTATGTGAAGAAGCAGGAACACTTGAAGTGAACCTGACACCTGAAGAAATGTTCAGACTCAGTGATCGCCATTGCTGACAAAGGCTGCGTTCAGGTTTCAACGATAATACAGATGGGGATGAACGAAAGGGAAGCAGCACTTGCCATGAACTTGCTCACGGCAGAGTGCTTTGTGCCTGGCAATATCCTACTTTCATGCTTTCTGCGACCAGTTAAGTTGGTCGTTTCCCATCCCCGTTGACACGGTGAGAACATTGAGGATCCGGGAGTTTGGATAATTTACCTAAAGCTCAGTGACATTTGAACCCAGATCTCTCTGGCTCTTCAACAAATGACATCCCAGTTACTAAAACACTGCCATCTTTGCTTTGTCTGAAGCACTGTTTAAAATAATTGATAAGCAGCGAGTTGCCAGTAAGAAAACTAGCATGAGATCTTTTGATTCAGTGAAGACAATGGAAAGGTTTATTGACTCCATGGCTATGTAACTTGCATGTTTCCTATTCCACAAAAGCATCGCCACACTTTGATCATTCTACCTTGCCAAGCTTTGAGTCTCTGATCTTCTGTTATTTTTCATGCTTAGAAAACTCCTGAACTGGGGTGTGTGCATGTGGGTGGGGTATACCCTACAGGTGTGGTGCTGACTGCACTCGGTGTGTTCATAGTCAGACGCCATAAAAGGTAGGAAAATGCTTAGCTCCGTTCTGGCTGCCTAACGTTAGAAATGACGATCTTCCCTTGGCTGGTTTGTATCTCTAGGACTTGCTTAATTAGACAAAAGTGTTGCCCAGCCACTGGAGATGCTTAAAGCAGTTCAGTAATCTCTTAACAACCCTTATCATTTGCCAATAGAAAGAGAAGGAATGTGTTTATTACTCTTTAGCCCCCCACCTACTATTGATAAGCAGTTTAGCCCCTTCTTAGCTTGTTTAGCCACAGAACTGAACATTTTCTCCCACGGCAAGCCTTTGGCTGGCGAGATGGGATGAAGGGCGGGGTGGCGGGGGTGGTGAGGAGCCCATTAACGTCTGGAATACTTGCTGGATTAAAGTTAGAATTTTGTTTGGGTTCACTTTGAATTTAATGTTAATATTACTTCAGTAGTTGAATCGACCCAGCTGATTTTAATATTTTGATTGGCATGGCCTATCATAGAAATTATTGAGCACTTACTATGTGCTGAGCACAGCGGTTGTGGCCATGACCACAACATAGACGGTCCCTTCTCCTCTGGAGCTGCAGTCTAGGTGGGGTTTCAAACAAACAAATCCCCATACCTCAGGTATGCACATGAGTTTTGGTGATGCTAAAACCCAGGGAAGTGACAGACACCGGTTGCAGGCGATCTTCAGACGGGGTGGTCGGGGAGGGCATCCCGAGAAGATGACAGCTGAGAGCTGAATGTTGAGGATGACGCCAGGCCAAGATGTGAGAGAGGAGCTTGTCAGGAAAGGGGAAGTACGGACGTCAAAGTCCCAAGGCGGGAATAAACTCAGTGCAGTTTCAAGAATGTATAAATCAAGGCACGTTGCTGGAGATGAAGAGCCAAGAGGGAGGGAGGCAGAAGGAGGTGTTGGTGAGGTATGCAGAGTTTATACCGAATTGTGTGGGGAAACCACTAGATGGTTCACATCAGACTCATCACATGCTCGGATGCTCATGTTTTTAAAAGATCGTTCTGGCTTCTTTAGGAGAGCAAAGACCAGAAGCAACTGTACCAGCAAAGGAGCTGTGGCGGCAGTTGGGGATCACTGTGTCTGGCATTAGGCAGTGAATGGATTTGGGAGAGGCCTTGCAGGTAATCCCACAGAGCTTGCTGATGGATTAGATGACAGGAGGGAAAAAGAGGGAATAGGAGTAAGTCCCCTTGGTGGGGGGGGTGGGCAGAATGCCAGGGCGGTGCCATTTTCTGAGATACAGATGACTGGGGGAGAAGTTGGCTTAAAAAATGAACCGAGAGGGGGCGCCCGGGTGGCTCAGTAGGTTAAGTGTCTGACTTCGGGTCTGGTCATGATCTCACGGTTTGTGGGTTCAAGCCCTGCCAACGCAGGGCTGACAGCTCAGAGCCTGGAGCCTGCTTCGGATTCTGTGTCTCCCTCTCTCTCTGCCCCTCCCCTGCTTGTGCTCTGTCTCTCTCTGTGTCTCTCAAAAATAAATGTTAAAAAAAAAATCAAGAGTTTTGTTTTAGTCTTGGGTTTTAGACATCAGTGGAGAAGTCCTATATATGATTCTATACTGTTTACAATTCTAAGAGTTTAAAGATCAAAATTTAAAACACAGCCTAGTCAAAATAACTTTAGGTTAACATGATCCAACTCTTCCATTGTGTATTAATAATCTCTGTTCTCTGAGTCTTTGTCCAGGTTAAGACAAAATTCTATACTTTACTCATATCCTTCCAATGAACTTTCGATGACACCTTCGTCCTGAAGTATGGCGTATGTGTGTGTGAGAGAGAGAGAGAGAGAAAGGGAGAGAGAATCTTTGTTTCTTAAAGTTTTTATTTTAATTCCAGTTGATTCACATACAGTGTTCTATTAGTTTCAGGTGTACAATATAGTGATTCATCATTTCTTTACATCACCCAGTGCTCCTCACAACAAATACACTCCTTAATCCCCAACAAGTATATTCCTTAATCCTCATCACCTTTTTCATGAGAGGGATAATTGTGTATTCCTTCCAGGCACTTTGCACTCACCTTGGCTTTGTAGGTCTCACAGAAAACCTATGTAGTTGGTACTTGACTCATTATGATGAAATTTGGCTTCACTTACTGGAAAGTCTCCTGTAGTGGTTTAAATACACAAGGTTGAGTCTCACAAGTCAAAGGATAACTGGAGCTGGGCAATCCAAGGCTGGCATGGCAGCTTCATGAAATCATTAAGGGACACGGGTGGGTCCCTTCTGCCTTGCTGCTCTGCTAGTTTTAGCATGTTGTCTCATGGTCCAAAATGGCTGCTCAGGCTCCAGCCATTATATTCTATTCCAGGCCACAAGAAAGTAGGAGTGGAAGGTCTTCTTCTTCTTCAAGGACTTTTTTGGAAGTTTCCTGCCATACTTCTACTTATAGCTCATTGTTGTATGTCTACACCTAGCTTCAAAGGAGTCTGGGAAAATAGTAAAGTGGCATTTGCTAAGGAAGAAAGGGATTAGGAATATTAGCAATTATCTAGCAACTTTCCTTCAGTCCTAGTATGCCTGCTTTACTTGCCCACGACCACATAACAAAATAGGTTGGTAGGCTTTACTATTATTTGTTCTCTTACTTTTTGCCTTTCTTATTCTCAGCTCTTCTGTTATCTTCACAGTTGAGAAAATGGCTAGTTTTGTTTTTTTTTTTTTTTTTTCCTCAAACACCCTCTCAGAGCTATTTATTTTCCCATTTCTAGTGCCAGGACCTTTCTGTGAGTTCTGCAAAGTGTTATGGGCAACAGAAGAAAGGGAAAGTACTGATTTTCAACCTTGCAATGCAATATCTCCCAACTTCCATAAATCAGCAGGTTTTCAGGAGGCGGGAAGGAGAGTACCATCTGATTTTTACGCCTGATTCACAATAAAATGTGCACAGGGGCTTCTGGGATGCTTGCTTTCCCAAAAGGCTGAGGCAGCAGAAACATGTCTATTATGTCAGGAGAGAAGGAGTCGCCCATTTAGAAGTAAGTGCTAATGCTGATAGAGAGCATTTGAACTTTCTATATCTATTTTTACTACAACTTGGTGGGACACGTCCTTCCACGTGTCTTTGTACATGTCCTGAGACTCCCAGAGAGGATCCTTAGTGACTTTTCTGCTGTAAACCAAAGCTTCGTTTTAAAAATAGGAACACCGAGTACGTGGACCTCAGATCTCTTGGATCAGCATGGGTGTGTGGCTTCTCAAGGTCCAAGAGTGCTAATTCCTGTTGCTGTAGAACATTCTCTTCCCTCTGCCGTAGATTCATATCCACTGGGTTATATGACTGCAAACCCGAATCTTGGGCTTGGTGTCAGTGTCTTTGGAATCTGGGGACCACATGTGAACATAGAGGCAAGACATAGCTCACCTGCAAACACAGGTACCCATTGTCTTGACCTGGAAGCCACTTCAACACTTGGGTCTCAGGCTCCGTCAGCTCCAGATGCAAGTCCGTTTAGACCATTTACCGCATTCCTGAACAGGGTGACGGGGTGGTAAGAGTTGTGATCTGTTATCCTGAGGGTGCCATCCTGTGACTGAGGGCTCTCAGCAGGAGTCCATTAGGTGAGCTCCTTTGGAGACATACTGTTTCCTGGACCCTGCACATTCTCGCATCATCCTCTGGGTAACTCCACAATGTAGTTGCTGACATCCTTGTTTTACTATCGGGGAAACTGAGGCTGAGAGAGGTCAATAACTGACTGACACTCTGCCTCATAAGGAGTAGAGCCCAGATCGGAGCTCAGACGTTTAACACCTGTCCACGAGCTTTCTTTCAAGAAAGCTAATTTACTACACGTACACCCCAAATAAAGAGTTTTTAAAACTTAGCGACACAGGGCTGGGTTAGGTTGAACTCTGTGCCACCGCAATACTCGATGGTATTTGTGTTACAAAAATGTCACTTCCACGTGGCTCCATCAGTACCTAAAATAACCCCTTGCCAGGTTATTTGATTCAGTTTAGGGTTGGGAAACTATAATTATTAAAGGACTCCTCTGCCGTTAATATTCTAGAACCCATAATTCCAGCGCAAATGAGCATAGTGCCAATGAGGACAGCATTATCGATCGGCTTGGCCATTACTCCTGGCTAGACATCTGTTGTCCCCTGTCCTTCTGCACCCCACCAGGAACTGCTAGCTTTCCACAAAGAGGAATGACACTTCTTCAGTGACGTACTTTCATGGAACTTAGGTAGTTGCCTTTCGGAAAAAAAAAAATTCTTTACTGCCACAGTTACAAAAACTTGTGAGATTTCTGCGTAAAGAAGTTTACTGCAGGGCGCCTGGGTGGCGCAGTCGGTTAAGCGTCCGACTTCAGCCAGGTCACGATCTCGCGGTCCGTGAGTTCGAGCCCCGCGTCAGGCTCTGGGCTGATGGCTCGGAGCCTGGAGCCTGTTTCCGATTCTGTGTCTCCCTCTCTCTCTGCCCCTCCCCCGTTCATGCTCTGTCTCTCTCTGTCCCAAAAATAAAAAAAAAAAAAAAAAAAAAAAGTTTACTGCAGCAAGAGGCACAATATGTACGTGATCGCGGTCAATACAGGAAGGTCGGACTGGAGGATGTAGGAGAGCGTCTTAGGGACTGCCAGTGAAATGGAGCGGAGTCTGTTTTACTTTCTCCCTGCTCTATCACACTTTCGTATACTGTCCAGCTTTCCTCTGTCATATGCTTTATACACACACACACGCACACACACACACACTTAGGAGAAGAAAATCAAATCCTCAAAAATGAAAGAAAAGTCTTCAAAAATACAACTTAAACATGGTTGGGCAAAAATATTGATGCGAAGAGGAAGTCTTACTCTGTCTTTTGGTGGAGAAAGAGTTTGATTTGCTGAGAGACCCTGCCTCTACAAAAGGAGTGTAGAGGGGGCTGTGGGGGCGGGCGGGGGAAGGAATACGAAAAGGGTGGAACAGCATGATGGCAAGCTGGGAGGATTCTAGAAGGAAGGGGACAATGGTCACACAGTGGGATATCTCACTGCGATGCCACATCCTCCATGGTGCCTCCCTGAGCCCCCACTCTGATTAGAGCCTCCCAAGTGCACCCTCATTAGGATGACATTGCCTGTTCAACCAGGACCTCCTGGTTTTAGCACTGCAAGTTCCATCCCCTGGAAACCCACTGCGATGGTTGGCCACGTGACCGCCATGGTCCTCTTTCCTTTCCTGTCGCTGTACTTAGCACAATTGAGTGCAGTTGTTAGTTACGGGGTGTGTAATTTCTTTATCTCCTTCATTTTCTTATAACTGTTTTCCCCTGTTAGGCAGTAGATTTCATGAATGCAAAAACTATACAGTGCCTTGCACACAGTGGGTACTGGAGTATTTACTGAATGAAGAGATATGCTGGCCAGGAGCAGGCAGTCAGGCTGTGCATGCGTGAAGATAGGTGGGGAGAGAACTTGGTATATTCTATAGCCAGCACGTTCACAGCAAGGCCAGTGAACAGTCAGAGGCTTGGGGTGAGACCATCCTAGAGTATTTGCATTTGGACGTTCATCCACCCTCTTCACTGTCTGCCCAAAGCTATCGACCTGCTCCCCACAGAAAGGCCCGGCTACACATCATTTTGCATATATCTTCGAAGGTTAGAGCAAGAGTGACAAGACTACATCCCATTGGATAAATGTGGCCCATGGCATGTTTGTAAATAAAACTTTATTAGAGCACAACCACGGTCATTCATTTGCCTACCGTCACTGGCTGCTTTCTTGCCCGAGGGCGGAGTTGCATGGTTGTGATGGGGAGTGTGATGGGCCTGCAAAGCCTCAAATATACCTTTGGGCCCTTTACGGAAAACATTGGCTGGCCCCTAGTTTAGAGAGTGCCAGGGGCCTCTGGGTGTCTAGACGTAGGATGAACCTTGCTGTAGTGGCTTGAGAGCCACTGAAGGATTGTGAAGATGACAGCAAAGCTCTCAGTCCCCCCCTTGGGGATGATGGCTCTGGCTGTGCTGTGGAGGGGTACAGAAAGCTTAAGACTGGCAGTGGGGGAACCTTTGTGGTCACGGCCCACGGGTGGGATGGTGAGATTGAACTGGGAGGGAGGTGGAGAGGAGAGCATGGAGTTTCAGATGCCTGCCTTTCCCGCTTGCTCTGCCTCTCCGTCCACCCAACTCTGCTCTGGATACGCCCCTGGCAGTTGCAGTCCACACTTGACCCTGACCTGCTGGGTCCCACGCAGATATTGTCCAATCAGCCCGTCTTAGGCTCATCCCTGGCAGCATGCAGAGCTCTCATCAGGGGAATTCACTCATACGCTTGTGCTTTGTGCAGTGCTGGCTTTAAAAAGATCTAAATGCAAAAATTGAAAAAAAAATCTAAAACCCTGTGGGGTTCACAGAGCAAGTCAAAGAGCAAGAGCTTATTGTTGGCCTTTGAAACAACCATTGCCTTTGAAATGTGAGGTCTTGACAGTTATGCATCAGGACAAAGTTAGGATGCAGTGAGATCTAGCTACTCACCCTCTGTACCCTTTGTCTATGATGATGCTGGGAGCATTGAGAAATAAAGAACAACATGTACCCTGAGATGTACTCCCCCTGGGAATCCTGTCTTCCTGTTTGCTATGTCAGGGTACAGGGACCACATCTAGAGATGAGATAGATATTGGAAGTGAGTGCTCATCCCACATTTACCATCAATTTTTTCCCTCCACTTGGAAGGACTTGTACAATTATTTGCCATAAACAGTGCCCTGAAGGAAGAGCTCCACCAGTGCTGGGCTGTTGTGGGCTCTGAGAATGTTATGAGGGGTGATGTGAGGTGGAACAAGCCTCGGTGAGGGGCAGTTACACAGATCATGCTGCGGTGTGGATGAATCTTGAGAACAAAACACTAAGTGAAAGAAGCCAGTCACAGAAGACCATAGATAGTATGATCCCATTTGTGTGAAATGTCCAGAATAGGCACATCCATAGACACACAAGATTAGTGCCTGCCAAGGCTAGAGGGAATGGCGAATGGGGAGTAAGTGCTTAATGGGTCTAGAGGTTTTAATCTGGAGTGATGGCGGTATTTTGGAACCAGATAGAGATGGTGATTGCACAACGTCGTGAATGTGCTAAATGCCGCTGAACTGTCCAGTTTGAAATGGTTACTTTTATGCTATATGAATTTTGCCTCAATAAATTACTCTAACAGAGGAGGGGAGGAAGAGCAGGAGAAGGGAGAGGCATGTCCCTTAAAGGATTACACTTCTTATGGGATTCAACAGTCACCTTCATCTGTCTCCCTTGTAGAACTGTCTCCTGTATGTATGTGGCTGTGCTAGTTCTCCCATTTTTATGTTCTATGTCTTGCTCCCACAGGCCTCGGATTTACCCCCGAGTCTCTCCAATCCACCTCTTCCTTTCTTGTCTTGCTGTTACCCCCTTTGTCTGGGACCTTCATCTTCCCAGAGTGGGAGATGCCCTTTCTCCCTGCCTCCAGTGTCCCCACTTCGAATCTGCTCCCAGCCCTGGACTGGAGAAATCTCAGTAGCACACCTCTGGCATGACTTCACACTGCTGTGCCCCATGTCTGTTCTGGTTCCCATACTTTGTGTAGAGCGTTCTAGTTTACCAGCCTGGTGTGATAAACTGAAGAGGACCGTGGGCCTGGATTCAGAAACTCTGGCACAACTTGATTCTGACATCCACTAGGGCAGCATCTTGGCCAACTTGAGTGTATGTGTGTTAATTTACACAGGCTCAGTTTTGTTTCCCATTTGTTTTTTCCTTTTGTTGTGTGGTGGGAATGACAGTCTGTCATGGGGTTTGGTGTGAATCAAGTGATGTTATGTGTGGCTGACAGTTGCTGAGCACTTGTGCTGGCAGTGCTGGACTAAGTACCTAATTTGGATTTTGTCGTATAGTAGAAGACAGCATCAACCTGAGGCTTTACCTGTGTTTGGTATACCATTTTCATGAACATTATCACTACCTTTCACCGTTCTCGTCAGTATGCTCTATTGCTTTGGCTCATTGCTTTCATTCTGTACATTGGGTCCATTTCCCTACCCCTGAACATGTCTCATGCGTGCTGGCCTCCACACCATTGTGTGGACTGTCCCCTCTGCCTGGATCTCCCTTCCTTTCCTCAGAGTCAGTCTACCTACAGTACCTCTAGTAGCCCAGTTCCCTGCAGGGAAGGTTTGAGAGGACTGTGGCTATTTTCCCAAAGGTTTCTCAGACTCAAGCTGCCTGAGGTGGCCATGGGGAGTGAGAGAGGCAGAAACCCTCAGATCTCTCCTTGCCCTCGCTGCTGAGCCTCTAGCAGAAATTCACAGCTTTGCCTGCAACCGTGTGTTCCAGGGTCGGCTCAGGAGAATTCACATCCTGGTTTGCTAAATTTCAACCTTGCAAATACTTACATTAACATGCCCTACCCTTAACGCTCTGGTCAAATGCCAGTGTTGGGTAGGACATTCCTTGTAAATGCCACATGTGTTTAGTGTGGCTCATCCAGCCTCTGACTCCCTGCCCTGGGATGGACCTGCTTCTTGTGCATGGTCCAGAGCTTGGGTGCTGCTGTGCGGTCTCCTTTCCCTCTCATCATTCAGGTTGTATCCAGGAAGGCTGATGAGGAAGGAGGCCTGCAGAGAGGCAGGAAACTGACAGTTGTCACTTTTGTGATCACTTGACACATAATGTGACTTCCCAAACATCCAAACAGAAACTTTCCTCCTTCCCCTCCCCACCTCTTCATTAGAATTTTAGCCTTAGATCTGGCTGAAAGGGAGTGCACAGGCCCAAGTCTTGGCTGGGGTGCTATGGACGGTGTTTGGCTTATTGATCCCCTGAATGAATGTTTATTCAGTATATGCTCTGTGCCAGGAATTATGCTAGGTGTTGGGAGTATGAGGTGAAGCACGTGAACATGCTCACGGGCCTCCCAAAGTTTACTACATAGTACGGATGACAAATAAGAAATTACCATCAGACAGTGTTGTGAGGGCAGTGGCAGAACGTGTGTGTAGGAACGTAAAACAGAGCTGTCTCCCTAGTGAGGAGTAGTCTGCGAGGGCTTCCTGTAGGAGTTAACATACGAGCTGAGGCCTGAAGAATGGAGAAGAATGAGCTGTAGGAGCATCGCAGGCCACTAGAATAGCACATGCAAAGTCTTGGAGGTGAGTGACAATGTGGAACATTCAAGAAAGTGAAAGGGGGTCAGCATGGTGGCTGGAGTGAATGGAGAGTTCTGTTGGGTTAGGAGGGACAGGGACAGGGAGAAAAGTGAGAAACGAGGCTGGAGAAAGTAGATGGGCCTGACACCTGAAGTGCCTCCCTGACCCCAGGGTACCCAGAGAGAGTCCCTTCTGTGCCCTGGTTGTTGAGAGGGCTGGAATCACAGGGCCTTCTGTGTTCTAGCTCCCCCAACACTTAACAGCGAGTCACTACTACTGAATCATGGTGTCTTGCCCTGTGAAGAAACATAGCTGGCCTCGCCATTCGCGAGGACGGAGGATTGGAGGGGGAGTGCCACTGATCACGGTTTCCGTGTGACCGACACTCCTCTGGAGGTGCTGATGCTGTGGCTGCTGGAGCTCAGCCTCCTCTGGCCTCTGCTGGCAGCCATCAAGCCCGAAAGGCTGGCCAGTGAGCAGGCAGGAGGGGCGTCCAGCTGCACTCAGCCACAGACAGAACCCCTGCAATTTTCTTCTGACTCCTTCAGTAGAGGAGAGGGCTTTGGTACCACACACATGCGGACTTGGCTCTGTTGTGTTCTCTGCTCATTTTGTTCATCGCTTCTCTCACTCCAACCTTGCTTGTCTGTTGTGCACAAGGATGTTCTCAGCCCCAGAGAGACACCCAGGCATGGTGAGCCAGCCACACATGATCGTTGTCCTTGGAGACCTTACCGTCTAATCAGGAAGAGGGGAAGTTAACAAAGAAATGCGGAAGTAATGATCAGGACTGTCAGAGGACCTCCAGAGGGCCAGTAGGGCACGACCAGGGCTCTTGTCCCACATTGTAGTTCATAGTTTAAATCTTGGCTCTCCTGATTATCAGATGGGGAAGTTCTTGGACTTTTCTATGCCTCGGTTTTCTCACCTGCAAAAATGTGAAGATTAGGGCCAAACCATGCAAGAAATGCTTTTAAACTTTGCTGCATCCGAATCCCCTGGGGAGATCTTAAAATTCCCATTGGCCAGGTGGTACCCACACCAGAGCAGTCAGGATTTCTGGGGCTGGGGCCCAGACCCCAAAGTTTTCTTACAGATGCTTAGGTGATTCCAGTGGGCAGCCAAGTTTGGAAACCAGACTTCTAGCCCAGTGCTTCTCCTACTTGAATGTGCCCATGAATCACCTGGAGTCTTGGAATATGCAGATGCTCACTCATTAGTTCTGGGATGCGGCTGGAGCATTTACATTTCTGACGAGGGTTGGACAATGGTTCTCAGTTTCGGCGGTTTTGCCCCTAGTGGACCTTTGGCAAAGACTGGAGACACTTTTGGTTGTCAGAATTGGAGGATGAGGGTGCTATTTAGTGCGGGCCACGGATGCTGCTAAATATCCCACAGTGCACAGGACAGCTCCTGTCACAGGACTTTCTGGCCCCAAATGTCAATAGTACTGAGGTGGAGAAATCCTTTTCCCACTGAAGCCGATGCTGCTGGTCCACAGACCACACCCTGAGTGGCAGCAGAGTCCCCTTTTCTGGCTCAGCCACAAGGACTCTGGGCTAAGCTACACAAGCGAAGCTGAGAATTTGTCACAAAAGTGAGCTGACAAAATTAGCAGAGATCAGTTTTTATCCCTTGTTAGGCTTTTGGCGGCAGGTAGAGAGGATTTCACCAGCTCCCAATTCCTGGCACTAAAGAAGTAGCTGTTTGAATGTTTGGAAGGAAGGGGCATTGAGAAAGCAAAGGAGCACGTGCACACAACCGCCAGATTTAAGCAGCAAATACAAAAAGAACTGAAGAAGGCAAGGGCATGAATTATTAACAGGGCCGGGTGTGAAAAGTGTAGCGCAAGCCTTTTTAACACTGTTTGAGATCAGGATGAGGAAAAATGGGCAGAGACTTAATTGTTTCATTGACTTCTGCAGAGGAAACCCAGAGTCATCAAATACACACACACAGAGCAGAAGAAGAATTCACACACCACACTCTCCTCCTTTATTTTTTTTTAAAGATTAATTTCTAATTTATAGCTTTAATGACCTGCCTGGTGATGGAGTCGAGATCTGGATTTAGGATTCATAACATGGTGACCGTTCCACAGCTCTCCAGAGTGTTCCCTCCACCCCGACCCCCTTGGCATACTTACACCCTCATTGTTTCTCATCCAGATGAATTCATTGGGTTCCTAAGTGGTTTTCCTGCGTTTACCCTGTCAGCCTTCCCTCCACGTTGTGGCCAATGGGAGGTTTCTCAAAAAAATGTCTGATCTCCCCCAGTCCGGGTGAAGCTGTCCATTGACACTTCCCGGATGTGGTCAGTTAAGCTTCCTAGTGCTGTACCATTGCCGAGGTCCTCTGAGCATGATCCAGGAGACCTCGTGGGTCCCCAAGACTTGCAGGAGGTTTGCGAGTGCAAAACTATCTTCCTAATGTTGAGACATTGGCTTTTTCATAGTACTGACACTGGGTCTGATGGTGCAAAAGCCATGGTGGATGCCAGTGTTGGTGCCTTGGCGGGAGTCAACACAGTGGTTACACAAGCTGGGTTGTACAAGCTACTACTGTCTTCTTCACTCCCCTGCTCTCACATTAAAAAAGAAAATAAGACAACTAGAGCCAGTTTTTCTCAAGCACGTCCTTGATAAAGCAATAAAGATTATTAATTCCATGGAATCTCAACCCTTGGCCACACATCTTTTAATATTTTGTGTGATGAAATGAGAAGTATGTGAAAAGTACTTCTGCAGCCTAGCAAGAGTGCGGCTGCTGCCTTGAGGAAAAGCACTTGAGTGACCGCGTGCTTGAGTTGTGAGCTCAACCAGCCACTTTGTTCATGTGACACCATCACCTGGAAGAATAATTGACGGACAAATTATAATTATGCGAAGTTGGCTATTTGGCAGACATTTTCTCGAAAATGAGTAAGGTGAGCCTGTTGCTTCAACAGACACAACCGACAGTCCTTGTTGCCAATGCTAAAATTCAAGCTTTCAAGTGAAAATTAGAATTTTGGAACACTTGTATGTGCAACTGTGAGCTTGACAGCTTCCCAATTCTGGATGAGATTGGTGGTATTAACACATGTGGGATTTATTTTTTTGTTAGTATCATATAAATGAAATGTGAAAATATTTAGAAAAGATCTACACACCTCAGGGAATCTGTATTTTCTTTTTCCTTTTTTAATGTTTATTATTTATTTTTGAGAGAGAGAGAGTGTGTGTGTGTGAACAGGGGAGGGGCAGAGAGAGAGGGAGACACAGAATCTGAAGCAGGCTGTAGGCTATGAGCCGTCAGTATGAGCCTGATGCAAGGCTTGAACCCCTGAACGTGAGATCATGACCTGAACTGAAGTTGGACGCTTAGCTGACTGAGCCACCCAGGCACCCCAGGGAATCTTTGTTTTCCAAATGATTCATCATGCATGATAAACCATTCAAAGTGCGAGATAGACTGATGAATTTTAATTGGACAGATTAAAAAAACATATTGACACGGTTTCAGATTCTACATTGCAGCTAATCTTTGAGAAATACCCCTTGTTGAGTTTTGGTGTAGTATCAAAGAAGGCTACCCACAATTATCTGAGAAGACTATTTCAAGTATTCTTCTCTTTTCTAATTACATACCTACGTGAATCTGGATTTGCTTCATAGACTTCAACTGAAAACCAAATTCTAACAGATTGAATGTATAAGTAAATGTAAGATTCTAGCTGTCTTTTACTAAGCCAGACATTGAAGGCATTTGCAGAAAATGTTACTAAACAATGCCACTGTTCTCACTAAGTTGTTTTTTGTCTTAAAAACTATGGTTATTTAAAATTGAAACTGTTGCTTAGGTTGACATGTGATGGATTTAGTATTGCTCTTTGAAAGGAATGAATAAATATTTTAAAATATCATCAGTTTGAGTATTGATAGACATAATTCACACAAACCAAAGCTCCTTGGGGACTTCCATAGATTGTCACTGTGAAAATGGGTCCCTGAGACCAAGAGTTTGAGCAATACCATCTTAGACCTTCACTACTGACACCTCTTTGATCTTCTCTGCTTAGAGGGATGTGCTACTCTTGTTCTTAACCTGTAAATGTGCACCACTCCAGAGATTGTTGCATTTCAGAGCGTGGTCACATTACATTATCAGCTGAAGTTTCCCAAGGCTAAGGAGTTGGGGAGTTTGGAGGCTTAATGACCTGCAGCCTGGAAAGCCATGCTGTGAAAAATAATACCCAACAGCTGGTGGGAATCGAATGCCCCCTGAGAGTTGTCCTTGAATGTGTCAATCTTTCGCCCTGAACTTGGAGACCTGCAACTCTCACCCCTCCATTCAGCGGGAGCTCGGCTGAGTTGTGTGCGGGTTATTCCTTTAAGGCGTACTTGTAACAGGTAGATTGGATTCTTGGGGCTCCCTTCTCAGCATTGTGTCTTCTTCTTTCTCAGAGATGATCCATGAGTCGCCATCAAGACCCAAATAGACCGGTAGCCAATGAGAACGTCGGTCTTCCACAAGCCCGCCTCCGCAGAACTGCAGGCTTTGTCGGGCCTCATCTAGCCTCCTCATGGGGTAAGTTGTCTTGGCCTGGACCAGATGGATTCCCCCAGGAGGTTTGGCTAAAACATCTTCTTTTTCTGAACGTTTGAAGCCCTCATGCTCATAGGCACCCATCTGTTCCTCTTGGAAATGTGTCTCAGCCGTTGGGTTTGGGATGATCTGGCATTTCCCCTACAAATGAAATATCTCTGCTCCATTTCCTCTGACACCCAGTTGCCACTTTCACAGGTGATGGGTTTGCTTAGAAGACTCAAATATGACACTAGCATTTTAGAGTTCTGTGTCTGATTGTAATGTCTACATTCTGCCATTCACCCTCTTGTTACCTAGTCTCCTGAGACAAGGGAGCTGTGTGACCAAGGGCAAAAGCTAAATGGAAAGCAAGGAAGGACTTGGACAGAAATTTATGTACCAAGAAACGTGAGATTCCTACAATAAGCAGAGATTAGACCAAGGGCTTCAGAAAAACTACTTGCTTCTCCTTCCTGAACCTCTGCTTGTTTTACCTGGAAATAATAGAGAGGGATATTATGAGTATAATTCAAGAACAAGTCAAATCAATGGCACCAAATAGAGAGGGTAGCTAGACACAGGTGGCCTAAGATACTGGCAAGTTATTGGCATGGGCAGCCTAATCCTTGCTGGTCCACATTACTAGGTCAATAGTTGAAGAGAGAATGGAGATGAGAAGGTTTGGTCTCCTGCCACATGGGGGACAATGCTTGGCCTAGACTGGAACTGGAAAAATAACTAAGAATATGTCCTTCTGGGCAGTGTTTCTCGGTCTCAGCACTATTGACATTTTAGGCTGGGTAGTTGTTTATTATGGTAGGGCTGTCTTGTATATTGTAAGATGTTTAGGAGAAACCCTTGATCTTTACCAAGTGGATACTAGTAGGACCCTCCTTCCCCCAAGTCACAACAACCAAAGATGTCTACAGACATTGCCAAATAGGTCTTCCTTAAGCTGAGAACTACCAATCTGGGGTTACTGGAAGAGTGGCCTTGTTTTTTTCCTTGAAGATACAGGAATTGGTAACACATAGGCCAGTGAATCTCCTCCACCTCTGGACCACCAGCTTAGAAAGTCATCTGATGAGGGGGAGCTTGGGAAAGGAGGGAGCCCAGGGTCTGAGGCTCACGCTCCACACTGCTCCCATATACAACGCCTCTGTCTACTTTCCTGTGTGAAGAAAAGCAGAAATTCAACCTTTCTCCACCCCAGTCCCCATAAGAAAGAAGAAAATGCACATTGTGGAGGTCAGTGGTACAATGTTTGGTTTATCCCTTGGTAATGTACTATTCCAAGTATTGTGCATCATCCAGGACTCAGATTAGCAGCCCTTCTCTAGAAAGTGTTTTCTGGCTACCCTATTTCATATCATTTCTCTCAGTCTTTCAATATATGACTAATGATGATTTTGTGTTTCCCAGTCATTTTAACAGAGATTTTTTAGTTCGTTTTCTCCCACCCACTGGAAGTAAGATTGCCAGGTCTCTTATTTATTATTAGATACTGGGAAGGTGTTTATTGATTATCCATCCCACCTCCATGGAGGTTGAAGCATGATGTTACTGATAAGGGCTGCACTGTAGGTTCCAATCTGGGCATTCTGAATAAGCATCCATTTCCTCAAATTATAAAAGGAGGAGCTCAAGTCAAAAGCAATTAGTGAGAAGAAAACATCTAGACATGTGTGACATCTAGACAGGTCAGAGATCCATCAGACACCATCAGTTATAGCCCCATTCACTTCTATTTACTGTCAACCTTTAGCAAATCACTTTACTACCTTGAGCCTTAGTTCTTTAATCTGTGCAATACTAGCATAGCAATATGTGCATTCGAAAGCTTTCAGGAAAATGAAATAAGGAATGTATACAGTAAAGACTGAGCCCTGAAGAGGCTCAAGAAAGAGACTATCAAAGCTCTAGGGGTTGAGTTTGGGTGGGGCAGGGGACTTGAGAACATATGTCATTGTAGAGAGATGGGCCCAAGAATATTTTGGCTGCTAGGAAAGTTTGGGGAGGAGTAGAAACATCTAAACATAATTTCTTAACAAGAGGCTGTGTTTGTGAAAAAATAAATCTGTCTTCTGCTTAAAAATCTAGGTAGTTGCTAGTTTATTTACATAAGCTTTCAAGTCAGATTTGTGTCTCTTTCCATTGGCAAATTCTACAGAAAGAACCAGGAAGGAACCCATATATTTATAAATTACATTAAAGAGTGGCTCTAAAAACTCCCCTTAAGTTCTCACCAAACACTGGGTTCTTCTTCAGCCCTTCTCTGATAGGATCCTGTGAGGGTATCCTGTGTAAATTCTGTGTGTCCCTCACTTATAAGTGACAGATATTCTAAGTGTGCTGACATGTTGACAGATCTGACTGGGAATGACAGGGGCAGGTGATGCCACTTGGATAAAGTTTGTGATGTATTTTTATGATGGGAAGACTAGCCTTGTGCTTTTTGGTCTAGACAGGAAGTGATCGAAGATGAGCTTGGACCATGGTTGATTCTGTTATTTAAAAACATTTATATGACAGCAGCCATAGAGTGGAACAACTCACATTACAAAACAGATGTGGCTGGAAGTCTGTTGCCATTATTTCTGGGGCCGGAGCTCATACTGATTCTTTACTGAGGCATTCGGAGCAAGCTTCCTATGATGAAACCGTCCTGATGAATTTGTGGCAGGAATTGGTGGAGGGTATTTGGTTCCCTGTCAACTTCCCAGATCCCAGAGAGGAGAATTAGGTGAGCAGTGAAGGGCTGATGGTCCCCAAGGAGGCCCCACTGCCCAACAGAAGCAGCCCCATGTGGGGAGGGAGGCTGGTGTTGGGGTAGATAGAGAAGGTCCAGCACGTTGTACATTTCTTCTCTTAGATAACAGCTTTATTGAGATATTACTCACATACATAAAAGTTACCATTTTTAAACTAGATTTTATGCTTTATTTGTCTTTATTATTTTTTTTTTAATTAGAGAGAGAGCACGCGTGCGCACATGAGCACGAGAGAGGAGCACGGGGAGAGAGAGTGCTTAGTGGAGCCCGACACAGGGCTCAGTCCCATGACCCCGGGATCATGACCTGAACCAAAATCAAGAGTTGTGCACTCAACCGACAGAGCCACCCAGGTGCCCCTAAATTTTATGTTTTAGGGCAGTTTTGGGTATACAGTAAAATTGAGTGGAAGGTACAGAGATTTCCCTTATACCCAGTGCTCCCACACATGCAGAACCTTCCCCAGTAACAGCGTCTCTCGCTAGATTGGTACGTTAGCTACAGCCTTTGAACCTGCATTGACACATCATTATCACCCAAAGCCAATAATAGTCTACGTTAGGGTTCACTCTTGATGCACATCCCATGGGCTTGGACAAGTGGATAATGACATATATCTACTGTAAGAGTATCATGCACAACTCTAAAAAAACCTCTGTGCCGGAACTCACCATTTTCAAGTGTAGAATTGAGTGGTTTTTAGTGTGTGAACATGGTTGTGCACCCATCACCAGCATCTGTTTCCAGAATATTCTCATGGCCTCTGAGGAGAAACTCGTTAGCCCTTAGCAGTCACTCTTCACCCATCCTCCAGGGACCCCTGGCAATCGCTGAACTTTCTGTCTCTATGGATTTTCCTGTTCTGGACATTTCATGTAATTGGAATCATGTAATATGTGGCTTTTTTATGACTGGCTTATTTCATTTAGTATGAAGTCTTCAAGATTCAGCATGTGTATCTGTTCTTCATTCTTTTTAATTATCAAATAATATTTCATGGTTATACAACACGTTTTGTTCATTCATTGGTTGATAGACATTTGGGCCGTCTTCCATTTTTTGGCTATCGTGAATAGTGATAGGGTGAGCATGCATGGTTTTTGTGTGGACACATATTTCTCCAGGAGATTATCTTAGAAATATGCCTAGGAATGGACTCGGTGGATCATATGGCGACTGTATGTTTAGGGTTTTGAGGAGGTGCTGAGCTGTTTTCCAAAGTCGCTGGGCCATTTTATGATTCCACCAACAATATATAAGGGTTCTGATTTCTCCAGATCCTCAACAAGACTTGTTATTGTTGTTCTTTTTGATGCATCCCTTTATTCTTTCATGTATTCACTCAGCAGTTAAGCATTGGGTACCTGTATGTGTTAGAGACTAGGGTATGATAGAAAACCGCACAAGAAGCTTATGACATTTTGGTAGAGACAAATAACAATTTAGGATAATATAAGTAAAGATGTGATTATGCGAAGAATTACAAGAGGGGAGCAGTGCATGATGCTCTGAGGTTGTATACCAGTGACACCAAGTGAGACCAGACTTTGACCAGGGGTTTAGCGATGGTTTCCCTGAAGGGGCAATGTCTGGGCTGGGAGGTGCAAGGTAATGAGAATTATGTGGTTGTTTGATCCTGAGCAGTCGTGTGAATGTGTCCGTGCCTCCGTTCTTCCTTTGTAGTATGGAGTTAGCCAGATCCACATAGCAGAGTGGTTTAGGCAGCTCGGTGAAAGCCATTGTCAGGCACAGGTTAATTCCCTCGATTAGTGATTCTCTGGCTTCCACTTGTGGTCTTCCAGCCCCCCGCACCTCCCTGCCCCCCGCCATTCCAGAAGATAGGTCCCTAGACAAGTGATGGTGAGGATGATGATGATGATGATATTGAGGTAGGCTAGGATTTGGTGAGTGCCTTCTGTGCACCAGGTACTGTGCTAAATAATTTACATCATATTCATTCCTTATGAGGACACTGCCCTAGAAGGAGGTCCGCATGAGATTAGAAAGGGTGAGAAAATAAGGCAATGGGTGAAAAAGGCCCTGGGTTTATGTCTGCAGGAATTGGGCTTGTGGTTGAAGAAATGATTTTACGGCAAGTATTTCCAAGGCCACGTTTAGAAAGCACCTGAAACAGGTACTTGGTTTCAGAAAATATATTTTTATGCAACTTAATTCTGTGTATACTTAGAAGGCTATTTTATTTCTTGAATATGGAATGCAATTTCTTTTATTTCAAATGACTTCTCTGGTATTAAACTAAATAGTTTAGCTTAATCACATATAACAAACCTCCCAGTATAAGGGCCTGGATCCCAAATCTGGCTACAAATTAGTTTCTAGCCCAGGCAATAAATGCATACCTGGAGCAAATTCAAAAAGGGAAACCACTTTAATTAGGTTTGAAAGTGTCTCCAATCAGTTCCAGAATAGCTGTCCCTGGATTTATGATGCACCTTCCAAACCGTGGCTCTTTTTATATCTAGCTGAAGTGAGAAGGCCCCAGAGAAACTGAGCGTGATTTCTTGAAACCTAAATATTTATCTCCCCCAAATAAGTGCCCCAAGAAAATATGGACAAGACTGATGGAGGGAAAGCTGGCTCACCTTAGCCAAGCCTGTCCGTTAGCCTCTGTCATTGTTTCCACATAATTGCAAGGGTTCTAGAAGGATTAATTCAATCAAACCTCCCTTGGAACATTTCCATAAGGATAGTCTGACCCCACTAATCTGTCACACAACAATTACCTTCACTGTTACATTTATGTCCAGACGGCAGTAACACAGGGCCTTACAGGAGAAAGAGCTGGCAATGAGACTCAGAAAGGGTCGTGACTTGCAGAATATCACCGAGCCCTAAATGTCAGAACCAGGACTCAAGCCCAGGTCACTCCACCACCAGGATTCTGAGCCCAAGGAACATACTCAAAGGAAAACATTGCAATAAAAATAATGATCGGTCATCTCATTTACATGATTCCCAGCTGCTCTGAGGTTGACTCACCTGTTAATTTCTGTTGGAGTCTTTTATCCTTGTTTTCCCAGCTGTAATACATGGATGTGACACAAACATGAGAAAATATACAGGCAGCGTGGGGTGCAAAGTTGGAAAAGCTGGACTAGAGCCTGGGTTTCCATTTCTCTGTCATGTGACTTTGGGCTTAACCACTCTGACCCTTAGTCTCTTCCTCTGGGTAGAGAGAATTAACACCTCCAAGGAGAGAGTCGTGAATATGAAGGCAGAAAATGCCGTGTAGGCTCTAAAACGCCTTCCATGTTATTTACTACCTCTAAAATCTGTAAGAGTGTAAGTCTGACAAAAGAAGTCTTCATGGGCTTCTCTAAGTGAGTTCGTTGGAGATGTCATTGTGTCAGGAAGTCCCAGTGCCACTTATCCTTGGGCACTCAACGACCAGCTCTTTTCTTCTTGCAGGAATGGTGTGGTGGTTGCAAAGAGGGGAGGACCTCAAAGTTAGAACTAGTGTTTTTTTCCCACAGTGTGCTTGACACCTACCAGATGCTCTGTGAATATCACCTCTCTGAAGCAAGTCTGTGTAATTGGTCGTTTTATAATCGTCGTTTCCCCAGAATGGAACTGACCACAGAGTGGCTCAGTTTGAGTTGAACCAACTCAGCAATCATTTCTTTTGTTCCAACTTCTTTTGCCCTTCCATTTCTTTGTTATATTCAAAGTGATTTGCCAGTGGAAGTTGAACTCTTTCTCCTAGGTTATTGTCATTGAATTTTAATCTGACTGACTGTACAATGGTGTAGTAGACAGAAAACATCCCTGTCCCCCTCCCCCGAGATGTCCACACTCTAACTTCAAGACCTGTGAATGTGTTACCTGACATGGCACAAGGAACTTTGCATATATGACTAAGGTAAGGACCTTGAGGTGGGAAGATTATCCTAGATTATGTGGATGGGCCCAGTGTCGTCAGAAAGGTCCAGTGTAATCCAAAAGTCAGAGAAGGAGGCGTGATGACAAAGCAAAGGCCAGAGTGGTTCATCTTAAAGATGGAATAAGAGGTCAGAGCCAAGAGATGCAAGCAGCCTGTAGAAGCTGAAAGGAAAGGAAATGGATTCTCCCCTAGAGCCTCCAGAAGTAACCCAGTTCTGATGACACTGCAGTTTTTGTCCAGTAGGACCCCCTTTGGACCTCTGACCCCAGAACTGTAAGGCGTTGGTTTTAATTCACTAACCTTGAACTGCTTTAAGCCACTAAGTTGCAGTAATTTGTTATAGCAGCTATCAGAAACTAATGCAGAGGGTCAGACCAAATAATTGTTCACGGTGAGCAAACCAACCACAAAACTTCATCATAAAAATTCAAATGAGTATAGCTCTACCGTGGATTATCAACATTCAGAGTGGCAATGGATTGGGAGGCCAGCCAGTGAGGTCAAGGCCACCCAGCTGGGAAGTGCAGCTCCTGGAATCCAAAGCCCTGTCTTTCTGACCACGTCTACCCTCTGTCTTTATAAATATGGCCTGCATAGTGGCTCACTCAGGGGTTGACAGCTGACTACCATCAGAGCCAGGCTTACAGGTGGTCCTTATTCTCCAGATACATTTTCTTAAAATCAGCGACGTGAACGCACACTCATCCCAGGAAGTGGATGCCAGACCTGGCTCTCGCGTCTTCTCCATGCACCTTATTTCTGCAAGCCCTTGAGTGTGCTGCTCATTCATCACTTGTGACTAGCTTGTCCGTCCTCAGGATCCTGTGCCAGCGATTCATTGGCGTACAATAGAGCTCAATGTGAAATAATCACTAATGAAGTGGTTAATGTTTGCTGAATGTCCCAAGACTGCACTTTGATTCCTTGTCACCACCACCCATCATCGAACGGGAGTCCCGATAGAAGAATCTCTTTTGATGTAAACAGAAGCTAGGTTTGCGCATGGTTTGGGGCATATCCTCTAGAATATCATGTCCTGCCCAGGGCCGAGATGAGGGCACGGCTATATGACAGAGCTGTGTTTCTAGGGTAGGGAAGGAAACTGCATGTGGCTGGGCACCCATTGTCTGTACAAAAGTATGCCTAGTGCTTTCAGATCTGTTAATCCTCACAGTGGCACTGCGGAGTATTAACAGTTCCTCTTTCCAAATGTGGAAACTGAGGCACAAATATTATGGGCAACAGGACTAGAAGCAATGCTGGGAAGCTTAGAAACGTGGGATCAAAAAAAGAAAAAAAAAGAAACGTGGGGTCAGTGGTGTTAAGAAACAAAATTCAGCCGAGTAAATTTGAAGCTTTAATTGGCTTTAGTAAGCAATTCATAAGTCAGGCAGCAAACTTTCTAGCAAGTAGAGAGATGCTCTGAGGAGTTGTACAAAGTGGAAGGTTTTTATAGGAAGGAGGGTGGGGGGAGGAAGTGATAGCAAAAGAAAAGAAAGGATTGCTTTAGGTCAGGACACCCTTTTGGAGGAAGGGACCAGCAGGACTTTTATCATGAAGATTACCTACCTCCCCAGTGCTGATAGGAAATTTCAGATGAACTATTAGTTAAGAGGGAGAGGTTGAAACTGGGATTCATTCTTGGTTTGCTGTCCTGGGGGTCAGATGACTCTATTTTTTGGCTCATTGTCTCTTTTTTAACATTGGGGGAAAAAAACGAAGTTATGATTCATACCCTTGGGTAATCAACAGGCACTACATGTCCCCTTTTTCCACCTACGAACAGGAGTCTTAAAATGCCATTATTGGCCAACACATAACGTGTAGTTTATGTGGGCATGCACATGTCCTGAATAGAGATGCTCTAAATCTATTTGTGTGGTGCTGGGTGAGCCCTTGAAGGTTGGTGCAAACTAAACCAGCATAGGATTCAAAGACTTGGATTGTAGTTGTGTTATTAGTCCTATTTATTTATTTATTTATTTATTTATTTATTTATTTTTATCTTGCGCAAATTAAAATTTAAAGAAGTCTTCTCTCCAGACTTTCTTACCTGTTGAGGCAATATACAGGATGGAAAAATAGCACAGGTTTTGAAGACGGGCAAACCCTGATTAAAATTCTGGCTCAGCCAGGTGCTAACCGTGGCCTCGAGGAAGTCACTTAACCTCACTCGTCTTCAGGTCCTTCATTAGGAAAAGGAGGATAATGATATGTGGCCAGTAGGGCTCTTTAAGAACTGTAAATAATAAATTACAAGCATCCAGAAAGCCAGTTGGCACATAATAGTTCCCAGTAAGTGGTAGCTGTACGGGAGATGTTCAACTAAGTAATCTCTGGATCTCTGCATGTCTGTAATTTTAGTTTTTCAAAACCTTCAACTGCTGTTTATGGGGGACTTATGACATAGTAGGCTCTGTGCCAAGGATTACACCTGCATTATCTCATTAAATCTTGGTCACAACCTTAGGAGGTACGCTATCAAATCCTTACAGATAAGGGCACCTAGGCACAGAGAAGATAAATAGACTGCCCCTGTTACAACAGCTAGTGATAGAGTCAAGATTTAAATCTAATTATCCCTGACTCTAGAACTCCCACTCTTAAAATTAAGCCCTTGTTAATAACATGTGTCTAGGCGTACTATTGCTTTCATAGAAAAGGCTGGACATCGATTCTCTCTTTTCCTCTACTGTGGGTGGCCAAGCTGTGACTTGCTGAGTGAGTCCTTGTGAGTCCCCGGATGGCATCAGGACAAGAAAACTCCAGCATAGACTATCTCAGTACTTTCAGTAGAAAGTTATAACTGAGAGCAATTGTCAAAGCTGTGGGGAAAAAAGTGAGATTCACGTGTTTGGTTGACCATGTTGTTAGTGAGAGGAAGAGTCTCTGCTCAAGGCAGGTGGGAGCCTTTTTCTCTGAGACCAGCTGGGAGATGTTGGAACAGGGCTTGCCCCGTTCCTCCATGGTGATTCCCAACCATTCAGTAGGTTAGACAGTTGGGAAAGCCAGTCTCTGAATCCTGTAACTATCTCCAAGTTGCTTCCAGAAGATTCACATTTAATGAGCATCTAGAATCTGCCATGCAGATTGTTAGCAATGAGAACAGAGGAAAGAAGATAAAGTCCTTATCCAAAAGAAAGAAAGAAAGAAAAAGAAAGAAGGAAAGAAAAGCCCTGATGTGTAGCATCTGCCCATGTCTGTGGTGTACTCCCATCACAGCCAATTTCAAGCTCCAAATGTGATGTCACTGAGCATGAAGTGGGGAGGAGTTGCATGCAGTTGGCTCTGGTGAACTGGTACAATCTGGTCCCAGCCCCCACCCAGTCCTCCTCCTGGGTTCCCAGACATGTTCTTCACTCCTCTGCCTTGTTCATGCTGGCTCATCCTTCCCATCGCCACTCAACTGTCACTTCCTCACAAGTTTCAGCTGGACCTTTGCCCTGGATGAAAAGCCTTCTGAGAGCTTGAGAGGCCTCTCCAGTCTTCTCCGTTGTTTCATGAGATCCGAGAGAGCACCCCCAGAGAGATTTTGGCTGTGACTCCGTGTGAGAACCCCTGAGCAGGACAGAGACTGGGGTGAGGGGCACACAACCTTGAAGGAATCTTTTGAGCTGGAACCTTTGTGTCAGAACAGCTCTTGGAGCGCGTCCTTGATCCCATGAAAACTTTTGCAATGTATCAAACGCAATCTTCCCAGAAAACGACTACAAAGAGACTAGCTGACATGTGCATTACATAATACTGAAAGCTCCCATCCCATGCGTTCACTGTGGAACACGGGATAACGCTCTTAAGCGATGTATGGTTCTACCTTCCAGTGGCATTTTAGGTGTCACAGGGTAGAGTAAAGACATTTAGTTGAGGGCTTTGGAAATACTGTAGCAGCACCCTTGTCTTCTCTCTAGAGGCTGCTGAGCTCATTTGGATAAAATAGGAAATGACTTTACCCGTTAGCCTTGAACAAAATTGGGACAGAGTTAAATGTGTGAACTTCAAAGGAGTTCACCCACCTTCTCCCCTGCTGGTCTTATTTGCCTCTGCTTTCCCTTCCTAATCACCACGCCTGGCCAGCTGTGGGGATGTCCCATTGGAAGTCAGCTCTGCCTGGGGTATTTCTGGCCTCACCCAAAATAGGAAGAACCCAAGGTCTCCTGAGAGCCGTATCGCCAGAGATTCCCGTCCGAATCTGAAATCCCGAGAGAGAGAGAGGAGCATTTGCAGGACTTGCTGTCGGAGGCTGAACTCTCATCTCCTCATCGAACTAAGGAGAGCCACCTACTTTTGAGAGGGTCACATGTTACAATTTGTCACCAATGCCTGGGGATATTGATTTTTTTCTCATGGTCTGTTCTGACACCAAAGAGCCTTTCTGGTGCCTCCTCTCGGGTCTAATTGCAGACATTCACAGAGCCTCTACGATGATCCAGTGGCCTGCCGAGCATGAGCATTTCCCATGTAGTGTCTCATCCAAATCTCACAACAACCCACAAACTTACGGTTTTTGCTTTAAGGTTGAGAATTCCAGGACTCACGTTAGGAAAGTTGCCTAAGATCACGTAGCTCATAAGTGACAGATTTTGAGACTCAAATCCGGGTCTGGTGACAGCCTTGTCTTCTATCAATAGCCCATCTAATGGAAATCGATGGAATGATACAATTTCATTTGGGAAAAAATAACTTCTTGGTGAACAGATCACTTAGGGGTTATGTTTTCTTCCTGTCACTTAGTTACTCTCAAGAAAACTTGCTGTCTGACCTCTTCCTGATAAAGACAGACAGAAGCCATGGGCACATCAGACATAGCTCCAGGCCTCCAGTGCAGGGCTCTTTGGGCCCCCCCCCCCCCAGCAGATGTGCTGTTTAACCCATGGCCGTCTTCGTTGGCCCCTAACCTCCCCTAAGGACCTAACTGGCTTCTCCTCCAATTTCTCTAAGAGCCGAACAAGACGATAGGGCATATATAAATAGTGAAAAAAATGTTTTTAATAACTTTATTCTCACTGCACATATACGTGCCTCAGATTCAACAACAGGAGATGTTTGGCTCTTTCATGACTAATTTCAATGATTTTTACTTTCCCACACATAATACCCTTGTCTCCAAAGGTCTTTGGGCTTCCCTCACGGTGATGCAGGGAGGGGCTGGTCATGTGGTCCTCGCAGGGAGGCCGCAAAGGTAGAATTTCCTTAAGACAGTTTGAATGACAGATTCTGCCTCGAGGCTGCCTTTACTGTTTTTCCTGGATAAAAAACACTCAAAGTAGTGAGTGGATTCTACATTTAGTATTCTAGGGTACAAACAGCCTCACTGTGGGTTAGAGCAGTGGGCTTGCAAGCAGTGGGCTTGAACCTCCAGAGGTTCCCAGGGAGGAGGAGAGGAAGCAGGGTCTGAGTTGGGAAGGGATTAGATGGCCTCACAATTGGCCTGAGAAAGTTCAGTCAGGCAGACCCAAATGCTCTGCCCAAATGATGGGGAAAATCTATAGTGATTCTGGCCTAGGAACTGAATCTGGAGGGCAATAGGCAAATCCCCAGGTCAAGTTGGATGGGCGTCTATATCAGGAGATCTGACTACATCATAAAGAAGATTAAGAGACAAGAGGGAAATTATACCTAGAGAGTATTTACTTTGTATCATGTTTTTTATATATCTTACTTTAGTTTAATGTGGGACTAAAGCATCAGATAGATCTGGGTTCTATTTCTGGACCTCCCTGAGCCCATCACTTCTCCACTTAGGAGAATAGAGTAAAATGATTGGTGGGCTGGCTCACTTGCTTAATTCTGTCTCATATGGGGAGTTATGGCTCAATCCTTTTCACTTAGATCCCACAGAATGGGTTCCCTGCAGGAAGTGTATAATTATCAAAAGTAAAGAGAATGGATGTGGAACAGCCAGAAGCAACAAGTGTCTGTTCAGTGATTGAGCCCCAAGTCCCCAATATTCGTTAATCTCTATACTGAGGGCGGGAGGGAGAGGAGGTAGCCTCCAGAGCTCCAGCTTCAAAGAAGTATGGAAGACTGATGTGAACCACCAAGTAGAACATTTTAATCTAATTAGAGACCAGTTTCCTCTATTACAATTTTTTTTTAATGTTTGTTTTTTGAGACAGAGAGAGAGCATGAGTGGGGAAGGGGCAGAGAGAGAAGAAGACACAGAATCCAAAGCAGGCTCCAGGCTCTGAGCTGTTAGCACAGAGCCCCATGCAGGGCTGGAACCCATAGACCATGAGATTATGACCCAAACCAAAGCTGGACGCTCAACCGACTGAGCCACCCAGGCACTCCTGATTTCTTAGGTCTTAGAACTAAAAGGTGAATGTTTCAGTCGAACTGAATGGACAACTTGACCCAGAGATTCACCTGCCAGGTATGAATAGAGCAAAAATGAGACAGGGAGGGAAAGGAGTGTTTCCACTCTCAGGAAGAATGAGGGTGTCATTCTCACCCTCTCAAGTGTGTTGACAAAGAAGGAAGGTAGAGACTGTCTTGTCCCAGCCCTGAGACCAGCCATGGAGGGCTGGTCCACCTTGGGGAGTGGGGGGAACTGCTGTTTCCTTTGGCTGCCATCAGCAGCATAGTCACTGTGGTGACTCCATGAGAATCTGTCCTGCACCCCCCTCCCTCCAGGGAGGGAAATGTACCAAGCCCCACCTGCTTTGCTCTGAATCCTTCACTGTGTTTGTGCCAAGGGTCACTCTTTCTGGGGGCTGCTTCCAGACAATGACTGAGCACAGCAGCCCCGTCCAGAGACACAGGATGGCTTTGACTGGTAACTGTGCCTTGAGGACTCCCCAGTGATCCTGAAGAACTTTCCTTAGACTGCAAAGGGGTCTAGGATTCTTGCTTTACACAGGTTGTTTTCCTAATGAATTCCCACTAAACTCCTGTATGTCTGCATATTAGTTTCCTGTTGTTGCTATAACAAGTTGCCACAACCTTAGTGCCTTAAAACAATGCGAATTTATGCTCTCACAGTTCTGGAGGTCAGGAGCCCAAATGGGTTTCACTGGGTTAAAATGAAGGGGTTGGCACAGCTGTATTCCTTCTGGAAGCTTTAGGGAAGAATCTGTTTCCTTGCCTCTCCCAGTTTCTAGAAGCCACCTGCATTCCTTCCTTGGCTTGTGGCCCATTCCTTCATCTTCAGAGCCAGAAGTATAGCATCTTCAAACCTGTCTCTGACCCTGACCCTCCTGCTTCCCTCTTTATAAGGACCCTTGTGATTATGTTGGGTCCATCTGGATAATCCAGAATAGTCTCCCCATCTCAAAATCTTTAACTGCGTCAGCAAAATATCTTTTGCCAAGCAGGGTAAACATATTCACAGGTTCAGGAAGGAAGCTCTGTCTACCACAATCTGTTGAAGCTTATCCAGGAATCAGCTGTTCTATTAAGACTTCTTTTACTCAAAAGCAAGTACTCATGGAAGCAAGTACTCATTCCTATGAAACACATAATTTTAGTTTTGTCATACGATATTGTGTTATTGGACACATCATGCTACAATGCCTTATTTCATTGTTTATATCCCATGCACTAGATGATGAGATCTTTGGGGTAAAGGGTCATCATATCTTACTCACCTCTGGAGTACCTCAAACCGAGCAGAGTCTGGCACAGCTTAGGTTTCAGTAAATACTCACCTGAACCGAAGGATACACTTTATAATGTGTAGATGGCATTTTAAGTATTTCTAAGGTGGGGGGAGGGGAATCCATTAAAAGGTTATTTGTAGATTGTCCAATATTTAGGACCAAGCAGACAGAGGGCCCATGAAACAGGTAGAAATTTGGGGAGATTTCAAAGTCCAACCTAACTTAAAAGGTTTGGTGGAAATGCCAAGGCAAGGAGGTGTGCTCCAACATAGTGTCTTGGGACAGTAACAATCTGTTGGAGTTGCTGGAACATAAAATGCCAGTAGGAGCAGAGCCTAAAGATGAGGCTGGAGGGAAAGAATGAAAATCTGTGCCAGACTCTTATAATTCCTGCTAAGGAGTTGGGGTCTTGTTCTGTAGGCATCAGGGAGCCATCATGGATTTCTAGTTTGATGTGATCAGGTTTATGTCTTCTGAGGCTGGAGCGTGGAGGGTAAAGGAGAAGAAGGCAGGCTGAAGGCAGGCGGGTGGCCATGGCTCATGATAGGGACACTCATGTGCTGAGCTAAGGCAGTGAGAACCGAGATGGAGAGGCAGAGAACCCCGGTGAACGAGGGAGTGACCGCGTCATTTCTGCTCACCATTTTACCCCAGGCCCCACAAAGGATCAGTGGGCATTCAGTGAATATATATCTGCTGAGTAAGTCACAGAAGTGGTTCTTGTGATGTTAAAAAAAAAAAAAGCAGGATTGGTGGAGCTGGGTCGTTGGGACCTGTGCAACTGATCAGGCAGCATGGGGGAAGCCCACTATGAGGCGAGCTTGAAGCGGACATCAGTTTGAACTTGGCTGTCAGATACCTACCTTACTTGCAGCACATGTGAATGTGTGCATGGTGTGGGGGGAGGTGGGCTCGGGGTGCAGGAGTGCCTCCCTCCTGGCTCCTCCCTGCCCTGCACATCTCTCTGGGCTTGTTCTTGGCTACTCAGGTTTCTAGTCCTGGCTTACCCCAAAGGGCATCGTGCATAGCATTCTTTCTGCAGCCCACTCAGGGATTCTTAAATGTTGCCTCATTTCCATACTCCCAGCATTTGCCAACAAATTCATTTGGGTTCATTTTTAATAAGCTCCTAGGCGCTTGGCTCAGACCTTAAATATTTCACTTGATTTGTGTTTGAGAGGGGGGGAAAAACCCACAAACCAAAAATGATGGCCCTGTGTGAAATGACAAATATTTATTGGACTTTTCTAAATGCACCCAATACTTTTAAAGGCCTCTGGGAAAATATTAAATTAAAAACTGTCTGTGCATTAAACAACCTGCAAAATCAACCGCTCTTGGTACGTAAAGCTTCATTTCCCTGACCGGCATGTATGGGTTTAGACCGTTTGGCCACTGCTGTCTTGACGAACAGAGAGAAAGTCGTGATGAAACATTACCTGTATCTGGATGATTCTTCCTCGTGGGCCACTTAAAGTAACTCCCACCCACCACATTTGTCCTTGCTTCTTGTTTTGGTGTGTGATTTGCCTCTCTCTGATTCAACAGACCTGGAGAAATTGATCTACAGAGACATTCTGAAATCTATAATTTTACCACAGTTGAGAGAATATGAATAGCATAATTGACCAAATATAATTCTCGTCTCTGAGGCTCACCCGTGGTATGTCGATATTTTAGAAAGGAAAGAAACCAACATTTATTGAACACCTACTGTGTGCCGGATATTGAGCTGAGCGGCGTTTCTGATCCATGCTCGGTGTTTGTCTTTCCTGTAGCAACAGTATTCCTGTCTCTGTCGTGTCGAACAGGGAGAGGCAGCTCAGAGACAGCAGACGCCTCGGCCAGGATTACACAAGAAGTGTGAGTAGCAGCTTTCAGGGCTCAAGCTTACATTTGTCACCTGCAGGAGCAGTTATAGGAGGAAACGAGGTGACAGCCGCCAGCGGCTTCACGGGTAATGCTCCTTCTATGTCCTGGCTTGCAGAGCATCAGCTCAGGCACTGCACACGCTGGCTGGCTGGAATCCAAGGCCACCATGTATGTGCAAGAGGGAGAGGGCCCTACTCCCCAGGAAGCCCCACTCTCAGTTCCTAGTAGCCTTCAGGAATGACTGCCTTGCCTCCGAATCGAACGGGGATGCTTTTGGTGTTTGACTGTCGAGTGTGACGTTGACTTGTGGTTTAGGGTGTCTTGTTTCCTATTTCTGCTGCGACAAATGACCACGGACCGGGTGGCTTAACACAAAAGAAATTCATTTTCTCCTAGTTCCGGAGGCCAGCAGTCTGAAATCCAGGTGTTGACACAGTGGTTTTGGGGTCTCTGAGCCAGAAACCGTCCCGTGCCTTCCTCTGGCTTCTGGTGGTCGCCCGCCGGTCTTGGGGTTCCTTGTCCTGTGGCCGCATCTTACTCCTGTCCCTTTCTCTGTGTACGTCACCTTCCCTGTGCCATTTCTGTGTCACATAAGGACACTCTCCTTGGATTCAGGGCCCACCCTAAACCAGCATGATCTCATCTTGATCCTGACCTTAGCTACATCTGCAAACACCCTGTCTCCAAATAAGGTCACGTTATGATGTTCTGGGTGGACGTGAACACTTTGGGGGATACTATGCAACTCGTTACAGATGGATATTGTTTGCAGTATTTAGAAAGTATTTTGATAAGATGCTATCAGCATTTGGTGTTTAATTTTATTAACTATAATTTTGGCTTTCTTTGAGTTAAAAAAAAATCTCTTTTTGTCTTTGATGGATTGAAGAGGACCAATCTATTAATAGACCCCTTATTATTAAATGATGCTCTAATAAGGTATTCAGCTCTCTTTAGTAGAGAGCTACATAGTATTGAAATGCTTGTAGTCTTATTTTAATGCATTTCTAGATTCAGTTTAAAAATATATTATTTAGGGGTGCCCTCCCGGGTGGCTCTGTCACTTAAGTGTCCCACTCTGGCTCAGGTCATGATCTCGCGGTCTGTGAGTTTGAGCCCCGTGTCGGGCTCTGTGCTGACAGCTCAGAGCCTGGAGCCTGCTTTGGATTCTGCAGTCTCCCCTGCCCCTCCCCCGCTCACACTCTGTCTCTCTCTCTCTCTCTCTCTCTGTCTCTCTCAAGAATAAACATTTAAAAAATTAAAAAATATTTATAAATATTATTTAGAATTTTTACATCATAGTCCCAAACAGGAGTGAATTTACAGTTTGTCCTTTGGAATATTTCAACTTAGTTATAGTCCATCCAACTTAAAAACTTTGGGAATTGTCTATCTCTTTTGTGTGGGCTGGGTAAGATTACACATTGTAAAAATGAGTTAATCTTTGAAGTGATACATCTATTAATTCTTCTGGACCCAAGGCTCTTTTACATAAATGATAGTAGGAAACTTTTTAAAAAAATTCTTTGCCAATAAATATTGACCTAAGCAAATGGATCAATTTTGATAGCCTCCTAGAAAATGTTTAACATTTAACTGTGATTTTTTTTCTCATTAGTAGACTGTCAAACAGTGTTCTGTTTCAAAAACTCTGCCTTGCTTCTTATCCAAACATTGTCCTTTTCTGTTTCCTCTCTTTTTGCCTCCGTTACTTGACTTCTCAGAGTTCATTGTAATTTCTACCTTGTCATCCCCATGTATCCACTCTTAGGCATTTTGGTTACTTGTATGCTTTTTCTGTTTCTTATTTTACTAAGTTACCATTACTTATATATTTCCCTTTATTTTTCAACTTAAGTGGAAAAAGATTGTAATGTAATATACATGTATAGCATTTAGAGTATAAAATATTTTTCATATACCTAATATTTAACCCTGTCTTATGTGTATGCATAAATACATAAAATATCTAAGGTGCCTGGGTGACTCAGTCGGTTAAGTGTCTGACTTAGCTCAGGTCATGATCTCACGGTTCATGAGCTCGAGCCCTGCATCGGGCTCTGTACTAACAGCTCAGAGCCTGGAGCCTGCTTCACATTCTTTGTCTCCCCCTCTCTCTCTGCCCCTCACCTGCTCATGCTCTGTCTCAAAAATAAATAAACATTAAACAAAATTTTTTTAAGTATATAAAACCTTTACCCTCTGAATCTGCTTTTGACTATAGTACTTAACACATCTTGTATGGATTTATTGGTCACCTATTGGCATTTTATATATTATATACCCTTTATTTACTTGTAAATGTAGGTGAAAATTTTAATTTTGAACTTTTTTTCTGACCCATGAATTAAAGGTGTGCTTACTCAAAATAATTACAATTTTTGCATAAGTTATTTGTTCTACATTTTTTAAATTTATTTTTGAGAGAGAGAGAGCATGCTGGGGTCAGGGCAGAGAGAGAAAGGGAGACACAGAATCCAAAGTAGGCTCCAGGCGCTCAGCTGTCAGCACAGAGCCCACTGCGGGGCTCGAACTCAACAACCGTGAGATCACAACCTGAGCCGAAGTCTGATGTCCAACCAACGTAGCCACTCAGGCGCCCCTCTACATTTCTAATTTTACAACTTTCCGATTAAACCATGGTGTTTGGAGGGCTTGTGTTTTGGGAACTTTATTTAGATGATCAATTTGTGTAGATATGCCAAGGACATTTGGGGAAAATAAAAAGACATTCTGTAGAAGTAGGTATAAAATTATTACATAGACCATCCAACTTGAATTTTCATTCCTCTGGACTTTCAAAGAGTGTTAGTCTGTCTTGTTTTAGTTAGCTAATTGTTGGTGAGGCATTAGTTAGACCCTAAGTTGGTTAGTGTCTTTGGTCTCCTTCCAGGAGGGATTTATAACTACAGACAATCCCATTGGTGGTGGTTCATATCACCTACATTTTTTTGGTTAATTTCTATTTCGGTTTCTAATGATTTTGATTTTATATTTTGACTCTATTATTTTGTCCATAGAGCTGCATGATTATTATAATAACTTTTTCAAAATGTTTATTTATTTTTGAGAGTGAAAGAGAATGAGAGGGACAGAGACAGAGCCCGAGCAGGGGAGAGGCAGAGCGAGAGGGAGACACAGAATCCGAAGCGGGCTCCAGGCTCCGAGCTGTCAGCACAGAGCCCGACACATGGCTTGAACTTACGAACTGTGAGATCATGACCTGAGCTTAAGGTTAACCGACTGAGCCACGCAGGTGCCCCTATATTAAATTTAGGTAATTTCTTTGTCTACGCAAAACCAGACTGTTGCTGGAACTCTTTAATGCATTTTATTTTCACTTTTCCTTTGTCTACCTGACTAATGTTAAATATCACCCCTTATTTCCCATTCCTTTGTGGTTGCCTGCTGTATATATACCTGAATTCCATCTTGGAGGTAGAGGAGAGGTACCTTCCCCTAACATTTACCCACAGTCTGTGTGTGTGCATGCACACACGTATTTTAGATGCAGGTATGTAGAAGAAACTTTCTTTTCTTTTTAAAAAAAATTTTTAATGTTTATTTATTTGTGTGTGTGAGAGACAGAGTGTGAGTGGGGGAGGGGCAGAGAGAGAGGGAGACACAGAATCCGAAGCAGGCTCCATCCAGGCTCTGAGCTGTCAGCCCAGAGCGCGACGCGGGGCTCGAGCTCACGAACCGTGAGATCGTGACCTGAGCCGAAGTTGGACGCTTAACCGACTGAGCCCCCCGGGTGCCCCATGAAGAAACTTTCTAATAGAGGAAAGCTGTGGGGGCAGGACAAAGCTCAAGAGTTGTTTCCAGGTTTTACAAGACGGACTGCTCCTTTGCTGCCACCTTCTTTCAGAAGAAGCTGTTAGTGAGACAAGGGGACCTCAAAGACGACCCTCCTGAAATCTGGGTCCCCAGGCCCTGACTTCCACCTCAGCACTTTGCGGTATACACAGCCCAAACCACAGTTCCTGTCATGACAAACACGTAACGCATCGGTAACATCTGTGTGCGTGCTGAGTCTGGTGGCCATGTGTGATTTCTTCGGAATCCGCTGTGTTTTGGAAGACAGGTCTGGAAGAAAGAAGTCATAAGTCATGCTACCGCACCACTCATTATTCATTCATTAAACTTTTAGTGAGCAGCTAATGTGGCCGTGTGGGGGAGACTAGCCCTGAGGACAGAAAGGTGAATAAAGCAGACCTGGCCGTGTGCTCCCTCACGGGAGGACGAAAAACCTGTTCCCCGCAAGACAAATAAAGCTGCGGTTGTAGGTCACCTGTTTCCAAGAATCACCTTCCCGGGGAGGGGGGGCGGGGAGAGGAAGGAGACTTGGGTTACTACAACTCCCTCACATCTTGGAGAAGACAGTACGGAGAGATGATTTTTGTGATGAACTGCCGGTGAGGAAAGTAATGTGACAGAAAGTGTCATAGCCTTGGGCTAAGAGAAAATCAGCAATTAGCCCGAGAGAGATTTGTACCCCCCCCACCCCCCAAAAAAATTGAAGATGGAAAAAAAAAAGTTCCTTAATTTTATATATACGCTAAGGAAAGGGGACCCTGTGGGGAGTGACTTCCTGTGCCCAGGGTATAAGTAAGAGTACAGTCCATCCACATGTCCTGGCAGACTCAACCGAGAGCACCAGGAAAGTCCTGAGGTTACATTTTTCTTTTTGAAGAATGCTGCCAAATTGCTAATTTGGACTTAGGTTCTTTTTCTGCAACATCGCTTTCTCTGACCTCGGAGGAACGAGGGTGTAGGCAGCTGAGTATCTTAACGTTTGAGAATTGCCAACTCTGCTTCTCCTCCTAAACTCTCGGGTGGATTGGTCCATAGGGTTAAATGGCTCATTGCAATTCAGCAAAGTGGCTTTTATGTGCAATTAATGTTTGTTAATTTGGTTAAATGTCAAAGCATACATTTTTTTGGGGAAAAAAAAAGTTTCTGCAATACGGTCTCCACCCCCAAACCTTTTAAATATCGAGGGGTGAGATGTTATTCTCAAACAAATGCAGAGGCAAACATATTCAGCGTCTGCTTGAAATTGAATGGACGATACCTTAGCTAAATGTCCCTCTTGGGAGAAGAGACAGTAATATGTCAGCACATCGGAGTGTAGAGCCAAAACTAACAGATAGTTGAGAAAACCCACTGGAAAACTATTGCCTTTACCACCTGGCCCCTAAAGAAGAAAGAAGGGCTTTGACTCAACTGTTGGCTCATTGTTTTGATTCCCCATCTGTTTGTTTCCCTAATATCTTAATATTTTCCCCTTGTATTTGTGTCTTGCATGCTCTGGGTATTTGTTATTAATCTTTGGTGTGTCCATATGTATATATTCTGATTCTGTTTGTTTGGGTGCTAAAGGTTCAGGCATAGTTACTAGATCCTTTTTATAATGAGCATTTTCATTAAAGCCTATCATGCATTTATGTAAAATATATGTAGTGAAAATGTACACCATAAAGATTTAAATAGGCTAAAGCTCTAGATTCTTCAGCCTTGGTATATATCTGGTACAAAATGGTCATCTTTTCCAAATTCACCAGGGAAAAAATAGATTTAAGGGTCTCAGTATTAGGATTTCTCTCCTACTTTTTATTTTTTTCCGTAACGGTTTGATCCCTGTTCCAGCCCCGTGCTGGTTAGATGGCACTGCTTCCATGCTTAGTGTGACTTTGGGTGTCCTAGATATTTTTAATTCCATGTCTTGTTCTCTTTTAAAAAATCATTCTCTTTGTGCTGCTCCTCTGCCGTGTCTTTGGTATAATTCGGTGGCTACGTTTTGTCTGCCCCACTCACTGCCCATTCACCCTGCTGCATGGCCGGGGCTGAGGCTGATCCCTTCCTAGCCTCAGTGATAGATTTCCGCTTCTTTTTGTTCCATCAGTTGTTTTACACTCATCACTCCTTTCTTCCTTTTAACCTCAGGAAAGAAAGACCCCCCAAGGGCCAGGATGTAGGGTCTATGGAGACCTGCTTTCGTTTGCTCATTAGGTCAGAGGGCCAGAGGCCGTCCCAGCGGCTTTTCCACACTAGGAAGGACCCCCAAAAGCCAGCTGATCGTAAAGAACATATATTTCTTGACTATATTCTCTCTTCAGATCATTCTCAGGAACCTATCACAATGGGTTGTCTCCAGTAGGGCCACGCCTGTGAACCTGTGGCCTGGTCCCCATGCTTGGAGGGGCCTTGCACTTGGTTTAATGCTCCGCTGTTGACGTCTTAAAAAATTATTACTAATTTTTGAACAAGAAGTCCCATGTTTTGATTTTTCATTGGGTCCTACAATAATGGAGCCGGTCCTGATTTTCTCTGCAGGATTCTGACCATTCCTCTTAGGAGATCGTCAACCCAGTGAATGTTGTTGGCCAATAAATGGGAGTTTCTGTCGTCCTCATCTCGGGAGGGTCAGGGACATCTAGGTACCTCTCTGGGCCTGGAAGAATGTGTTAATGTTCCCCAGGGTTCAGTGAATTGAGTTCAACAATGATTTAACTTAACTGCCAAGGAATTTATGATTATCTCGGGTGGTGAGCTCATTCACTGATAGCACTGTTTTTATGAATGGAAGGGAACAAGGTCCAAGGTGCTGATCAGTACGGTGGAAACCAGTCATGGCTTATCTGGGATGCCCTATGAATTTTGTGGCCCTGGGATCCTTGAAGGTGACATCTCTTCAAGTTTGATACAGAGTCCTATTTCCTACTTTTCTTATGTAACCACTAGCTGTCCTTTGGTTGTTCTTTCTGCCAGGACTTCTGCAGAGTCCTCCCAAACTTTGCAGAAATAACCTGTGGATTTTTCAACCAAAGAGTGTACCATTGCCTCTCATGGGATGTGCTATGTTCAGGAACTAGACTATGGTAAGCCGTCAGATAAATGATCTCCTTTCTCCTTTCCTGTACCTTTGTCTCAGGCCTTTAGTTGGATCTCCACAGCCCACTGGAAACAAACGACAGACGCTTCCTCAGCCAGATATTCAAGACACATGTCATTCTGTAATCCATTTATTTTTCTAGATAAGTCCCTAACTCCAGGTGCTAGGGAGGACATTTTGCTAGAATTGGAGGAGGTAAGTTACACACGTGTAACTTGTGTGAGAAGTGTGGTCAGCTTGGTTTTCTGGCTGATGGGTTACATTTAAGAATGGGCAGGGGCGCCTGGGTGGCTTGGTCCGTTAAGCGTCCGACTTCGGCTCGGGTCATGATCTCACAGTCCGTGAGTTCGAGCCCCGTGTCGGGCTCTGTGCTGACAGCTCAGAGCCTGGAGCCTGCTTCCGATTCTGTGTCTCCCTCTCTCTCTGACCCTCCCCCATTCATGCTCTGTCTCTCTCTGTCTCAAAAATAAATAAACGTTAAAAAAAATTAAAAAAAAAAAAAAAGAATGGGCAGACAGGTTGGTGGAAGGAATTGACCAGCTGACTTTCTGTCCTGGAGGCATCACTACGATCTCTCTGCCTCTGCCTCTGGCTTTGACTTCCTCTTGTGTGTGCTTTGATTGTAATTGGATTCATGAAGGAGAGAGGAGAAGTGCTCTGCCCCCAGCAGAATGGTCCACTGTGGAATTCTTACTGAGTGTGTAGGATTCTGGGAAGGATTGGGTTTGCTTCTTTGTCCTCCTCTCCCCAACCCCTCCCCCCCCCGCCCCCCCCCCCGGTCTTGATTTGATAGAGGAATGAATTTAAAACTTCATTTAAAAAAATACCATGCTAGCCTGGACTCATTGTCTATCCTATCCAGGGCCTCTGTTTCCAGGAAATGGTTGGACTGGGGAAGGAGTCTTGGGAAGGAAGTGGAAAGTCAGGTTTCAAATCCCAGCTGTGTGAGTGAGTAGCTGGCAAACTTGCAGTCTCCTCTTCACCACATTTAAGAAGGGCGGGGGGGGTGAAGTTGAATTATCACAGTGACCACTATGGTTTCAGAATGTTGTATGTGGAAACTGCCTAACCTAGTGTCTTGTGCATAAGAGACGCTCAGATTGTATTCAGTTGAACCAGAGCAGGGGAATAGCTCTGTATTAGTGTTTTTATTGTTACTAAGTGTCCTTTTGGCAGGAAACTAGGGTTGTCCAAATTCTGCTTCATCATTTGCCTACTTATATGTTCTGTGATTTTTTATACACGTGCGTATATACATACATGTGTATACACACACGTACACACACACACATATATACACGCACATATGCATACATAAAAGATTGTGACAAACCGAACATTACAGTAACTGATATTTGTGCCCAAACCTCAATGCAGGGGAATATGGTGAGGCGGAGTGTGCAGAAATCTATCTAACACAGTTAGGCTTAACCTTGTTCCAGGCCGGTGTGGCATACCCACAAGTCCTGGGATAATGGACGTGGAGAGCAGGAATGAATTTGCTTGCTCTAGCCTGCTACAGGGGAGTAGCCCTGGTTCCGGCTGACAAGTGAAATCGGGAAGTGCAAGGTGGCCGTCAGGTGGCCTCCAGTGTGGGACTAGCCTGGGCCCCCAAGAAGGACAGAAGGAGAGAGGAAGAGGGAGAGGCAGAGTGAAAATGACAGGGAACCAGACCTATAACGTGGTGCTCGCGTGCACGGTGACCCTGGCTACCAACCAACAGGGCTAGGTCAGACACGGCTTCCCGTTCCGGCAAATCCATAGCAGGTCCTGCCCTTGGGAGAGAGAAGCATTTCAAAGAGGAGGATTAGAAGTTCACCTCCATCCTAATGGCTCTTCAGAGGCCACTCCTTGTAGATTTGATTTGATGTCTCTCAAGGGAAACTTAGATTTTGTTCTTCTCGGGAGAATTCCACAACAGATCACACTCCCTGGGGTCTTGCTTTTCCCACCTGAATAGAAGAGGGGCACGTTTCAGGCCATCACGGAATTCCAAACTCAGATTCCAAGAAGGAAATTGCATTTGTTCATATAATAAATAACAATGCATTTGGGCCTGACAACCACTAGGCATGGCTGCAGAAGATATATAATACAATTAGCCCTTGCTGGGAGTTGCCAGCTGACAATGGGGCAAGATTTATGTGGTTGCTTTTTCCATAAGTACAGTTTTATTTGATAAGTACAGCCCAAAGATATAAAGAATTAATCCAAGGTCTGCATTGTGGGATATTTCCTCTGTAATATTAAAATAAATATTACTCCTCTATCTAATTACATAAAATTACGTTAATAATATCTTCTTTGTTGTTGTTGTCTGCCTGTTTCATCTTTGTAGGCAAAGAGTTTATTAAAAGCAGTGACTGGCTTCCTTTCAGAAAGAGGTAGATTTTTTTTTTTTTTTTTTTTTATCATCTTAGAAGAGTACAATTATCTCCTTTTAAAGAGAAACCCTCCTAACTGGGTTGGAAGGTCTGGTGACCGTTAGGGTTGGTTTTTAGGAGACAGCCTTTGCCCTGAACTCTGCCACATCTAGCTACTCCCATGTGGCAAACTTGAACTTTTGGGAGTGGCCAGCTCATGCTCCGCTTTGATTGTGTGTGTGGGGCTGGGAGTATATAGAGGTGGAAGGTGGGCTTTGGATCGTTTTGAAGGATTCTATACTTACCTGCTATGGGGCGTTAACCCTGCAGTGTGAGAAGGCAGAGGGTCAGAGGGTCACAGCTTGGGGAGAGGCTACTTTCTTCCTTTCTTTTTTTAAGTTTATTTTTTTTTACTTATTTTGAGAGAGGGAGAGAGAGAGCAGGAGAGGGGCAGAGAGAGAGAGGGAGAGAGAGAATCCGAAGCAGGGTCTGCACTCTCAGTGCAGACCCCGACGTGCGGCTCAATCCCACAACCGTGAGATCATGACCTGAGCTGAAATCAAGAGTCAGCCGCCCAACGGACCGAGCCCCCCAGGTGCCGCCTGGGAGTTACTTTCTTAATTGCCCATGTCATGGCCGGACATTCGGTGTGTTTATTGGTGGGTACTTAGTAAGAGTTTATCCGAGGCCAGGGGTGGTATAGACAGTCTCCGTGAAGGACCTGGAACCTGGGAGAGAAAGCAAGAAGGTGGAAACCTTAAAGTGTGCGGCGGCCTCAGAAATAACAAGGTCCGCTTCTTCACACGGGCATACACACGAGACAGCCTTGCCAGCTGCTTGTCTTTGATCACACTTGACTGAAAGTGTGCTCCATTGTGTGGCTTGCCAGTCTGCAAACTGCTGGGTGCTTACTCTCCAAGGTAAGGGAAGCACAGAAGTGGAGAGCTGGTGTTTGATTACATTTACGGCGATATGACACAGTCGTCCTACGCCTACGGACTCTCGGTGGTAACAGTCATCAAAGTTTGGCATTATAGCTTGCGTTTCACGTCACTGTTCTAGTTATATCGTTTTCTAGTAATTAATTTTTATTAATCGGAAGTGCAGTGACCTGGGGAAAAAGAAAAAGGAGCATTGAGTTTTTCAGCTGACGATTTGCACCAGTGCAGGTCTTAATGGACAGAGCGTTTTCTATCCCCAGAGCCCATTACAAAGATTAATACTTGGCAGAGCCCCAGTAAACATTGGTGACCCTGGCATCAGCTTTTTATGTATTTAGTTTTTGGTTTATTTATTTATTTTGAGGCAGAGAGAGAGCATCCTAAGCAGGTTCCGTGCTCTCCGCGCAGAGCCTGATGCAGGGCTTGATCCCATGGAACTGTGACATCACAACCTGAGCTGAAATCAAGAGTCAGACGCTTGACCAACTGGGCCCTGCAGGCGCCCTAAGCATGAGCTTCGAATGTGATTCCAGCACCTCTGCTCACCCCTGACTTCTGCTGTTGGGGAGGAGGAGGAGAAGAAGAAGAAGAAGAAGAAACGATTTGCCGTGGGTCCCGTGTCCTGGATATGCTCATAGTGAGGCCTCACAAAAATCCTTTGAGGAAGTGTAATTGGAGACATTTCCCAGAGGAGACAACCAAGGACGCACAGGTTACCCAGCTCCCAACGGATGGAGCCAGGTTTCGGTCCTGAGTGGCTGCTTTCTTTTTTTTTTGACGTGCCTGTGCTCAGCCGAGACTTTCGGCCAGCAGGGAGTGAGTGCCCACTGCGTTCTAGGCACAGCGCGGAGCTCCTTGCAGGCCTCCTCTCGGTAATTCCTCAGGAGCCCTCGGGGCTCATTTCGCTCTTTACCAATGAAGAATTTCAGTCACGGTTTGCTTAACTGCCACGAGAAAAACTGGACCGACCAGTGTCTGACACCGATGCTGTTCAGCGAGGGGCAGTGTGGCCCGGTGGTTCCTCTCAGGTTTTGGACTTGAACAAACCCTGTTCACGTCTGCCGAGAATAGGGGTGCCACAGCTGCAGGCTGCAGGGGTACACCCGTGCACTATACGACATCAGGGATCGCCATTTGCATCATCACCTATGTAGTGCAATGTAAAGGTGTGCCGTGTGTAACCTGCAAGGCTGCATCCGCGGGCCTGGCTGGGAAAGGCTGCAGAGTCTGAAACCTGCGGTTCAAAATAGTCCCAGATGCGCTTTTCAGAAAACACACCAAGCTCCACCCTGCTCTCAGTGGAGAGAATGCCTCCACGCGCTCCCCCTGGTGCCCCTGTTGTGCCGCCCCTGGTGCAGGTCACTGGTCAGAAACAAAGCAAGATGAGCTTGTGATACACCCTTTGTTGGCCCTTTAATCTCTGGCTCACTGTGCTTTTATGAAATGTGAAAGTAGATTATGGGCTGTGAAACACTGTAGAGCTTCGTTAGGTAATGATTAAAACATAGCAAATGCTGCCCGTGATAATAAAGGCAGAATGAGGTCATAGGAAAACGTACTCACGTTTCAGCTACTCGTTGTTTTAGAAGATCCAGATTCTCCGAGAAGAACAAAACCAGCATTTGTTCTTACTGAGATCTCTGTTGGCCTCTCTGAGTGGACTTGGCCTGGACTGTGCATTCGGTAAATGCTGACAGATGAAGGAAGGAAGGAAGGAATGAAGGGAAGGTTAAATGACTGAATAAATGAAGCTGCAGGGACAGCAGAAACCGGGAGCTTGCTGCCCGGCTGTGATATTTTTGGAGAGGTGGATGCGTGCAGATTATGGGATGGTACTTCCATGGGTGTAGATCGCCGGGCATGGAAACCAGTGTTTCCTGAGACCCAGCTGTATGTCCAGCCCTGCGGTAGGGGCTTGTCCACGTGCCAGCTCATTTAATCCCTCATCAGCCTCACGGTGTAATTACCACCATCTCCATGTTACAGGTTAAGTGACCGGTTTAGGCTCACACTTGTAAGTGACAAATACAGGAGTTGAACGCGGTCCCGCATGACTTGGGAGCCTATGCTTGTCTGTCCTGTCTGTCAAGCCAAGCAAAACTTGCCCAAAGGTACGCGGAGATAAACCCCCCGTTTGGAATTGTGGGCTTTCCGGGGTCTTGGGTTCCCGCCTCCCTCCCGTTTGTGTCTATTGTTGGGGTTTTGCCTTTGCTGAGAAGTGCCTTGTTCTCCACGCCCCTGGCAGAGCCGTGGGTGCAGGAGTGGGGATGGGAGGTAGAATCATGGGTCCTGTTACACAGCCCCCTCAGCCCCAGCCTCAAGGTATTGCTGCTGCTTGAAAGCGCCCCCCCCCCCCCCCCCCCACACACACACAGATCCAGGGCTGGGCTAATGGCTGCGAAGGGCTATTAATAAATCACTGTGCACAGATCAGAAGATCATAGCGAGAACTTTCTTCGAAAGGGGGCAGGGGAGGAAGGAAAGAGAAAGGAAGAAAGAGACAGACTGAAATTTCCAGAGTTGACAGATACTACCTCACGCCAGTCAGAGTGGCCAAAATGAACAAAGCAGGAGACCACAGATGCTGGAGAGGATGTGGAGAAACGGGAACCCTCTTGCACTGTTGGTGGGAATGCAAATTGGTGCAGCTGCTCTGGAAAACAGTGCAGAGGTTCCTCAGAAAATTAAAAATAGACCTACCCTATGACCCAGCAGTAGCACTGCTAGGAATTTACCCAAGGGATACAGGAGTGCTGATGCGTAGGGGCACTTGGACCCCAATGTTTATAGCAGCACTCTCAACAATAGCCAAATTGTGGAAAGAGCCTAAATGTCCATCCACTGATGAATGGATAAAGAAATTGTGGTTTATATACACAATGGAGTACTACGTGGCAATGAGAAAGAATGAAATATGGCCTTTTGTAGCAACGTGGATGGAACTGGAGAGTGTGATGCTAAGTGAAATAAGCCATACAGAGAAAGACAGATACCATATGGTTTCACTCTTATGTGGATCCTGAGAAACGTAACATAAACCCATGGGGGAGGGGAAGGAAAAAAAAAAAAAAAAAGAGGTTAGAGCAGGAGAGAGCCAAAGCATAAGAGACTGTTAAAAACTGAGAACAAACTGAGGGTTGATGGGGGGTGGGAGGGAGGGGAGGGTGGGTGATGGGTATTGAGGAGGGCATGTTTTGGGATAAGCACTGGGTGTTGTATGGAAACCAATTTGACAATCAATTTCATATATTGAAAAACAAAACAAAATTTCCAGAGTTGATCATTGAATTATTGGATTCACCTTTTTCCTTCAGTGATTAGTGGCAGAAAACCCTGGGGAGAGTGAGGATTCAGGGTCATGAAAAAAGAGAGAGAGAAAAACCCCACTTCTTTGTCCTGTCATTTGATGCCCCCGGATGCTGAGGTGGGGCTGCAAACTGCTGACCGGTGTTTGGTTGGTGTTGGTAACGTTACCTGAAAGCTCTGGGAGCCTGAGTGGTGGGCCTGGAGAGGAAGGAGAGGAATGTACTTGCGGGGGCAGGAGGGCAGGGTGCAGAGGTCAAGGGGGAAGAGGAGGCTCACCAAGCGTCGACATTGTTCAGTCTTTCAACCTGTCAGCTCGTTTGCCACTGCTCTGGCCAAGGCCCGGAGCTCTTCCTGTGGCCCCTATGTCACCTCAAATCTGACTTTATGTTTCTAGGGCATGGTGTGTTAGCCCCCTCCCCCTTCTCTTCTGCTTCTGTGCTGACCCACGGTCCTTTCCGTTCACGGCCAGGGTGATGGGGCCAGGCCAGAGTCCCAGGGCCCCGAGGCCTCACTCACATCACGATGGCCCTGTGCCGAGTCCACCAACGGGGGCTGCCTGACAGTGCCAGGGTGTCCCCCCCTTTCCTGCACCGCCACAAGGAGGCAAGGGCCTGGGTGTGGTACCTCGTCCGTGGTGTTTGTGTCCTCGACAGTAAATTCTTTTAGGATTTGCCGCCAATCAACAGAAAGCTGCTGAGCGTGCTGAGTGGGCCTCTTACCTACTGATGCCGCAGGGAAGCTGGGAGGGCCCGGGTGTTTCCATTTGCCATGCTCAGTCCTGGTAGGGAGTCTGAACACAGTGCCTTTATGTTTCATTTCCTCCGACTGCATTTTCAAGAGGTCTCTCAGAGCTCTGTAATGCTTAGACACATGGTGAAGTCTTCTGGTGGGTTGTTTTTTCTTTTTACCCTGTGCTCTTAATCCTGAATTCTTCTTAAGGATTTCAGACCCGCATGTACGTGTGTTCTGTGTTCGAGGCCCATTATTGTGCCCAGAATCCTCCAGTTTGATGCCTCCTAATGGCTTCTGCAGAGCCTAATGTCGGTGCCTGTTTGGTGGGTGGGGGCCGTACAGGTTTTCACCAGCACCATCCCTCTTCCTACGACCAAGGAGTTGGGGCGAAAAAGGCAATCCTGTGGTTGGTCAGGGGTGAAATTCTGCCTTCACATAACCCAGGATGTCTGGGGCCTTCCTACCTGTTGGATTTAATCCCCCAGCAACTTTCTGAATAAACCTTCCGGTCGTGGTTCTGGGCTGTTGCTAAAGCAACTGACCGAGTGTTCACGTGCTGATTAAAAACTTTAAAACTCACATAGGATCTGGTTCACGGGACTTTGGGGTCATGCCTTCACTCCTTTGATTTGGGAACCTTTTCCCGAAGCACACTTGAGCGTGTGGTGGGTAGATTCAAGAGGACCGCATTTGTTCTGGTATATTCCTCCCATGAGTGGGGAGAATCTTACTCCCCTTCCCTTGAATCTGAGTGGCCTCACGACTTGCTTAACCAATAGAAGGCAACAGAAATGATATTCAGGGACACCGAAGGCCGGGTCATAAAAAAGCCTTGCGGCTTCCTCCCGGACCTCTTAGAACACTTGCTCTGCGGATATCTCCTCTGGGAACCCAGGCGCTAAGCCCTAAGGAGAGAGCGTATGCAGGCGGTCGGTTTAACAGACCCCATGTCAGCAGCTGGCTTCGACAGCCAGCCTTCCAGCCCAGGCTCCAGGCTGTGAGTAAAGAGACTACCTTGGAACAGACCCTCCAGCCCCCTGGCGGGATCGTTCCATGTAAGAGCTGACTCACCCAGCTAAATCCGTCTTGAATTTCTTATCCACAAAATTGTGAACAAAGGCAAATGGCCTTTTATTTAAAATGTTGAGGCAGTTTCCGCGGTCCGTGAGTTCGAGCCCCGCGTCAGGCTCTGGGCTGATGGCTCTGAGCCTGGAGCCTGTTTCCAATTCTGTGTCTCCCTCTCTCTCTGCCCCTCCCCTGTTCATGCTCTGTCTCTCTCTGTCCCAAAAATAAATAAAAAACGTTGAAAAAAAATATTTTAAAATGTCGAGGCAGTTTGGTATATAGCAACAGGTGACTAGAACACTCGATGTACAGAGATTTGAGTTCTTGGGAATATGAGGTGTTGAGAAGGGTCAGTGCACCCAGTCAGAAGGGAAAAAGAGAAGAGGGCTCTTTGCTACCTGTTTACAATTCCTGATCTTCCCCTGTCTCCTCGTTTCTTGCAGTCCAGCCAGTCAGATTAACTAATTTCCCAATCCAGTGTTCCACCTGGATATTTTTGTTAGCTTCAAAGTGGCTTTAAGAAATGCAGAAGAAGAGATTTTGAGGCTTGGGGCGGTTCGACCTTGGAGTTGCACCTTTGCTGGGTTTTACTGGGCAAATCTGCGTGGTCGCGAAGTCAGAGGGATGGATGAGGCAGGCCTGGCCGTGAGAGTTCCGCCCTGTCCTACACAGGGGTGGGGGGGGATTGTGGGTTCAGTGTCATGTTTGAAGTACATTCGTCCCATAGCAGCTTCCTACGGTCCAGAGTTGAGAAGTTTTCTGAGGCTGGCAGCTGGCTCAGGGGGAAGGAGCATTATCAGCGGTTTGTGATGTTTGACAAGGAATAGTTGGTGCTACACTGTGAGTTCCCTGTGGCCAGAGACCGGGCCTCTACGGGTGACCAGTGGTTCTGATGCAGACCGTACACGGCTCACTGAGCGAATGAACCCAAAAAGGACCATCGACTCTGGCAAATGCCTGAGAGAATTTCAGTAAATTCTCGCAGTGGATCTTGGGGGCACAGCCCAGGGAGCCTGTGACTTTGCCCCATTGGAAATCGACGAGAATGGGGGTGTGTACACTCTTTGGATTCAGAGAAGCTATGACGTGTGGTGCTTGGAGTGGATTTTATACCAGACCATAAGCAAACACACACACATCCTGGTAGGGTGGCCTAGTGACATGCACACGAGACACGAAACGAGACAGCTGGTGTGCTATGGCCGCCATGACAGCACGCCATACGCTGGGCGGTTTAAACAACAGACGTTTATTTTCTCACAGTCCTGGAGGCCGGAAGTTCAAGATCAGGGTGTCAGCAAAGTGCGTGTCATCTGAGCCTTCTCTCCTTGGCTTGCAGATGGCGGCCACTCAGTCTGAGGGGGTTTCTGTGTCCTAATCTCTTCTTACAAGGACACCAGTCTTACTGATTTAGGGCCCACCCTAACGACCTCACTTTACTTTGGTCACCTCTTAAAAACCCCATCTCCAAATACAGTCACATTCTGAAGTACCTGGGTTAGGTATGCAACATATGAATTTGGGGGAGTGGGCAACACAATTTAGCCCCTAACATTTGGGTTTGAGTACTGGCTTTCCTATCTACCGGTCATGTGACCTTGAGTAAGATATTTAACTTTCCTGAGCCTCGGTTCCCACGTTTGCATAGTGAGAGTGAAAAATCACAGCATGTTGGGCGGTGACCTGATGTGAGACACGCACACAGCAGGTGCCTCGTGTGTACCGACTGTGGGTGAATAACCGCTCCTTGCCTTAGCGTCTCAGTAACAGCCCCTTCTGGGATGGGGGACATTAATCTCTAACATTTATAGAATTACTTAGAGACAGATGTAGTTCATCTAATTTCAAAAATTGTGTCATTACTATTAATATCAGAATTGTTGTTAGTGCCATAATTATACTGATGTGACGGGTACAAAATAGGTCTCTGTCTCCCATCATAGACCCACTGAGGCTGAGCATCTTGTCCCTGGTAATAGCTTTCACGACCTCAGGCACTGGTAGCGGACTGTCTCACCAACCAGCCTCAGCTCTGGGAGGTCTGTGGCAGTCTTAGGATCAGGAACATGAAGGACATACAGGTTGTCAGGCAGAGTACTTTGAGTTGGAACCCAGGGGTCTGTGGGGTCTGTCACGCTCTGTCTTGCCTTCCCATTCCTTCTAAAATCAGTTGTGCAGAAAACTCAGTGTCTTTATGTATCCTCTGGCTCCTTTTCTAATTTCAGAATTTGATTCCAGTGACTTCTTGTCAACTCTTAGTATAGAACTACCTCTGGCTGGCTCTGAAGAAACGCCTTATCAAAGTTCAAAACTGTTATCTTGAGGAGGTCAATGAGAAGGAAAACAACATCTTATCAGCTGGGAGCCAAGTTAATGTTTCTCCATTTATCTTAGCCATAGACGGGGGTCAGAGGACTAAGGGGCATATGAGCAATGATAAAACCTCTGTGTACAACACGTGGCCTTACTTTGTTTTGCGGCTAAAGAGGCCTCTGCTTTGGGAATACTTTGAAGAGAAGACTCACTCACGGGGGTCTGTTCAGGGAATGTGGAGATCTTGAACATGTCACAAGCCCATCATCGTAGGAAGGACGACGGGACCCACCATCTTGCATGAGCGTACCAGCAGCTGGATGTGGGTCAGGTGTTTTGTGGATGTAACGTGACTCGATCCTCCCACAAAGCGATGAGGAAAGGAAGGAAACCGACTGCAAACCTTGACGTGTGTATTCTTCATAAGGTCTCCGGAATCAGCAAGATTTAGGGTCGGATCCTGGCTCCGCGATCAATACGAGATGGAGGCCAAGTGTAATGGTTCTCCAAGCTTCTCTTCCCTTCCTTGCAATTTGAGGTGATGTAAGTGGAGTGCTCAGCTTAAGGTCTGTTACATAGCAAGAGGTCCGTCATGGATGAGTCACCTTCACCGTCATCACCACCAGACACCTCGATTATGCCATTTTCTAGAAGGCTCAGTGAAGTGGGCCTTAGTGTTACTTGGCACGGAAGATGTTTTAAGTTATGCCGATGAGCCTTCTTTGTATACTCTTCCTCATAGAGAGGAAGTCGCTTCCTTTTCAAGTCTTTTTCAGTCCTAATTATCTGAAGGAGAATATCACCATTTGGGGCATATAGGACTTCCACACCTCCCTGATGCTTGTTAACAAAGAGAAATCAGGCCTGAGGCTCAGAACGCTAGACAGGGGGTGGTCTCTAACTAGAAGTTGACAGTATGGGTTTTGTTATCATGTCTTCACGTCTTCTTCTTCTAGATGGCAAATAGTGTTTTCACACTCACAGTGGTATTTGAAGCATCTTACATAACATGATTCAGGGAAAGGCTAGAGTAGTAAATTACAAACAAGGAACGAACAGTGCAGATTGTAAACGGATATGACAAACGTGGTGATGGTGCTACGTGGCTATTTGGAGATTGGAGGGCTGCCTCCAGACAAAGAAAGCAAAACGCATTAACGTTGGCTCTATGCTCAGAATTGTAGCGGTTTTCCATCTCTTCCTGCTTCTCCTGAAAAGCCTAGTACCGTGTCCCCTGCGTCAGAATCATCCAGGAGAGCCTAACAAACATGCAGGCTCCTGGCCCTGTCCCCATGGTGTCCTGGAACCAGCTCTTACCAGCTCACAGGCGCCGAGGGGCCACTTCTGTTCCCAGCTTTGCTCAGTGACGTCATCACAGGGGAAGCTGAAATTTGCCGAAGTGAGAATACTTACACCAGGAAATCGGCAAGTGCCACAAAGCAGGGGTTTCTTCTTCCTCTTCCTCTCCTCCTCCTCCTCCTCCCCCTCTTCCCCTCCTCCTCCTCCTCTTCCTCCTCCCCCTCTTCCCCCTCCTCCCTCTTCTTCCTCCTCCTCCTTCCTCCCCCTTCCTCGTCTTTCTTCTTCTTCAAGAAAGCTGGTTGCAAAATTTACCGGCGCACCAACTGCCCCTACCCCAAACCTGCTGGGGCAGAAAGTCTGGAAGGGCCCAAATATCCACGCTCACTAGGGTGCATGCCATCCAGGTGATTCTGCTGCTTGGTCCACATTTTGTAGTCACTGCCCGAGAGCCTCAGCAACCCTCTGGACCTGCAACTCTGGCTTTCGCTAAGCCACTGCCCCTGCTCCGCCCGCCTCTTCCCCCAGCCTCTGTGGCCGGGAGGGCTCAGCTCTCTGGAGGGAAAATGCTGCCGAGGCTTCCCTCTCTGATGAAGCAGAAAGACACTGGACAGGGACAGAAAAAATACTCACTTAAACACAGAGAGCCGAAATAATTGCTGAGCAAATCTAGAAAATGACTGGCTAAGTAAATTGCTTTTTTGTGTGTCAAGTTTCTTGGAGTTTGCCCCTGGCTGCGGGGTGGAGGGAGAGAGCGGCTGCTTGTGAAGCCTGGGGCGGACTCAGAATCCCTGGCTGTACCTCCCCCGGGTTACACAGGCATTTCCTCCTGCTTCGGGTCACGGCTGCCTCTGCCCGCAGGACCCCTGAGCTTCTCTTGGAGGCTCGGGAAGGAGGCCAGGGATTACCGTAAGACACTGAGATCTCAGTCTGGAGTCGCTGTTGCGTTGGCTTCTCAAAGTCACGCTCTTTTGGTATGGAATTCAGATCAACATACAGCCTGTGAAAATGGTGGTCTAACTTTCTTGCAGATAAAAGCCGTGGGGATGTCCCTTTCCATCAGTAAGCACTTAATACGCGTTTATCGTGCTAAGGTGATTTTCTTAAGAACATAATCGCAGCACCCCAGCACGGGGAGCATACGAGGCACCGTCACAAAACCCCTTTCACACGATCACTTATTAAAAGCACACAACGAGTCTCTGAGGTACGTGTTCTTGTTCTCCACCGAGGAACAGTGGAGAACTGTTCCGTGGGACGGAATCTTGAGGATCACAAAGCTTGAGAGCAGAAGGGACCGTGTGGGGTCCCCGCTGAAGCAGCTCCCCCTCTGTCAGGCTCTAGCTCTGTGACCCTAGCAAGTCCTTCCGCCCAAGACTTTGTCTACCCTCTTGTAAGATGGCCATTATAACATTTGCTCAAGACGTCGTCAGAAACATTTAATAAACGAGCATGCACAGCCCTTCTAGCAAAATTCCTGACAAAGCACGGGGGAAAAATGTGTTGTTATTATTATTTCAACCCAAAGCTGGATGTTTTTGTGAGTTTGTTATCATGGTGATTTACAGGAAAATCCCTCAAAGCCTGGAGCCTGCCTGTCCCCAAGGTTAGTCCTGTGATAAGCCCTAAACCCAATCAGGGATCTCTTCCTGGCTGGCATCCCACAAACATTAATGAGAGAGGGAGAGAGGAAGGGAGAGGGAGGGAGAGGAAGGGAGCCGGAGAGGGAGAGAAAGATAAGCGGGGGAGGGAGAGGGGGGAGAGACACAAGGTAGGAATGTCCTAACCCTCCAGAAGAGGCTGTCTGGACCGCAGCAAAAGTCCGGCCAGGGCCCCTGGGCTGCAGGGAAGGACGTGTAAGTCCGGCCAGGGTCCCTGGACTGCGGGGAGGGACATGTATTGGTTTTGTCTCCCCAGAGGAACTCTGTTGTTTGTCACCACCTAGTCTGACCTTAAGGTTGACTCACTTGCCCTCACACAGCAGCAATCTCCACGCAGAGCCAGCTGGGGATCAATTTGATCTCAGAGCAGTCCCTTTGGACCAAGAGTAAACTCCCCTTTCCTGTCAGAATGAAGGCTGTCTTGTCTCCCGCTGGACTCAGTAGACATTTTGGTTTCAATTTCTGATCCTAGAATGTCAGCAGTCGTCCAGATGTAATGCAAGAAGCTGCCTGGGGCTTCTTTTTATTCTTATTTATGTTTTAAAATACTTTAGAATATTAGAAGTACAATAGTTGGCGATTGAAGACGGTTCAGAAAATAAAATAAGCCAAAACAAGGGGAAAAAAAATGGAACTACAGATCCTCCCTTCCATAAATGTAAGCTATAGCTTGATATTCTTAATTCACTTCCAATTCTCTTATAAAGTAAGAGAATAAGTAAAAAAAAAAGTATGCAATGCTAAGTGGTTAAACCTGCTGGATTTCGTTGCTTCCCAAATGCACATGGATAGAAATTGGGGGCGCTTGCTTTGAAGTTTGAAAAGGAAAGAGCTGCTCCTGACCTCTTCTGAATAAAGGAAGACAGGGAATATTCGTGGCCTTTGCTGGGGCCCCCAGGAATGGCACATTCCAGAGTCTGAAAGGAAGCAGTGAGGAGCCCCGAGACTCCTAGTCCAGATTGCCCGCCTTCCTAGGAATGAGTGGCAGCAAGGACAAAGATGGACGTAGGTCTGCCAGAGGAAGGCTCTTTGCCACCCACAGATCCACTCCCTGGGCTTTCTGATCTGCACAGAGAGAGAACGGGGAAGTCCGCTCTCACATGTTGGCAAAGCTGGCAGCGGGGAGGAGGGACGGGCCCACCAGCCACCCGTTGGCAACGCTTTGGTAAAATCACCGTGATTCAAGGCCCAGGCTCCTTTTTTGCAGTCCCGGGATTGCCGGTGCCTTGCAAATGGGAAGGTTCACGTTGGCACAACCGGCCCAGTTTCCAGCCTTTGAGTAGCTGCAACCGCAGCCGAATTGCCATCAGGAGATGGCTCGGCGATGGTGCCACGAGAAAAAGCTACCGAGCAAGTGAAGCGGCCTGGTGCCTTCACCCGAGCCTTCCGTCTCTGCCGTGAGGAGAGGGTGGCCGGGAGGTCTGCACGTTGAAGGCTTTTTCCTTTGTCTTTCCTACTTACTGTGTTGTGGGGTTTGGAGACCGTAGAATGGGTAAGGCACTTGAGTTACTTTGCCTCAGTTTTACCACCTGTAAAGTGGGAATGATGCAGGATCAATGGATGCTGGTGGATGTAAACCACCTGGCAAGCTGCCCTGCTCTTACCCAGAACCATTTTCTTTCTTCCTTTCTTTTGTTGTGGTTGTTTCTACACAATAACGGGACCTAGTTGGTTACTCTAAGTTCTTGCTGCGATCAGAGGCCATCCAGTCCCATTAAGGTGACACTTAGCCTTCAACTGAAAGCAGTTTCTGGCAGTCTGTGTCTGGAGCTGCCCCGTTTGGTTCCTGATTGTGAGAACCGCTCCAACTTCCCAGATCTATAGGGGAGGTTGAATGGTGGGATAATCCAGCAGAGGAGATGAAGGGATCCCAACTTAGATTACTGCCTCTCGGAAGGGTCCACATGGTGAGTAGAGACTGGATATACCTTGTGATCTTCACTTCTGCCTCCCAGCTTGGTAGATATCACGCTTTCCTTGAGTCCCATCGTGTGGGGGAAACACACCAATCTAAGAGAAAATCTTAGCATCTCCTGAGAGAGGCACCACACTCAGACCTGACAACATATGACGACAATGGAGTACAATCTTATGAATCTCTCAGGTTGTGTATCATTTCTGAGAAAGTATTTATTAGCAGGCATTGAAATTATCAGGAGTTAGTTTTAACCCAGAAAGGAATATATTTTGCAGGCAAGCAGAAACACTTCAGCATTTTTTATTAACTTCAATTGACGTCTAGGGATTTGAGGGTTTTCTTAAAGAAAGCTGGTTGGAAAGCCCAGCCGTTCGTGTGTAAACTTTCCCCATTAGTCAGGCTGATTGCTCCTGGACTTGCCCATTAACCCACCATTTTCTTCTTGCCCGAAGCCCCCTTTGTGGCCCTCACAAGGATATAGATCCTCTACTCGTATATGCAAATGTTAGATCAGTCGATTCCTTCAAAAGCACAGATGCCAGTCTTAGCTACTGGGAGCCCAAGATGGTCGAAGATCTGTCTTCTCATTCTGTTTTCAATCCGTGTTTTAAGGCAGCATTTTACAAAGTCAGGGACTTCTATTCCCGGAGGGACCTTTCCACTTTGGTACCTGTGGTCCAGCTGGTACCTGGTAGACAAGGCACTAAATAATGTTATCACACATTGTAAGATAATTATTTCCTTTTCAGTTTTCTTTCACTATTTCTGAAGGTGTCTCAGAGAAAAGGTCAGCGTGATGCTGGTGTAAATTGTCAGTCCCTTTCTAGGCTTGCCAATTTTAGCAAATAAAAATATAAGACACCCAGTTAAATTTTTCAGATAAGCAACAAATATATTTTTAGTAGAAGTATGTCCCCAATACTACATAAGCCATACTTACACAAAGAATCTGTTTATCTGACATCTGGATATCTTGTATTTTCTCGGGTACTTCCGGCTCTTTTTGATTTCTACTAATGGCCCCTTTTCTTTTAAAAAAAATTGTCTTTCACGTTTGTTTATTTTTGGGAGACAGAGGGTGAGTGAGGAGGGGAAGACAGAGGGAGACACAGAATCCAAGGCAGGCTCCAGGCTCTGGGCTGTCAGCACAGAGCCCGACCTGGGATTTTGAACCCACAAACCATGAGATCATGATAGGAGCCAAAGTCAGATGCTTAACTGACTGAGCCACTCAGGCTTTCCTACTAATGGCCCCTTTTTAACAAACATTCGCAGACTTCAGGCTTGAGAGCTATGCTTGGCAGTGACGTCTAGTTAAAGTTTAATAACAAGATTTTGTTCTCACAATATTTATGTTTACACATACATTGTAACTTAGGAGGAATAACTCCAGTTGTGTATTCACAGTAGGTCATTTAAAAATAAAAGGTGATTTTTAAAAGAAACTTAAGACGAAAGTGCGGAGAGATGAAAACGTGTTAGTACAGAGTGAATTTGAGTGTGGGCCAGAATGACTGAGGATGGGACTTGCTTCCTCCCTTTGGTTGTAGTTAGAGGTATGTTGTATATAAGCCTGGGGTAAAATACAATGCGTGCTACAAGTCCGAGGAATCCACAGCTCTCTCTGTGAATTCTTTTAATACAGGAACATAGAGAAAAATCCCAAATTGCCGTTTTTGTTTCTTGGTTATCCTGAGAGTCAGTGAGACTGGACTCCAAAGTGAAGAGATGCAAGCTTTTGCTCAGATGATTTTCTCACTTGGAACTGTTTTCTCTTTCTTCCCAACTTCTCCTAGTTCAGTGGTTTCTGCCAGTGTAGGGCCAGAGCGCTGAGTTCATGGGGAGCATGTCAGAAACACAGATTTTTCCGGCCCCACCTTGGACCACCAGCCTCTGTGTTGACAAGCTCTCCAAGTGATTCTGATGTGCCTTCCAATTTGAGACCCTCTGTCGCAATGCCTACATCGAGTCACAGCTACAAAGCTGGGACTGCTGGCAATGTCCTCTCCCTTATCGGAATATCCAGAGCAGTTCATCTGAATTCCCTTGTTTTTTGTGGGCACTGCAGTTTTTTGCAGGCAGTGTCTGCTGTCCTGTTTCACCGTGAGCTCCCTGCGAAGAGGAATGTTATAGATGGGTATCTAAAACTTACTGAAGAAATATCAGAACTCTTTATCTGACAAGGGGTTTTTAAAAATGCATTCCTAAGAGGTCTTGAACATAGGGATCATTAAGAAAAAAAAAAATCACTAAACTCTTAATAGCCGTACCTTGGGCTAAAGGTGCAAGCAAGACAAGACACAGAAGAAGCCGTGCAAATGGCTAAATAGGCAAAAATATTCAGTTTCCCTGGAAAGTAAGTTAAAGCAAATTAAGCTATGAATAAAGCCATGTTAGCTATAGAATTAGCAAAGATTTAAAAGTGGTAATAGGTTTGGCAAGAATGCAGAAAAATAAGCACTCCTATAAAGTGCTGGAGGGAGTTTAAGTTATACAATTGATATGGAAAGTAATTTGGCAGGATGTAGAGAGAGCCTAAGCAAAGGTCATGCCCTTTGACACAGCCATTATTCTTCTTGGGGAAAAGTCAGAAATGCATATGAATATTTATACACAAGTATGTTCATTGCAACATTATTTATAAATAGCAAAAATGTGGGAATGGAATGCATGCCAAAATGGTTAAATAAATTATGTTAAATAGAAATGATGGAACATATGCAGCCATAAAAAAATAATGTTTTCAAAAGATATTTAATGACATGGAAAGTTGGTGTCTTATAATGTTAAGTTAAAAAAAAGAGCAAGATAAACATTTATATATACAGTATCATAAGAATTATGTTAAAAATGTGTGTGTGAACACACAAAAGAAAACAGACCAAAACGTGGGCAATATTAGCTCTGAATAGTAGGCAATTCTTTTACTAGAAGATGCTGGGTCCCTTTATTTTCTTCTAGACTTTGTGGCATTGGGTAGACAACTGGTTCAACAGAACAAAAATATGTACCAAAACAGATTCACATATATTCAGTTGGTTTTTATGGAACATCCAGATAAGCATATAGAAAAAAGTAACTCTTGACCCCTACCTCACGCCATGCTTAAAAATTGATTTGAGATGGGTCTTAGACTTAAAGGTTAAATCTAAACCTTTCTAGAATAAAACATCGGAGAATATCTTCAGGACTTGGAGGTAGGCCAAGACTTGCTTTCGTGGGGTGGGGATACAGGTATGGGGAGTCCCCAGGGTTAAATATACCTGTCCCAAGTTATTTCAGATTTCGTAACCTTTCAGATAAGTGTCACGGTTTTGTCTCCTTTTCTTTTTTCTTTTCTTTTCTTTTCTTTTCTTTTCTTTTCTTTTCTTTTCTTTTCTTTTCTTTTCTTTTCTTTTCTTTTCTTTTCTTTTCTTTTCTTTTCTTTTCCCTTTCCTTTCCTTTCCTTTCCTTTCCTTTCCTTTCCACCCATTTTCTCTTCCCTTAAAGGATGCATCTCATAGGGAATTAATTGTTTGAAAAGAATGGGACGACCTTGCTGCGTAGCACCAAGAGCCCCAGCTTTGGAGCCAGGCAGATGTGGGTTTAAGTACGAGCTCCTCTTGTATCAGCATGAGCAAGCCACTCAAGCTCAGAGTTTCACAGGGTCATTTTATCAGTTAGGCAAAATCATGTGCATAGCGTGGCCAGCACATAGCATAGTGTCTGTCACATTATAGGTACTCACACAGCTGTTCCCTTCCCTCATCTCTTTTATCCAGGCACAAAGGTGGCCATCTGCAGGCTGGTGTGCGACACATGAGGAAGTAGTGGTTAGGGTACAGGTTGTGGAGTCAGGCCTTTTGGATTGAAGTCACACACACTCCCTGAATAATGGAGCAAGTTGTATTTAATCTCTCAGTGCTTTAGTTCCTTCATATGCACAATCCTGAATTAACCCAGAAGGTTGTTGCACCATAATCTATATGAGATGCTTAGCACAGTGGCAGAACGTATAGTCAGTGCTCAAGATGTTAGCTCCAGTACTCTTTCTGAAGAAGGACCATCTTCGGATGTTAAATAGCACCCCACTCTGATTACGGGATAGAGGGAATAGTGCTGAGGCCTTCAGAGGGCTGTCTGAGTCACAGAGATGCCTCCACTATTCAAGGCCATATTCTCTTTATTCCCAATGTCAATTAGATGCCGGAGTACATGCTTCTTGGAACCCAGAGCAACACCAAGGTCGTTCTACTTAGCCCAAGTGACAGCTGAATTATGAACATTTCTCATGTCCTCAACTCCAGGTCAGGATAAATCACACTCTGTTCTTCGTTATTATTTTCATGGGGTCTGTGACACGGTCTCTCGAAATCATGTGGTGTTGAAACATTAAGACAAGTAACATCTGTGGGGAAAGCCCAGTATCAAACCAGAAGCCGAGTGTTCTCTGTCGGCTTCATTGCCCAGGCTGGGGGGGGAAGCTATTTATAGAGTATTCCTTATTTATATCTGTGTAATGGCAACTTTGCTGGCTCCGAAGGAGGAATTATGAGCGGGTACATTGTCTCTGAGTGGCCTCTCTACAAAGAAAAAAGACTCAGTGGATATCCAAAAAATCAAAGCAAAATTGAGTTACAGCTCCCACGACTCAGAGAGGTATAGAGAAGATGGTTTGTAGCTCAATGATGAGTAAGAGTTATATTCTCTGCACTCTGGGCAGAGGGATGAAGAAAATGCCATTGAAGGTAGGGTGTGCTGCATCCTGGCAGCCTCAGGGTCCCTGAGAAGTGCTAGATTCTACTTGTCTGATGTGAAGAGGGTCATCAGTTCAGCCAGCAGTGTTCAGTATGCACAGCTACAATGGCATGGCCCAGAGAGAGGGCAAAAAGACTTTTCTTTGATGGTGAGGACTTACGCAGTCATAACTTTCACTGAGAAGGATGCATGTTCGTAGATTAGTCCACAAAAACACAAATAACCCTCTTGTACTTTCCAATTATCCTTCGTAAAGCCCGTCATGCATGTAACTCAGACCTTGTGTTTATATCTAGTACCATTCCTGAATGTAGCAGATACTCAGTAATTGAGCAGTCGCTTGAACTTTGCCCATAGGATATAATACTGCCTCAGAGGGCATTGTTTATTATTTCCTTCATTCCCTTTCCAAGAAGGTGGTTAATTCACGAGATCCTAGGGAAGAACCTGGGTAAAAGGAAATCATGAACATCTCACTGGTGCTGTAGAACAAGTTAGACACACTGGGGTCTTCTTAGTTAGGAGTCTTTTGGTTCCAAGCAACTGGAATCGACTTTACCTAGATGAGCTCGGGAGGGAAAAGTTTGTATTATAAGGCTTTGGGGTAGAACATGATCTTCAAGGGCAGGGAAGGAGCCACTGTTGGTCTTGGGTTTAAATCCAAACATGTCATCAGGACTCTCCCAGGTCTTGTCCTTGCTTCTCTCTATGTATCTAGTCTTCCCCTCTTCCTTGCTGTAGTCTTTCTTTTCTAGCACGCATGACTGAAAATGCCCACCCACACGTCCATTCTCAAGACCAGACAGACCCAAGCTGAGATTTCTTGGTATCTGTTCTGTATTTTCCAGGAAAGAGACTTAAGTCCTTTTGGGGTCACATACCATGTGCCTTTTAGTTCCTTTTAGCCAGGGGCCCACTCCTATTGCCAGATGGGTAGAATGCATGGGGCAGGACAACTCCCAGCAGAGATACTAAGCATTGTGGCTTAATTGGTGGGTATTCCATTTGTGATTCTAAAGCTTCAAGATGGCCTGTCCCTTCCCTAGGAATGTCAGAAAGGTTTGAGAAAGGATCTGAATGTCCCAACAAAACATCCAGTATACATCCAGTATACTTTCTTGAGTACACTTAACAACAAAACATACAGTATACTTTCTTAAGAGGCTAATGAAAGATGCTACTAAGATAGGGGACCCAGAGGGTAGCCTTGTAACAGACAATTGATGCTTAGGGACAGAACATCCCACCAGTTTGTCCTTGGGAATATGCGCTTCTGTCCACCTTCATGGCCATTACCTTGTTTGAAGTCCTCATCCTCTCCTACCTCAACCTCTTGGTAGCCTATTTGCCTCCCTACCTCATGGACTCCCTACTCTCACTCCTGTCCATTTCCTGAAGTGCTTTCAGAGACCAGGATTCCTAAAATTCAAGCCTGGCCATGTCACCTTCACTCTTGAAAATGTTAATGATTCTAGTAGCCCTAAGAAGTCCATATGCTTGACTTTACCCTTTAAGATACCAAATAGTGATTTGGGCCTCACTTCCTCTTCATGCACATCAACCAGAAGGTATATCTTAGGTTTGTCCAACTCAGCCACCAGGAAGGATGATAGAGTCAGAGCCCTGGATTCCAGTCTTCCTTCACAGCTGACTAGCTCTGTGACAGAGGCCAAGATACTTAGTTTCCTCCTTTGTAAAATAAAAATTAAATATAATACCCACACATAAGTTTGTAGGAAGAACTAAATGAAATAACCTATATAAAGTGCTTGAAATAATGCCTGGAATATGATGAGTATGCAGTAAATACTACCTATCATCATCATTGTTAGCATCATCAATAAAATTAACACCTTGTTCCAACAAACCATCGTTTTGATTCTTAGACCCTCAGCTCTCATGAATTCCAAATTTTGTTATATCACTCATTTCTCTGAAGCCAAGTTGAACGTATTCTTTTAGTATGGCCAAAAGGAAGCTAGGAACTGTGGATATAATGAATAAAACGCTGCCTCATTTATGAGTCCTCAACCATGTCTTCCTCAGAGGCACCTAAAAGATAAGAATAAATGTTTTGTGTTGTTTGTTTTTTAAAGAAATAATGTCTTTTTTCCTAAGTAGAGTGGGTGGAGCCTTCTAGTTCTTGACCTAGGACTGCTCACATAGGAACCCATAGGCAGAGGGCTGGGCCCAAGATGGCTGCCACTGGGTCTCTGGAGCACAGGGTCTGAGCTGTAGCACCTAGCTTGCCTGTGCTGTCACAGGGGAAGGATGTGGCAACCCTGTAATTCATTCCCAGTGGAAATAGAACATCATTGCAGAGATAAGGACAACAATGGCTTTCTATCCAGTGATAAATTACTAACAGTCGCATTATTTTCCCTTATTTATATATGGGTCTCTTTATTGAATTTAGGGGGAGATAAATAAACGATCTGCCAAGCGTCTGGTTAATATTACTTCTCAGGGACTCGTTTTAGGCCCAACTAGACTCCTACTGATAATATCTGTAAGCTTTTCGGGAGGGAGAGACATAACATTTGTTTCTGACAAGAACCCTCTGTTTGCCTTATCTGTTTCATTTGAGAGGCCATCGACCCCTAGCTTCTTTGGTTAAAACAAACTCTTTCCAGCCACGGAGGAGTTCTTGAACTTGATTCTCGCCACACAATGTGACAGGGTGTTGTGGCTGCAAATCTGAGGTCCTCTGTCATATCCAGTCAGACTTAGTGCTTCCTGTTGGCCACCAGGAGCCAGTGAGGGACATAGTGCTGAGTTTCTTCCCTATTGGATCGAGACAAGGATTCAGTTATCCAATCTGCATATTCTTTCCTGGTAGGAATTGAGAGTTTCTTTTTCTTTTAATCACAGCATTTACATTTTTTTTTTTTTTTAATTTAAGGAGCTGTTGATACACATTGGTTTAGAAATGCACAGCTGGTCTGTGGCAATGAAAATTAGCCCTTGGCCACAATAAAAAAAAAACAAATAACTCTAAGTTTCCACCAACATGCTGCGATAGGGCTGTAAACTCAGAGACCCTCTTTATTTTCAAGATGTGCCATTCTAATGTTCTGACTCTGTACACCATGTTGAAGGCGTTTTTCTACATGGTCCCGAGGAACCTGTGCTCCTTCTCTGCTGGCCATTTCAGAGGCAACAGCCTCCGAGAACCTTTTTCTGATCCTAGGTCTGTGTCTAAACAGCTAACTGCTCTGTTCTACGTTGTTGGCACCCACCACGCCGCTTTGCTGTGTTTCCATACTCCTCATTCAGGGCAGTGAGTTCTGGAGGACAGGCCGCCACCTCTCTGTATCTTCAGGGTTTAGTTCAGGGTTTGGCATGGAATAGGTGCTTAGTAAATATCCCTAGGCCCTTGTGAACCCTAATGGGACAGTGTTTCTTTCCCTGGAGTGCTGGTCTTCGTTTTCTTTCTTTGGCTTCATTTATTATTTGAGAAATGAATCTCTGTCTCACCAGACCATAAGTTCTGTAGAAGCAGAAGTTGTATCTGTATGTATACACCATTTCCCCGATGTCTAGCACAGTGCCTGACATTTAGTTGACGCTCAACATATGATTACCGAATGAATGAATGAATGAATGAAAGGCACTAGGGCTTCTGATGCAAGGCCTGTGCCTGTGGGGCAATGTCACAGTACCATGTAAGTACCACATAGAAGAGGGCACATCTGAGTCAAGCTTGGTTCACATTCCAGCTCCAACACATCCGTTGGGGATAGATACAATGCCACAACAACAAGAACAAATGTGCCTCCATTTCATCATTTGCCAACGTGGGAAAAATCTTAGGGATGTTGATAAGAATAAATATCCAATGACTCTGAAAACTTCTACTTCACTTAGATGCACCATTCTGATGGTAGTGACTCTCTGACTCGTGTCCTAGCCTTGAGTGCTTCCTTGAACAGTAGTCAATATGCAGTGAGACAGGCCCAGGTGAGGCTCAGGAAGAAGTTCTGGTCCTGGGTGACTCTCAGCTTGCAGGAGCCATGGTACAGAAATGAGAGAGCCAGCTGGAAATAAGAGGCTATGTTGCTATGGCAACAAGATCTGTCTCTGGGCCCTTCAACTGTGCATATTCCCTGGTGAAGGCCTTGAATGGGCTGTCGTTGTTTTGACCATCAGTGGTTCCTTTTTCTTGGAACCCTCCTCACCTTATCCCACATGGCCCATTCATTCTCTTTCTCTGTTTCTCTCCCTCTTTCTCTCTGACCTTTTCTGCCCCTTCTGTGATCCTCCAGTTGAGCCAGGTGCCAGTTTCCAGCTGGGATTGAACACAGCAAGAAAACCCTTCTAAGTCACAGGTGGGTGGGTGCAGTTTGGGAGTCTGGCGACTAGCCCTGTAGCAACAGGCCTTGCATCATCCCACCCAATTAGTGTGCTGGGTTTTTTCTAAACCTTTCTCTGTGTCCTGCGCGCAGCTCGTCCTCTCTCATCCACCCGCCACCCAACCTCATGCAGGCTCACTGCGTTGCTCTGAAATCGCTGAAGGCACTCTGGCTAATGAGCTAACTTCTGGCTAAAATTCAGTTTCGACTCTGAAATTCTTCACATTGCTACCAATGTTATTTTTTAAAAACCAAATTGGGGGCATTATATTCCCTTTATCCCATCCCTTGAATGAGTTTCTACTTCTCCTAGTTAAATTCCATATGCCTCATCCTGAGATTTAACGCTTTGGATGTGATATGCCTTTAACTCAGCTTTCTAGCCTCATTTCCCTCTGAATCCTGCTAACCCCCAACTCTGACGTTCCTCTAGACCCCTTCTGGGGGGGGCAGGGAGTATGGAACATCACTTGTATCTCCATCCTTCTTAATCTGTATTTGTGCTATTTTGTCTATACCTTCCTTGGAATATAAAAGTCATGATCACCTTTAATTATCACCTTCTTTAGGAAATTTTCCTTGAGTCCCACAATTAAAATAAATTTCCCTTTGGTGTGCCTGGGTGGCTCAGTCAATTAATCATCCAGCTTCTGCTCAGGTCATGATCTCACGGTTTGTGAGTTCGAGCCCCGCATCGGGCTCTGTGCTGACAGCTTGGAGCCTGGAGCCTGCCTCGGATTCTGTGTCTCCCTCTCTCTCTCTCTGCCCTCCTACCCTTGTTCTCTCTCTCTCTTTATCTCAAAAATAAATAAACATTAACAAAAACTTAACATACATTTCCCTTGAACTTTGCTCCCAGAGCAATTTGACTGTGGCCCCCCTTAACCTATCACAGCTGGTGTGGTTTCCAGAGCTATCTTTTCTTTCAGCAGCATCTTGGTCAGTTCAGGCCGCTATCACAATACCATTGACTGGAGGGCTTCAACAACAAACACCGATTCCTCACAGTTCTGGAGGATAGGATGTCCAAGGTCAAGGTGCTGGCAGATTTGGTGTCTGATGAGAACTCGCCTCCTGGTTTGTAGATGGCTGGGTTTTCATTGCACCTTCACCTGGTGTGGGGAGAGAGAGAGAAAGATGATCTCTCTCATGTTTTGTCTTGTTTTTTTGTTTTTGTTTTTTTTTTAAGGACACTAATCCCATTCATAAGGGTTCCACCCTCATGACCTAATTACCTCTCAAAGGTTCCCCTTCCAAAACTGTCTCATTGGGGTTTAGGTTTTGACATAGAAACTTTGAGGGCACACAAACATTCTGTCTGTAGCAAACATCTCTCACTTCGACCAGGGAATGAGTTTCTTGAGGACAGTTTCTTGTTTCCCATCTATCTCTCAGCTCAGAGTCTAGGACACAGTGAGTGTTAATGTATCTATGGGAAATGAATTTTCATAGTTTTTCCATAGATATACCTTTCTCCTTTTATTGCCAGGTCCTTTTAAAGAACTGCTTTTTATGGAAATTTTCAAAGTACACAAAAGTTGTGAGAATAGTTTGGCAAACCATGTATTCATCATCCAGCTTCAAAAATCTTGTCCATTCTTTTAAAAGCAAAACTCTGCTTCAGACAAAGACTTTGGTGGTGAGGGGCATAAAGACACCATTCTGTAGTGTCCAATTAATCCAAATCAAGTTTGAATATAGGACTCCAAGTGAAAGGATGTCTTCCTAGGGCAATTCTGAAGACCAAAACGCAATATAAGAACACACTTCCCAATAATGTGAAGATCTATGACTCTACTAAATAAAAATGTTCCCTTAATGTACTGTAAAAAAAAATAAAACTGTTTGGCTAGATTTATCAATCTGCTCCAGGAGCAGAATTAAGTTTCCATCCTACATATTTTTTCTACTTATTTAAAAACACCTGAGTTGTTATGTAGCTAGTCAGACAACTGCTTCATTATATAAGTATAATACATGTCTGCCCTTGAGATGTATGGTTTCAAAAAAAAAAAAAAAGGCTTCGGTGTTCTCAGACCTGTTGTTTACAAGTCATTGTTTATGATTCCTAAGGAGACAGATATGGATACAATTAGCTACATGCTAAAACATTACTAAAGATTTTAAGAAATTAATAATGTATCTGATATGTAATGTAGTAGAGGTTCAGACTGAGTTCTCACAAAATGAAATTAAAGCCAACTCAAAATTTTGAAGTTATGCAGCTTGGAAATCAAATGGCAAGGAAGGCCAAGGATGGAAATCTTGATTCTCAATGGAATGGATCAGCCTCGGAGATTCATGGTTGGCAATAATGAATGTATGTGCATATTGACATGTCATTATATCACATTCTCATTTTAGAGTCGTGCGAAGTTCATGGCCTTGAGTTCCAACAAACAGCGAGTGAGGAAAGGCTTTTCTCAAGTGTTTGCTCCTTCCATAAGCCATTCACCAGTATTGCCTGCAGCTTCTAAACCGGGCAATTCACAGGCCATGAGATGATTGAGAACAATCCAACACAGAGTGCTAAAACGGTGACCTGTGGCCACCAAACTCCTGGAGAGAGCAAGGTGGGAGGTTGGAGAAGGCTGGTGAGAAGCTACAAGGTTGTGAAGGTGAACATCAGGGTGGGTGGGGCTTCCTCACTTCTTAGAGCCGACTCTAAAGTCCATTTATGATGGAACTGGGAGATTTGGAGTAAGCCCACCAAGTAGTCAGTGGCTTCTTCTCCCAAAGGCTTCCATAAACCTGGATTGGTGGAGTATTAATTTGTTGGCTTTTTTATTTCCTCTTTTCTGTCTCAGTGTCAGCCCAGGAGAGAGCCGGAATATCACATTTCACTGGGAAAATCACTCCAAGCTCCTCTGAGCAGTTCTAGCTCAACCAACAATCCTGCTTATGAACATAGCACAGTGTAGATTCCTCATGAGCCTTCATCAACAACTAATTGATTTGCTTAAGTTTAAGTAATGAATGATGAGTCTCTCTTGGCCCTCTCTCCAGTTCTCAATCTCTCCTGATCAGGACTGACATATCAATGTAATGAACTGCCTCCGTTCTCTTGTCTTCCAGCCATAGAAAACACCACCACTTCCAATTAAATTCTCTGTGATTTATGGAAACCTACGAGCTCATTTGCCTTAATTCTTCCCTCTCTTGGCCATGTGATCCTATTACATTTCTTCCTTAAAGTGTAGTGCTCCCTACTCTGAAATGGCATGGGTTGTCGTGCACAAAAAAGTTGGAAGAAAGAATGGGCTAAAGGAAGTCTGGACAATAGTGATGGCTTCCTACCACTTAATGGATAGTACCATGTTCCAAAAAAATGCCCGGGGCCCATTAGTGAGGAGTGTATCCATTACATTATTAAATCCCAGGAACCTCTATAACCCCCCTTGAAAGACAGTGTAGTGCCCCTGTTTTATATATATGGGAACCTGAGACATGGAGAGATCAGGGGACTTTACTAAGGTTCCATAGCAAGTGGCAGAGTTGAAACAAGTGCCTGGTGCATAGTTGACTGACAGTCATGTTACTCATGATTACTCTTCTTGTTTCATGCTGTGATTGGGTATCTGTGGTCTGTATACTTCTAGAAGCCTGGGAAAGTATTATTGGTTTCTAAAACCATTTTTGATATTTCAGACATAGAAGCGATTGATGCATTTATCGATGGGATGGAGCCACAATCTGACAAAACGTGTTAATTTTCTTTGTTTGGGCTGGCGTTTTAATAACTCGGAGCAACCGTCCTGATTATCCCTCCTGATTAGTGTCCTAGCAACGTGAAGGAGGTCTGATTAATGTGGTTTCACACACAAACAAGGCAAAGAAACAAACAAATGAAAGTTTAGAATGTGGGTTCCTTGGTCAAAGGAATAACAATAATCATGAGAATAGTTGGTTTTGTAGTAAAGCGAGTACTGTTTTGGAGAGACAGAGCTGATGTATGTGCAAAAGCAACGGACAGACTGCAGACACATGCAAACACGTAGACCTAAAAGGAGTGCTGTAGCCTACATGCTGCCTTCCCTTGTATCTCTAAGGAATAATGGATGAATATCAGATGGGTGGGTTAGGTCAAGTTATTTAAATAGTGAGTTTGAAGCTGGACCTGAGTAAAGAGTGGGACTTGAGTCGGAAAATTAACTGAATATGTGTTTCCGTGCAGAGGAGTGTAAACGTAGCGTAGTAACAGCTTCACCTGTTCATCATACTCAGGCATCAGATGTGTCTTGGGTCAGGCGCTGAACTAGATGCTGGGTGTAGAAGTGAAAAAGTCAAGGACTGGGGCGTCTGGGTGGCTCGGTGAGTTAAGAATCCGACTTTGGCTCAGGTCACGATCTCGCGGTTTGCGGGCTCGAGCCCCACGTCGGGCTCTGCGCTGGCAGCTCAGAGAATGGAACCTCCTTTGGATTCTGTGCCTCCATCTCTCTCTTTCCCTCCCCTGCTCACACTCTGTGTCTCAAAAATAAATAAAACAGTAAGGAAATTTTTTTAATTAAAAAAACCCCATAAAGTCAAGGACTATCACTTGTGGACCTCAAGTCTAGTAAAGAAGGCTGAAGCATCAATAAAATAATTTAGTATGGAGTGATTAGGCTTCAAGGGAAACATATACTTAGCAAGGCAATGACAAACAAGAGGGAGTAAGTAAGACTTTTCTGACCTACCCAGGCTGAGTAAAACATGTGAGCTCCTTCTTGAAAGGTGACTGGGAATTGGCCCGGTGGGAAAGGAAAGAAAAAGGGGACCCCACTCATCATCCTGAGACATCACAGTAGCTGTGGGTATTCAGTGAATTCAACTGTGTTTTAATATCATTTACTAAGACACTTATTCTCCAGTTGAGTCAATGGAGGATATGTGCAATTTGCTGAGCTTCTTAAAGTCAAGAACCTTGCCTTTGTATCTTTGCATCCCTGAGGCATTGACTTGCGTATAGTAGCTGCTTGATAATTTTATTTATTTATTTTTTTTTTGGCGCTTAGTTGGGTGTAAGGACGTGCAGAACCTGTGGTACAGTGAATAGTGTTAGAATTTTTTGAAATGTATTGATAACTTGCCTTAGGAGACAGAAGACATTACATGGGTCACAGAACTGATTACATTTGTAGGAAATGCTGCAGGGGAGGGGGATATGGGTAAGCAATGGTGATAAGCGTTGGTGTGGTCCCCACTTGGCCCCAACAAAACAAATATTTACGTTGGGGCTATAGACTGTTTGGTTGTAAAGAGAAAAATACAGGAGTGAGTTATGGGGCAATGTCTTATTGAAAGAGACTCTCAAGAACAAGAGAAAAAGACTTGAACGGAGCCAGCATGGTTCTGGGCTAAGAGCTCTGGTAGAGCAACAGGTAATGGTTCTTGTTTGGACTTGGCAGCCGTTCTGTAGACACCGATTATGATTTAATGACATTTTACTGCCTCCGTCCCATACAAACTGGTCTCCTCAGTCTCGTCTACCCAGAGTGGTTTCTTACTAAGCATTTCATTCTGTAAGACTCAAACCACAGAAGTGCTTGATGGCTTCTCTCTCGTAACATGCCTTCTTCTTGAAGTCATAGGAAGCCACGATGGGAGATAAACTTGTGATACGAGCAACTGTCACATGTACTCTGTTGTGAAATCCCAGACATAATTTTTCTAAATATGGACAGGTCTTTGTGAGGGGGACGGGCATTAAGAAACAGCGAAATGATTAGTAGCTTGGGGGAAACGTCCCTTTTTCCTCCACGTGGACTGGAGCATCGCTGAAATGAAGCCAGGGAGCATCTTTAGGTTTTACTTCATTAAAATGACTAATGTTTATGTGGAGATACAGAGGTTAATCGCACCGTCTCAGAGAGCCAGGCACATACATCTACATTCAAGAGAGTTGCAACCGCCAACCAAATACCACTTTGATGCCTGAGGTATAGTAAGCTTCCATTTTCAAATTCTGTGCCTTGCTAGAATTTTCTGGAGCCCACCCTGTTACCAACTTGGAGACTAATCCTTCAATATTAACAGATTGAACTTTTCTTATTCATCTGAAGATCATCTCAAGTTGAGACCTCATGGTGTTTTCCTGTCCTCTTGTCCATTGATCCAAATCGTAATGATTCTGTAAGTTGCACCTCTTTCTGAAAGCCTTCCATCATGCATTCTTTGAAGCCCTTTAGCCCTGAGAGGCTGCCTTTGAATGGGAACGGTCATCTTTCTGGTTCTGTCATGTCTGTACCACCTGTGCCTTTATGTGGACCAGAAGCCCCTATGGCCACAGGCACGTCTCATGTGTTCTCCATCATCTCCCTCCCAGAACAGAACATGGAATAAGCCCTCAACAGGGATCGTGATCCTGCCCCATGCACAATGTCATAAAATGAGAAAGGAAACAAGCATATATCGAGCACTTACTGTATGTTAAATCTTGGTTCAGATTCTTTATATACATTATTGATTTACTCGGCAACCCTGAAAGTTGGTACTCACATTTTAGAGATGGGAAAACAGAGTCATAGGATGCTAGTAAGTGAAAGAACCAATGTTCAAAGACAGGTCGTGTGACCCCAAGGCTCTGCCTCTCTCCTCAATCCCGGGCCGTCTTTTATCTCCCCCGGGAGTTGCTTGGGCTCCTGATTGTAGCTAATATACTGCCGAGAGAACGAATTTAAGGGATAGAGTGTTAAATAAGCCTATGCTCACGGCTTGACACTATTCCTCTACTATCATGGCCCGTGAGGGGTGGGTACTGCCATGAAGCCTAGAAACTGAGGCTAGTGCAGTAAATTGTATGGATTACTCTAGAAGGTACAGCCAGTCATTATTATGGGGCCCATTTTAAGTGAGATACTGGCTCACACAGTTGCTTCACCCATGGCCACTTTTCCAATTAAATACAGTGAATGAGGAGAAAGAACCAGAGGAGAGGAGATGTGGCCTCAGAAGGAATTGGCTTTTGTATGCTCAGTCGCTGACTCCTGGGTTTTAATTGGCTTTTTGTTACCAGGACGTTCTAAAGAAATCATTTCTTCTGACCCTTGAGAGTTCTGGCAGTCATCACTTTTTTAAACATCGATTTGCATATTCAAACATTCGCTCAAACATGAACTGAGAGAGATGGGCTTGTGAGGCTGAATGCAGACGCCGTCTCATGCACTGCCCCCCCCCCCCCCGATTTTCCCAGTGCTGTCCTCTCTTCCACACCATTTGCCACGTGGAGACCTCGTTTCTTCCAGATGTCGCTCAAACATCACCTTCCCCACAGAGACTTTTCTGAACCCTCGCATGGCCCCGCCCGACACAGATAGGTCCTTCTACCTCTGAGATCCAAACTTTGGGGTGCGTTCAGCATCTGTCTCCTGCTCTTCAGTATGTATTAAAGCATGGCTCTCCGTTCAGGACATCTAATTATTTGAGGAGGCAATGCTGCACGGTGGTTAACACCGTGTGGCTCCTAATCCAGGCTGGCCTTCCACATCAGTGGGAGCGGCATCCCTTAGGTCGCTGGGGGAGCTAAATGAGACAGATGATCCTGGTAAAATGCTTAGTGCAGACCCTCGACTAGCGTTAGCTATTTATATTGCTGGCCGGGGGCGCCTGGGTGGCTCAGTCGGTTAGGCATGCGGCTTCGGCTCAGGTCATGATCTCACGGTCCATGAGTTCAAGCCCCGCGTCGGGCTCTGTGCTGACAGCTCAGAGCCTGGAGCCTGTTTCAGATTCTGTGTCTCCCTCTCTCTCTGCCCCTCCCCTGTTCATGCTCTGTCTCTCTCTGTCTCAAAAATAAATAAACGTTAAAAAAAAAATTTTAAATTTATATTGCTGGCCGGTCAGCCACCCTCCCAACCCCCACCCCGGACTCCCTTGACTATCTGCTGTGTGCAGAGAGCTGAGCACAGGCTGGTGAGCCTTGGAGCCCAAAGTCCCCCGCCCCAAGGACGCTGGTCCTTGTCCACTTGTATGGTCCCTGCTCTGTACTGGCGAAGTGCCGTCTGTTGTGCTTGGCATGTCTTCCGCAACCTCTCTGTGTCATTCTGATCCTTGCTGCCCGTGCTACACCTCCTCCCAAGAGTCCCCTGACCCACCCAGCCCAGGGATTCCACAGACTGGATTCCTGCAGCATTTATCTGGGGTGAGTAATTGCCAAATTCTGGCTTTCCTCACCAGTTTGCTTCTCAGGTGTCTGCATGTAATCTCAGACTCTGAGTGAGAAGCTGGGAGGCAGGGCCTGTGCCGGATTCTCCTCTCTTCCCAGGGCTTGGATAAGTGTCCCACACAATCTTAGGGCCCCAGTCATTCTAGATTCCAGGTTGGTGTTTCAGTGAATGCTTTTTTGTTGGCTCCTTGCACCAGGCTGGGCCCTGAAGTGCATCTGTGAACAGAGCAGCCAAGGCCCCCCCCCGAGTCTCCCTGGAGTTCATCCTAGCCCAAGTTACGATCCAGTAAGCATGTCAACACGTGAATGAAGGCGATAGTTCGAGATGGTGTTAAATCCCACGCAGAAAATGTGTTACCAAATGACTGGGGGTGGCAGCCTGCCCTCGGCTTTGTCGTCCCATTACTCAGCAGTCAGATATACGATCTCCTACGGAGCCGCCGGGCCACAGGCTCAACTACAGGAAAACAAGGGGGCCTATTGTCAAAAGCGGTTGGAAAATACATCCTACATGTTTATTCCCTGTTGGAGCCACACAGATTTTTGTTGGTATGTTAAAGGCTTTGACACTTACTTCCGTAAAGACATTTCTCTTTTGCTTCAGCTGGCATTTCCTAACACCGTTTTGATAGAACCTTTTGTCTACCTTTTAATATTTAGCACCCACTAACGTTCCCTGAAACCCATGTCTATGGAATAAACTTTGGGGTGCATTGATTATGCTGAATAAGGTTTTTTCTCAGCAAAGCTCTTGTTTATACACACCACAGAGAAGCTGGTCCACATGTCATTATCAAGCCATAATATTTAGGCAGAGGAGAAGGAACTGCATTGGTTGAGCTGATAATGAGTTTATTTTCTTAACAGTCTTTTTTAAAAACAGCTTATTTATTTATTTCGAAAGAGAACAGGGGAGGGGCAGAAAGAGGGAACGAGAATCCCAAGTAGGCTCTCCATCATCAGCGCAGAGTCAGACATGGGGCTCGAACCCATGAGCTGCGAGATCATGTCCTGAGCCCAAACCAAGAGTTAGGCACTCAACCGACTGAGCCCCCAGGTGCCCCATAATGAGCTTCTTTTCTTTTTAATGTGTATTTATTTCTGCGCATGTGCATGAGGGACAGAGAGAGAGAGAGAGCGCGCGCGAGCGAGCAGAGGAAGGGCATAGGGAGGGAGACACAGAATCTGAAGCAGGCTACAGGCTCTGAGCTGTCAGCAGAGACTCACGTGGGGCTCGAACTCACGGACAGTGAGATCATGACCTGAGCCTAAGTCGGACGCTTAACCAGCTGAGCCACCCAGGAGCCTCGAGCTGATTTTCGTGAATCATTTTGATCTTGCCTTCTCTCAGTCCCCTAATCCTTAAGTACCTACTAGATTCTGGTAAACGTTCTAGATGCTTGGAGTAGAGGAGAGAGCAAAATGTAGTTCCTTCCATCACGGAGCCATCCGCACGTCTTGTTGGATGATTGCTGTTGCTTCCTCCCTGGCCTTTCCTACAGTTTACTCTCTGCAGAACAGCCAGAGTGAACCTTTACAAGAGCGGGCGGATCATAGCCCTGCTTCGCTCAGTTTCCCAATGGGTTTTTGCCTCATGCCGAGACATCGCCGAAGTCACTTATGGTGATCTGTAACCGAGCTGTCCTGAACTCTAGCCACTAGCCACACGTGGCTTTTTAAATTAAAATTATTTACAATTAAAGAAAATTAAACATTGATAGTATAAACGGCGCTTAGCCACATTTCAAGTGCTCCATGGCGGGTGTGGCTAGGGACCGCTGGAGCGGGCAACCCTGACAGAGAACATCCCCATCCTTGTGGAGAGCACTGCTGCTCGTGCGGTGCCCTGTGAGATCCGGCGTCTGCTGATGCTCTCATCTTCCCCTGCCCTCGCCCCTCATCACTGTGCTGCCACCACGGTACCCTCCGTGTGGTCCTCCCACCCTCTAGATACAGCCCTACACGCCTTCCTGCTCCTTCCTCTGTCTGGCACCGTCTCCCTCCCGTGGCTACCTGGCTCCTTCCCTTGCCTCTCGCTGCTTTTCTCATACATCACCTTTTCAGCAATGCCCCTGTGGCTACCTCACCAGAAATGGCAGCATCGGCCCCTTACCTTACCATGCCCTATTTGCCACCTTGTTTTTCCCCTTAGAGTTTGTCACCATCTCAGGCACAGACCCTTTACACATTTGTTTCCTGTTTGTGTCTTCTATGAGGGTAGAGAACGTCTGTCTGTCTTGGCTCCCTGCTGCTTTCTGGCGTCTAGAATAGTGCCTGGGACATAGCAGGTGCATGGTAAACCTTGTTGGCTGAAGGAAGGAGCTCTATGAAGAAAGACGCTAACAACATCTGCACAATAACATCCACGTAAACAGATAAAGATGTCTGATGTCGGGTAGTGATAAGTGCTACGGAGGGAAAAAAAAAATGAAGCCACCTTGCATGGAAAGTGTTTCATCACCATTTTAAATAGTCAGGGACACAGAGATTCAGGGAAGTTAAATAGATTGCCCGTGATCATATTCACAGTGGACCAGCCAGGATTTGAACGTCCGTCCAGGGTGGTGCTGTTAATAGCTAACTGGCTCTCTGAAGGGAAAATAAAGTGCCTCAGAGTTGGAAAGAGACGTTTATAACCATCCCCCCCACCTCCACCCCCCACGTTGTGCAAGTTCCAGTACACCACTGTACCTGACCTTGAGGTCCACACCCAGCCCACTGTACCAGGTGGCCCTTCCTGGAAAGAGGCAAGCACACCCCTCTGGAGAGTCCTCGCTGTCCTGAGACTGGAATCTTTGGCTCTTGCTGTTAACCTCCGTCCCCCCAAACCAGTTGGGTTTACATTCGACCTGTTTGAATGATGGCATTTTCCTCCTAAGACGATCATGCTTATTTGACGTGACAGCAAAAGTTGCTCTCAGAGGATTCTTTTCTCCATGTTAGCCTTTGAAATGACTGCCTAGATGGCACAGGTAATCCTGGTGGACCTTTGGGGCCTGGGCGGACTAGTTTTTAATTGATAATTCCATGTTTCTATAATAAGTGGCCTCCTTAGTAATAGCCTGCCACGTCCTATGTGATGATTGCTAATTTAGGTTTTCAGGCTTCCTGGATGTAATGAGCTCTAATAAGGCCGAGACTTGTCACCGACTCAGGAAAGCCCGTTTCCCCCCTTGAAGCAATGATCTCCCTCAATCCCTGGACACAATTGGGCATACTCTTAAAGATATTAATAAGTGTTACTGGGATGTTCACCCCTTTCCAAATAAAACATAGAGTCCTGGTTTCATTAAGCCAAGCTATTAAATTAAGAAAGTGTTTTTAATTATCTGAGCATTTCAGGGAGCTCATAAAACATTTAAGGACCTCACAGGGGTGGTGCTGAAGCCCTTTCAGAGTGAATTAGAGCCTTGACTTCTGGAGCTGGATCGGAAGGGCGAGGGGCGCGCAGCCGCGGATTTCATTTGGCCCAGAGCATCGGCCTGCCAGAAAGGACAAAGCCGTGGGTCTTGTCTGGGGGGGTGGGTGTGCACCTGTGTCCGAGCTGCAGAGGAAAGCAGATCAGCTTCCGCCAGGAAGGAAAAACTCTACCCGACAAAAGCTGACAAACATTTCCTAGCACTTCCTCTGTGCCTGGCTCCCTGCTAGATGCTGGGGCTTCCGACGATGCTCCTGCCTTCTGAGGCGTCTCTTATGTGCTCGGCACTCTGTTCATGTTGTCTCCTGCCATCCTTATGAAGGTCACGTGAGCTTCCTGTTGTCACCCCCATTTGATGACTGAGAAAACAGAATTGAAATTGCCCTTGAGAGGGAACTAGCGAGGCCCGGCCCTGTGAAGCCACCGACCCTGTCTGGCCCCAAGCCCCTGTGTTCCATCCTGACGAGTGAGCTGAGCTCACACTCTGTTGCCATAAGATAAGAACCACTATTGCTGTCACCGTGGAATGATTGATACTATTTATTTAGGGTGCCGGGCCCAATGCTAGGCCCTCTACATAGCTCATCCGATTTAATCCTGACGATGCCGTGAAGTCATTAGCTCCTCTATTACTGATGAGGAAACTGAGTCATGGAGAGAGGTCAAGGGATTTCTGTGAGGTGTCACAACCAGTGTTGGAGGTGGGATTTGTGCCAAGATCACCGATCCCTGGTCTTTGCTCTTACTCACTGTGGCCCTTCAAACCCTCATCTGAGCCTGGCTCGTCAGCTGCCCACGCCTGTGATTTGTTAAGCATGAGCATTAGGTTGGACCAGAGCGTGCACCGTGTGGGAAAGGCGTTTTTCTTTATGAACCAACAAGACCTATGGGTCCTTTCCAGCTTCCTCTTTTCCCTTCTTACTGCCCGGGTCACTCCAGGTAATGCACCTGCCTCTCAGATAGGCTTTTGTGTTGATTGGATGAAGGGCTGAAGTAATGATAACGGGTCCTTTAGTGATAGAAGTGAACCAGCAGCATTCTTTTTTTTCCCTTCAAAACCATAGTTTCCTAAGTGTTATTACATACAGATTGCTGAAACACTGATGCCCTGCTCAGATACCACATGTGCAAGGGTCACCCTGGTTCACTGTTAAGTCTTTATGGCATTTAAAAAATCTAGTAGGGGGCACCTGGGTGGCTCAGTCAGTTCAGCGTCTGACTTCAGCTCAGGTCATGATCTCGCGGTCACTGAGTTTGAGCCCCGCGTCGGGCTCTGTGCTGACAGCTCAGAGCCTGGAGCCTGCTTTCAATTCTGTGTCTCCCTCTCTGCCCCTCCCCCACTCACACTCTGTCTCTCTCTGTCTCTCAAAAATGAATAAATGTTTAAAAAAGTTTTAAAAAGTCTAGTAGAATCCTTTTTTTTTTTTTTTTTGCCTACCAGAGTGATTAAAAAAAAAAAAAGCAATCTTCTGGCAAGGTTGTGGAAAAGAGGCTCTTGTGAGTGAGAAGGTCATTTAAAACTCCGATGGAGGGCAATTTTGCAGTGTTTATCCAAATTGTGAGTGCATAATCTTTTAGATTCAGCCATTCCTCTTCTAGGATTTTGTTTTTTAGGTAAACTTACTCCCAGTGCTGTATATCCATTATTATTTGCTGCAACATTGTTTAAAGTAGGGGTGGGGGAAGAAAAAAGACAAAAAAAGAAATGACATAGGGCTTTGTGAATGGGGCATGGTTTACGTAAATGATGGAACATCCATAGACTGGAATACTGTGCAGCTATAAAAATGAGGCAACCAAATTGTTGAGTAAAAGGAGGAAGCAAGACAGATGTGTGTATAAATGGTGCTACCCTCTGTGTAATACTGGAAAGAAGATAGTATATGTGTGGATGTGCTTAGATATGCTTTAAAAATCTCGTAAAGCATCTGGAGGTGGGGATTGAGTGTGGGGAGGAATGAGGTGAACAGCGACAGAGTTGGGTGGAGAATGTATTCGGTATCAACTTTTAGACTTTGGCTTTATAAATCAAATGTGTTGCCCATGCAAAGATCGTGGCAGGAGCGTGGAGAAGGGGATTCCAGATGGGGTGACACGTGCAGGCAGGAACCTGGTATTTGCAGGGAACTGAAGGAGGGTCAATGGCCAGAGTGGAGAGGAGAGAGGGGCCAGAACATGGCTTCTAGGGCTTCCTGAAGATTTCTGGGTCGTTAGCCTCAGAGTGACTGAAGCGTTCTGAGCAGGCTGGGGGTGTCTTGATCACCCCCACGCCCCGGAATGATCGCTCTGGCCACGTGGCAGGCTGGTTGGAGAGAGAGCCACGAGGAGCATGTTGGCTTTGCCCAGATGAGGGCCCGGCTGGAGGCTGTTGCATCAGAGTCGGGAGCGGCCAGGACAAGGAAGGGATAGGACGTATTGGTGACATTGTTAGGAGGTGAACTGATACACTCAGGGAGGGATTGGATGTGGAGGTGAGGGAAGCAGGAAGGGATGAAGGTTCTGTCTGGGACCTGGTTTGTGCAACAGGCAGGTGGAGCCAGTTTCCAAGAGAGGCTGGGGACCAGGTGTGTGGCAGGGGAACTTGGCTGTAACCTTACGCCCTGAGTCCAGTTTCCTTTGACACATCACCGAGGAGACGGCAAGAACGTGACTGGGGGGTGGAATTCTGGAATTTGGAGAAGTCTGACCACAGCCGGGAGCCCTGTATGCAGATAGAATCTGAGGGTGTACCCAAGGACGACGTTTCCTGGGACAAAAGTAGTAATTATGCCCTCCTCCCAGAGATGTGCGCAGAGCCCTGGGCATTTACTTGCGAGTACCATCCACATCGTGCTCCGCTGGGTGTCAGCAGCAGTTATGGGGGCTACCTGCTCAGTCTCTATCTCTCTTCTTCCCACTTGGCCCCCTCCCACCTGGGCGGCCTCTCCTGTGCCCCTGGAGTCTGTCGTGGGACCCTCCGCACAGTCCCTCGCGTGGGCCGTTCCCCCCGCAGCGTGGAGGTGAGCCGGTGATAATGCCCTCCTTCTGAGCACCTCCCAGCCCAGTGAACAGCTGCAGCCTCCGGGAATAATTGATATTACAGAAAACACAGGGCCAGGTGCCAGCTTCACATTCTCCAAACATTGAATGATTCAACCTTTTCAGTTTCATCAAAGCCAAGCTTGGAAACTCCCCGATGGCCCACCGCTGACAAACAGCAGGGTGCCTGCTTCCGCCATGCTGGTCCCCGGGTTTCCCAGGGGGGTGGATGAGACCTTTGGCTGGATGGCAGCAGCCGGGTAGCCCCTTTGGTGCCTCTGTGCCCACAGAGGGGCCTCAGGTTTGGCAAGCTGGGTGACCCCTCACTCTTGTAGGGGATCAGCCAGCCACGTTGGCTGGAGGATCCAGAGGTTGGCACGAGCCACCCATTAAAATGTGTTTGTTTAAGCTGTCAAGACAGGAAACAGCTGTTTGTGACAGGAAAGGGAAGCACGGGACAGGCCAGAAGTCTGTTGTGTTGTAGAAGCCAGGGGAGGGGGGTCTATTTGGGGAGTGCCGAGGCCACTAAGGAGTGAGGCTGGGGGAGGGTGGGGGATAGGGAGCAGGGCAGGGGACCCAGGGAAATGGGAAGGAATGGGAAACCAAGAGACAATAGAAGACGGACAACACAACACAACAAAGATAGAGACGCAGAGAAAGAGGAAGAGAGAAAGTCAGGAATGAGAGCTGTGCACATACACACACACAGACACTCACACAGAGGTGGCAGGGGGGTGGGCACAGCCAGCTTCCCAGACTTCAGACCGCTGAGCTGGGTTCAAATTCATTGAAAGACACTTGGCTTTCCCAGTTTGTTTGATTACCGACCACAGTGAGCCTTGAAAGCCGGGCCCCCCTGGTATGTTGTCGTTATTTTTGGTAGTAACAATAGCAGAAGCAGTCACTGTTGTGGTAGAAAGAGAACTTGCTCTTAGAGCTTCGCAGGCTCCTCGCACAACTATCCAAGGTAGACTTTATAATCTCTGCTGACAGTTTAATAGCTGAGAAAACCGATGCTCAGAGGAGTCAAATCACTTTTAGAAAGCCACCTAGCTCCTCAGAAACAGAAGCCCTGGGTTCATTCACTCTCCATCTCTTAGTATTTCCATTACACCTGTCTTTCCTTCCCACTCAGTCCATAAGATGAATGTATTTCTTTGAAGGCAAAGTAGACATAAGAAGAAAACAAAGCTTCAGGTGTACCGTGATTAAAAACAACAACGACAACAAATCTTCAGTTTGCAAACATTTCCACCTCCCTCTTGTAGGCACTGGACCCTTGGCAACGGTGGGGGAGGAAAAGGAAATGGGACAGGAAGGAAGAGAAGAAAGAAGGCAGAGAGCTTTGGCAGTAGGTTTTTAGGTGTCTGCACAATGTTCCCAGTCCCCAGTGTGTGACAGAAGGTGGGGTCAGGGGTGCATACCTGACTTGAGGTGGTAGGTTGACTGGGTTTCCTCTCAATGAATATTTAAGAACTTGAAACGAGAGACCCAGGGGCTGGGGTATGCCCACAGCATCCCTCTGGGTCTGCTGGTCTCAGGTCTGCTCTGGTTTCTACCATTCTCAAGGCCCACTTGTCCACCTTGCCCTTGAATCCTTTGAGGTTCTGCCATCTGCCTCAGTGGTCAGGCTGTGTGTTTCGTTCACTCAGAACCCTTACTTGGGAAACAACTCCTCTCCCTCTCCGTGTCATCCTAGGAAGGGCTGGCCTTGCCGCTTGGCCTCATGACACAGCCAGGCTGATCAGAGTGCACCCCCTTTCTGCCCATCATGGTCGATTCAGCCATGGCTGGGCCAAATCAGGCCAATTAGAGCCCCCCCCCCCCCCCCCCCCCCCGTCTTGTTGGAAAAGCCTTTCCTTCTCAGGGCTTCCAGGTTGGATGGGTGAGGTGAGGCATTGCTGCTTATGGGCACACCTTCCCCAGATGTTCGAAGGAGACACGCGTTAGTGGCAAAAATGGAAACAACACACAGCACTGGAGCCCTAGGGTCCGATGTGTCTCAGCATCCGTGGATGCCATCTCAGTCAAGAGAGCCAACACGGGCCTTGTTTTGGGCTCATGTTGGTTTGAGTTTGGTTCGTGCCCTTGACCACCAGAAGAGTTCTGATAAACGCAGCTGTAATTACTTTTCACCTTCAATTGTAGCTACATTAGCTTTCTACTCCTCGTACCTACGCAAGCTTTAATTTACACAGTTATTCTCTGTTGACAGTGAAAAACAAGACTCCTGAAAATGTCCCCGCTGTAAGTAGCCTCTGGGGATCATGTCTTGACGCAAAGTGGCTTCTATGTAACTGTGCAGGTGTCACAAAAATGTGAGCGTGCTTGAAGGCAGGGCTCATTTCTACAGACTTTTTTCTATGCCGAAAGCACACCCAGCAGGAGCAGTGAATTCAAATGCAAACAGGATTCATGTGTGAAAGGAATTCGATGCTCTCTGAATGGAAGTTCTTCTACTTGGTGGCTTGGAGCTGTTAGCTATGGCTGCATAACAAATAACCCCAAACCAACGGATTCAACGCTTAGCTCTGTCTTTGCAGGTGGTTATGAGATTCCACTGGCTTGATCTGGGCTTGGTAAAGCTCAGCCGTTTCTTCGAGGTCAAGTGTGGGTGGTTTGGCAGCTTTGCTGAACCTGACAGGGCTTTCCTACATGTTCTGGGCTCTGCCTTGTGTGTTTTCTTATCTAACAGCCAGTAATTCCCATGATGAAGACACGGAAATGAGAGAGTAAATGGAAATGACTCTTTAAGCTTCTGTTTATATTGAGTTTTCTTCTGTCCCATCTGCAGAAGTAAGCTAGATGGTCAGGCCAAGAGTCATTGTGGACAGACATCCCTGAAGGGCATAGATACTGGAGTATCTTCTGTTGTCATTAGTGAACTTCCAGAAAGTCTTAGAAGTGAACCCTCTCCTCACCTGGCTAGCAAATGAGAATTGCTGATGTGAGATGCTGAGAATCCAGAACTTTACATAGGGGTGGATGGGAGAGTGGGCCTTTCAGTTCATACTCAGGAAAGAATTTAGAACTGTATGTTCTGTTATTCTTCTCTTAAAAATATCTCACACAGAGAAGTGGGGTTTTTTTGGTTTGTTTGTTTTTTTGTAATAACCACTTCAAATCTCTCTTTTCATGCCAGTGCCCTTTTCTTGTCTTTTCAGAAAAGAAGGTCCTCAAAGAACTTACAGTGTAGAATGAGAGGCAGACACAGAAACAGAAAGTGTCCCGATCAAAAAATAAGGGCTGAGGCAGGAATAAGCAGAGATGCTCTGGGAGTCCAGCGTCAGGGCACTTAGCCCAAGCAGGCAAACCATTTAGAGAAATCTATTTTAAATTGATTGTTTTATTTGCTGGATTTTATATTGACATGTTTTGCTTTGTTCTCAATGTGTTCTGGGACTGCAGCCTATTCATTTATTATTAAGAGAACGGTAATTATTTCCAGGAGCTCCTGAGAATACGCTTTGCTTCCCCTTCGCCTGATCTCTGCTGATTCTGGTGTAACCTTCATATCTGCGAGGATGTCTGGCAGGAAGTGACAGCCCCCGGGTGCCGGGTGGAATCCACCAAAGACCCCGCTGCTCCGTAAGGAAGGTCTGCCGACCACTGCTTCTCAAACTTTAATGAGCGTAGGAGCCCCCTGGGAGTCTTGTCAAAATGCAGATTCTGATCTAGGAGTTCTGGGCTGAAGCTCGAGATGCTTGTTTTTCTAACAAGTTCCCAGCTGCTGCTGCTGTTACTAGTCTGTGGACCACATTTTGAGTAGGAAGAACTGTATAAGATCAGCCGCACTTTCTGCACCCGTGAATATTATAGCAGGGATACACAGAGGCTTACCTGTACCTTATCTGTCTATCTTTCTAGACTGTAAACTCAGTGGTCTTATCACCTTTTTCTCACCTGGACTCTATATCCCATGCCCGGCGCATAGAAAAATCTCAATAAATAATTGTCAAATGAATGCCTCCTGTCCGCCCACCACCCCTTTTCCACAGGTATGTATATGTGGAGCTTTACCTGATGTTTTCATTTGGTGCTGTGAGTGGAGCCTAGACCTGCGTCCATCCTGTGGGCCACAGTCTTGATCCCTTACCTAGCGCAAGACAGCCTGGTGGCCCGGGGCTGGGCCTCGTGACCTGCAGGTCCCTCTTAGACTTGGATAAAGCTCCTCTAACACTGGAGCATGTGTCTGATTTGCAGCACTCCTTCCCCTGACTACCTTACTGCTCCCTATCTATATCATGCCCATGGACCAGACCAGCTGGGTATTGATTCTGTCAAAATACTTCACTAGAGTTCCTTACGTCCTCTGAGACTCGCCGATTGCCACTGTTGACTTCTTCCTATCGCAGCTCTTCTGGCTTGGTTAAATTTCCCCAAATCTTTTAGCACTTCCTGCTTCCTTACTTGGGAATCCCAGCAAAGCTGCGTGGCTGGAGCCGGAGGTAGGCCCGTGGTGACATGAAGGACTAACGCTGAAATATAAGATCGTTGCTAGTCTCAGCTTGAGTTCCCACCCAGAAACTTGGCACCCTCTCCTTAGAATGCATTTTTAAAAAGCCAAAAGCAATTAACCATTATGCTAACTATCTAATCCTCAGCTTCCTCAACTGCAAAATGGGAATAGCTGTACCCTCCTTGTGGGATTTTAATTAAGACTGAGTTGTGATGTAATAAATTGCTTAGCTCAAGATCTGACCCTTGGAAAGTGCTCTGTAAAGGATAATTCTTTTTATTTTTATTTCTGAAGGGCGAATCCTAAAGTCCAGGATCCCCAAGGGGGAAAATTCCAGTGCGTCTTGGCTCATTTCTCTAACAGCTCATCATGGAAGAGAGAAGGTGGGGTCCAGTAGGGGGCAAGGTATAAATAGCTAACATAGTGAAAACACAAGGCTGGCACCCCACACAGAGTTATGGACCATGAGAGTACGTGGACCCTGAGTCAAGCCAACAGAGTAGCCCTTTGGTGCCTCAACTCCTAGGCGTCCCTTAGACTCCTTTCTCTTGTCTAATACCTCTCCGGTCTCCTTGCTGTGAGTATAGATTGTACCCGTGTACACCACCCAACACTCCTGCAGAGTTGCTTTCATTGTAATGTTTATATTTTCTTCTCTTTAAGATTTAATATTTATTTATTTTAGAGAGAGAGAGAGAGCACGCACAAGTGGAGGCGGGTAGAGAGAGAAGGTGACAGAGGATCTGAAGCGGGCTCTGTGCTGGTAGCAGAGAGGCCGATGTGGGGCTTGAACTCACACCCGGTGAGATCATGACCTGAGCTGAAGTCAGACACTTAACTAACTGAGCCACCCAGGCACCTCTAATGTTTGTATTTTCCAAACCGTCTGTAGTACCTTGAGTTTTATTTGTCTTCTGAGATTTTTCATCATCAAAGAATATGGTAATTTATTCAGTTAGTCAACAAATATTTAGCAAGCATCTTCAATGCATAGGACACTATTCTAGGATAGGGCACATCCAAAGATACAGTGCTAAACAAGCCCGAGAAACGTCCTGTCCTTATAGAGGTTAAATGTATTTTGCAGAAGTGGCATGGATTTTTCACTTAGTCAGAAAATAAGATGGTGACTAGAATGAGTCCCAACCTAGCAGATATTCTAGTAAAAGTCCTAGTAGGAATGCATACACAGTAGATACTTGTCTGCTGACCGAATCAATGAATATACGATTGGGATGGTAAAAAAAAGAAGATGGGAGAGGACAGATGGAATGTGGGTGGATTCCCCAGGACCCACTCCAATTCTTCCTGGGGGCCAGGTACTCACTCAGTTGTGGATGACCAAGAACATGCATTTCATAGTCAACAAAAATAACGAGACTGGCTTTGAACTTTGACCATGTGATAGCTGTTAAAATTGGAAAGACAAATAGTGCAGTTGGCAAGACAGACTAATTCCTGTCTTTATCAAGTTCGCTATCTAACTAAACATTCTTCCTGGGTTCTCTGAATGAGCTCAGAGCCTCTTTCCATATTTTCTTAGGTATCTGAAGGTCCATCCTGATCTTAAGTTTCATTGAATGTATTTTGGGGTAGGAGGACTTTTTAAGTGTGTGTGTGTGTGTGTGTGTGTATGTGTGTGTGCACACGTGGGTGTACCTGTGGGTGCACGTACCTGGGCTTCAGCTCAGGGATATACTGCTGAAAAAGAACTAACCTCTGTGTGGCTTGAGAACTCCTTGGCAGACCAGGAACGATCTCGAATGACCCTTGAGAGCACAAGCTTTGGAGAGAGATCTGGATTTAACTCCTGGATCGGCCATCCACCTGCTGTGTGATCATTTTGGTCAAGTTGTATAACTTCTCTGTCTCAGTTTCTTTATGGGACAAATAACAGTATCTGTCTCATAGGGTCATTGTGGTGGGGGGATTAAAAGAGCCCAGGGCTGTGAAACACTGAGTATCATGCCTGTGGCCACGTCAAGTTTGCTTAATAACTATTAGTTGTTGTTGCTATTATTATTCGTGTTATTTCGCCCTTGGGTACATCCCTGGGGATAATTTCAAAGCAGATAGTGGCCTCTTTCCAGGGCTTTCCTATCGTGCCAGAGTAGCTCAGTCAACAACTTCCCTAATGAGCTCAAGACTCCATCAGCAGGACCCTTTGTTTTCCTACTAACTCTCTGTCAACATGGTTTCCGCTCTTGCATCAACATTATACCAATTGCATTTTCACTAGCCTGCAAGGGACTCAAGACTATCAATTGCTGCAATGGAGTAAATGATATTCATTGTTAAAACAGGGTAAATGCCTATTTCCTTTACACAATAGGAGGAACTGTTATAGCCTATTAAGTAAATAACTATAAATAACACACTATAAAATGCTTTACATATGCCTTATCGCGCAGAACTACGATGCTCTGAAGTAGCTGTTATGGCTGGGTAAATTATACGTGTTTTTAAACACTGTCCAAAATACATATTTACACGTACTTAAAATCCTACACTAAACAGTCTCTATAGCAACCAGTAAAACACAAAAGCCTTATTAAGCATTCTTTGTAGTATTTTTAGGAGTTTAATCATTAGGAGAAAGCTCATAGGCCATGTAGACACCAGGGAACACGAAGAAAGAAAGTCTTTATAGGAACAAAAGAATGAGGTTGGCTTTGAACCTGGTGGGAGAGGATTTTAGTTTTTTAAACTAATAATCACCAAGGGCCTTCTCTTTGTGAAGGCGATGCTGTGTTTGGGGTACATCAGACACAATTTTGGAATTACAATCTGGTTCTCAACAGAGGAGAGAGATTCTTCAATTAACATATTCCGGCAAAAGACCGCTTTCAATTTTCTCTCTTTAGTCACAGCAAAAAAAAAAAAAAAAAAAAGATTTCCTTGCCATTCGAAAGTGAAGAAATATGTAATGTCTCTGTTGAGCCAGAGTCCTGTGACTCTTTGAAGGGTAATTCTGAGGGTTTCATTGGGGTGGCGCCACATCTCATCATTTAAATTCTGTATTTACCCAGTTATCTGTGTGGCATGGTGCAGTGACCGTGTATCCTAGAAATACCAGTGACTCAACACGGCAAACATTTCTTTCTTGCTCATTCTCTGTGTCCACAGTGCCAGTCAGTAGAGTTTAGGTTCCATTCTCACTCTCAGGGACCCCAGGGAACTCTGTCCTCTTGTGATGCCACCAGGGCTCTGCAGCCAGGCAAGAGAGTGCTGGAGGGTGGCCTGGGGACCCAGAAGCAGCACACCTCATTTTCACTCACACCCTATTGGCCAGCGCACAAATCAAGTAGTTCCAACCAACCTGTAGCAGAACTTGGAAAGACAGGGAACACAGGGAATATTTACTGAGCCCTAAACAGTCTTGAGGAAAATATCACTTAAACGTCAGAACTATGCCAGATACTTTATACTCCTTGATTTGATCTTTAAAACAACTTTGCGATGTAAAATTTTCCCATGCACTGATGGAGAAACAGGCTCAGAAGTTTTCATCTTTTTAAATGTTTTTTATTTAGTTTTGAGACCGAGAGAGAGGCCGATGAGCGTGAGCAGAGGAGGGGCAGAGAGAGTGAGACACAGCCTCCGAAGCAGGCTCCAGGCTCTGAGCTGTCAGCACAGATCCCGACGGGGGGCTCAAACTCACAAACCGCGAGATCATGACCAGAGCCAAAGTCAGACACTTAACCGACTGAGCCACCCAGGCGCCCCCAGGCTCAGAAGTTTTAAATGACTTACTTAAGGTCACTCAACCAAAAATTGGAAGGGTGAATTTAAATTTAGGTCAAGCTAGAGCGGAACATAAGATACTCTGTGACCCAACATTTCTACTCTCAAGTACTTTTCTAGAAGGACGCTCATATTTTTACCAAAAGACACGTTTGTAGACTGTTTGTACAAGCGATCTCCATGACGCACTCTTCATAATAGCCCCAAACCAGAAACAACCCATCATCCACCACCAACAGTGGGATAAATTGATTGTGGTATATAAACAGAGTGGAATATTATTCAGTACTGAGAACCAATAAACGGTAACTTCATACAGACATGGATAAGTCTCACAATTACCACATTGAATAAAAGAAGTCAGATAAAAAGAGTTGATGCAGTATGATCCCATACGATGTAACTCAAAAGCAAGCAAAATTAATCTGTGGTGATAGAAGTCAGGATAACGATGACCTTGGAGTTTGGTAGTGATGAAGAGGGTGCATGCATAGAGCTTCTGCTTTTCTTGTAGTGTTCAGTCATCTGGATGCTAGTAACATGGGTCTGTTTAGTGTGTGGAAATTCATCTATCTGCACAATTAAACTTTTGCATATTGCTCTGTAGGTGCTATACTTTAATAAAAAGTCTGCTCGGGAAAAAACAACCTGCAAAAGTATAAATTGTAGGTTCAGGTCAAACCGATTCTAGGACCCTGTCTGTTCTCACGTAGCATTTATTTCTTCTCCAGCCACATTAAAGCAAAGCTCACTTCTACCCTTAAATAGTTCAGCTTGATTTCTACTCCACCGACACAGCCCCTCCATTAAGTTAGTTCCTTAGAATAATGGTTTAGATAGAAACTTCCAAAAGATTTGAGAGAATTGTCTAAGTCGACTATGATTCACTCCAACATGGACTTTGGTAAGTTAGCTTTCTTCACCGAAATAAAATGTAAACCTGGAATTTCCAGGGGATGGAGAAAAAGGCGACAGAATCTGTTTTCTCCTCAGGCTAGAGGAATGAACACAGCCAAGCATGGTGTAGCGAATGAAACTTACATGAAAACAGACCCCCAAACAGAGACAACACAATAATGCAGGTTGGGGCTGGAGATGTTTTCATCCATTTCACTTGGAGCCATCATAAAACTCAAAAACCGTCCTACGTACTCAGCTGAAATGAACTGACAGCTGAAAGATTAATCCCATTGCTTTTTGTCTGCCTCTTCCCAACCCCCAAACACACCCAACACCAAAACAACAATTTGGTGGAGCCCTGGCTGCCAAAAGACAATGTTGTCTTCGGGAAGGTATTAGTGGTAAATCCTCAAGCTGTTTTATAAGCACCTCGTAGGTTGGCAACAGAAGACTAAACACAAAATTGCAAGATGAGCTTGAATTTAATTTTGCACTTTTCATCTGTCATCACGTTATGACAGTATGGTGTTCTGGGCTTTTCAGGAGGTTCAGGGCATGGGTATGGTAACTCCTACTGGGAAGGCCTTCTCTCCCATCTGTTCCTGTCTTGGAAGCAGTGCTTGTGGGATCATGGATTTCAAAGATCTAGCTGAAGTTGCCAGAGCCCACTCTATAGACCTGTTGGATTCTTTTTTTTTTTTTTTTTTTTTTTTTAATTTATTTTTGGGACAGAGAGAGACAGAGCATGAACGGGGGAGGGGCAGAGAGAGAGGGAGACACAGAATCGGAAGCAGGCTCCAGGCTCTGAGCCATCAGCCCAGAGCCCGACGCGGGGCTCGAACTCACGGACCGCGAGATCGTGACCTGGCTGAAGTCGGACGCTTAACCGACTGCGCCACCCAGGCGCCCCTAGACCTGTTGGATTCTTAATGGCACTCTTGATCTGCATTCTTTGTTTATTCATTTATTTGGCATGTTGTTTCAGGTGCTGTGCATGGCTCTGGGCATGGACTAGTGAACAGAGAAAATGTGCTTCCTGCCCTGGAGAAGCTCCTGATCAGAGGGGAAATAGACAAGTCAGTGGGGGAAATACTAAGAAATACTAATGGTATTCAGTGGTGTGCTATAAGAGCGAACAGGAGGCATGGCCAGCAAGCCTCGAGGAAGGATGTCACTTCTCGGAGGTCATGACATCTAGGGTAAAACATGAAGAGTGCAGTGAAGCTGTATTGGATGGCCACCCACATACCAACTGCTCTGCGAGGCTTTGGAAATACAAGGATGGCTAGAGCCTGGTCTGAACGAGGAGGTAGAGTGTTTTTTGACAAGGGATAAAGAGAACCAAATGGGCTATTTCAATAGATGGGTGAAGTGCAGTGGGGTGTTTGGGAAGCAGCTTGATGGAGGTGATGCCTGGAGAGTTAATTCTGAGCAAATGAGTAGCAGTGAGAGGAAGAAACATGGGGGGAGAAAATGGAGGATGTCCCAAGAGAAGGGACACCATAAGTTGGCACAGAGTCATGAAACAGTGGACCTACAATGGCTACTTTGTGTGTTTCAGTGTAACTGGAGTATACAGGTTGAAGCTGGGGGCTGTGGCATCTGAGAAGTGCTCAATGTGGCAGTCACAGTGAGCCATGGTGATTTTGGTGAATCACCAGTTGATGGTGGTGGTGATTTGATCACAGTGTGCTTGACAAGGATCACTCTAACACCAGTATGGTGAGCAGATGACATGTGAAATCCAAATTAGCATGACCACTGTGCCAGCGGTACCCGCAAGACGTATAGAGTTTCCTACCTTGGTCCTCTGGACCATTAGAAACATGAAATCCAAGCCCAGAGAACGGCCGCTAGAAACACAACAACCTGTTATCCTGCATTTCCCCTGTAGACACACGGCCTCAGTGTGGATTTATACAACTACATTTAGGACTGATGATAGAATCGTTGTTGGTGGTGTGGTTTTTTTGTTTTTTTTTTTTTTATCTCTTCCATGACACAAACCAAGAAAAAAAAAATCATAATGAAATTTTACAAGTTAGCTGCCACCAAGAATAAACAAGAGAGCACTATAGGAAATGAATCAGAGGCTCTAACTGAATCTGCTCTCAGGACAATAACTCTAATGCAAAGCCAGGGTCTGAGGAGGTCGCGGTGGGAAACTCTCCTGGGGCATTTCTGAGGAGAAAGGAGATATTCTCCTGCTGTCATGTTCACTTCATGTCCTAATATGTCTGTGGATGTGCAGAGAAAACATAATCCGCAGCCTCTGCTCTGAATCAAGGTTTGGATAACCAGGGCCATTAAAGCATCCCCAAGGATCATAGAATTAACCCTCTCTGAACCTAAGGAAGCCACTGCCACTAAAGCACCAGAAGAAAGTTGCTTGATTCTAATCACAGCTGAGCCATAATGTCACTTACCATTAGGCTCAATGGGCATTCCCCCCCCTTTTTAAATTACAAGATTACCTTTAAATTGTGTACAGGAGCTCATAACTGCTGTCCATTGGAGGTAATCGGGAGTGATTTCATTTTACCCAAAGACAGGTTCCCTCTTCCAGAGTCTTTGTTCATTAAGCCTCTGTCTATCTCAGGTTCCATTTCAGCATCAACGAGGAATAAATTCTGTAGCGCATAAGACCTTGCATGTTTGCTTTTAGAGTCCCCTCGTTTATTGGCCACTGATGCTTCAGAGCAACCTGGACCCTCCTGAGTCTCTCAGGTGTATGTTGCAAATGCATTCTGTATGCCCCCTGGGCAGTCTTTTCAACACAGATTGCTGTGCTGGGCTGACCCCATGAACTCTCCAAAAAAATCGCTTGGAAGGACAGGTCTAAACTGCCTGTCATTCTTTGTTGCCTTCAGTGGAAGCAACCTAATTATAACTGTTTATAGAACAAGTCATAGCACTATTAATTAATTAATCCATCCATCCATTCATTCATTCATCTGAAATAACTATTGCACAACAGCTGTGGGTAAGACATTGAGCCTGGCTTTGGGTACACTGGTGAGCTGGAAACTTCCAATATAGTGGTAGATGGGTGAAATTAAACAGGCTATTTCACTGCTCTGTGACAATAGCCATGAAATGGAGAGACTAGGAGGCCCAGCCTGGGTCCATTTGTTACAGGGTTTGGGGCACAAGCAAGGCTCCTCAGAAAGAGGAACATCTGAGCTTATCCTGGAGGTTGAGAAGGGTCTCACTGGATGAACGGACAGCTTGTTCAAGGGTCTAGAGGGGAGAGGGGCCCTTGGGGAGGGGGAGAATGGAAAGTAGGTATGCATATGAAGAAAGCAGAGCAGTGGATCAGATTGCCAAGAAGAGTTGCAGATGGAAAAAGACAGGGGTCATATCACAGGGAGCTTTGCCAGCCCTGTTAATGAGCCTGGACTTGATTCTGAGGCCGAAGGGGTAGAGAGGAGAGATGTGAGCAGATGTGCATTTGGAAAACATCACTGTGGGCGTTTTACACACAGTAGATGACAGGTTCTGTGGGGACCTGATGTGTTTGTAAACCTGGTGAATCTCCTATGCATCATCCCTTTCCCCAGAAACAGTCTCTAACCAGTCACCCCCTTTTATTTTGATCTTTCCCCCTGAGAACACCCTCTGTACTCCATTTACTCCTCTTCTGCATGTAATGGAGTAGAGTTACCAGAAGAGCCCATCTAATGAGGTTCACAGCAAAGAGCCGAGGGCATGACAAGATCATAAACACTCATGGCCCAAGACCCTCACCAGAGGCCACTCGTAAGCAGAGGAAGACTTTGGATTGGTCGTAGCAGACTGATTTAAATGGCTGCATGGTCAAGTCCTTCTGCTTTACTGATAGAAGAAGTTTAAAAACTTGGGTTAAGAGTTGTAACATCTCTGACACCTGTCAGACACACCGGATTTAGAGTCTTCAGATCCAAGTGTGAGGTTCAGTTATGGCACTTAAAATCTTAGACAACATACAAGAGTTTGGAGTCACATTTTTATTTTTCATCTAAAAGGTTAGTATAGCTCTTCCATCCTCAACATCCTCAGCTGCTGTGGGGACTTAATGACACAAGTGTAGCATATTGCAGATAGTTATTGAATGAACGGAAATGTGATAGTGGAGAAGACCCCAACTCTGTGGGCTACAGTCTCCTCATCTACAAAATGAGAAGGGTGGGCTGGATGCTTTTGATTTCTTCCCAGCTCAAATGATCTACAGCCCTTTGACACCGGCCTCTTTTGAGGCTTATACTGACCAGTGGCGTGGTGTATGAAATATAGGAAAATCTGGTTTGGCATCTTATAGTCAGGGGACAAGGAATAGAAGGTTTCTGAGAGAAGACACCAGAGTGATAGCTCTGGCCCCACTAAAATCACTCTTAGCCCAGAAGCCAGGTAGCGAGAAGAATGTTTATTTGCTGCGGTCACTGGCTTTACTTGCCTTCTCTGGTAAAGACTTGGTCTCCGAGGATGCCACTGACAGCAAATTTCCTGTAAGACCACTTTGAACTGCAGGAAAAAAATGACTTTATCCTTTCATGTTATCTCATGAAACACTATTGATGCAGTGTTGATGCTAAAAAAAAAAAAAAAAAAAACCTTCATGTTTCTGCTTGAGTAAGGACTCGAAGAAAGACAATCTGAGCACAGAAAATCTGATATTGAATAAATGTTCTTGCTGGCTTCTGGAAAGTGGTCTGATTCGGAATTTAAGCACCTCTGGGAATTACCCCCTCTGTTCAGTACCATTGAGGTGTATATATTCTATCCTTGCCACGTTTAAAGAATGTGTTCTTTCTTATTAAGTAGACATTGGCATGACTCAGTATGTGATGCCTCAGCTGATTAGCCTTTACTGTGATGATGTAGCTAAAAATAGCCACACGTGGAGCTGTTCCAAAGATAGGGCAATGGAAAATTTGGGGGAAATCTGTCTTACCTATTTGGGAATGATTGAAATACTGTATGCCCCAATTACAGTTTGACTATCTTTTGGCCACAGTGTGTTATCTCCTATATTGTTAGGACCTGGCACCTGCTGTTTTCTGTATTATCCGTATTTTTCTTTTGCTGCTTCAGAAAGGCTGACTATGATGGTGATCGCATAGGACCATCCAGATGCCCTTCCTAGAAGGCAACCCTTAAAATGTAGGAAACAGAGCTGCAAATCCAGTGCTCAGGATAGCATGAAATAGTTAGAAGGCAAAACCACAGTTTCAGCATCCTTTTCTCTGGGAATCTGGGCTGACCCCTTTGTCAGTTGCTTCCTTAGAAAGCAGCCTCATAGCATGTACTTTATCGTGGTCACTCCTTTGATACTCATTTCTTAGCTTGAACTTTACGTTCCTAGGTGATAGGAAAGCTGGTTGCTTGCTCAACTCTACCATTAATTGTCTGGCACATAGTAGGTACACAAGATAATTTCCAATAAAGGGTATACATATGATAGTGTTGCATTTTATTTTATTTTATTTATTAAAAAAATTTAAGTAATCTCTACACTCCATGTGGGGCTTGAACTCACAAGGCCAAGATCAAGAATCACATGCTCCACCAAATGAGCCAGCTAGGCACCCCTGTTTGTGTTGCATTTTATTTGTCTCTCTTCCTTATTAGATTGCAATTCCATGAAATAGAGACTTCATCTTTTAAAAGAAAATAATGTATTAGGAGAGTGCTGGTTGTTAGTGCTCAATAACTACTGAATGAATGAATGAATGAATGAATGAATGGATACACATAAGCCAAAACCAATTTAAAAGTGAAGAAAGTGTTCAAACCTTTGCATTCAAACTCTACTACTCAGAACAAATACATTGTGTTAAAAATTGTGAAATTAGTGCATTTATCTCTTTATTCTGAATCATCAATCCACTTTGTCTAAAATATGCATAGGCATGTTTTAAGAATTCTGACACTAAAATCATTCCAGTGTTTGCTATTTTTTTAAAAAAAGACCTCTATTGATGGAAAATTAACATAGAACAACCTGCACATATATAAAATGCACAGTTTGATAAGTTTTGATATGTGTAGACTCTAGTTTGATATACGTAGACAAGTTTCCTTGGGTCCCTTTGTAATCGCTTCTGCCCATTAGGCAACCACTATCTACTTTCTGTCACTATACATTAGTTTGTATTTTATAAAATTTCCATCAATGGGATTCTATGCATACTTGCTGTTTGGCTTCTTTCACTCACCACAATTTTGAGGCTGATCCATGCTGGGATGTGTATCAGATATTCATTCTTGTTCTGCCTGGAAGTATCCCGTTGTATGAATATGCCTCTGTTTAACCATTCACCTGTTGTTGGAAATTTGGGGAGTCTCCAGTTTCTAGGTATTATAAACTAGGCGTCTCCAAACATGCACGTAAAAGACTTTGTATACACAAATCTTTTCATTTCTTTCGGGCAGATAACTGGGGTTGGAACAGTTGGATTATAGGATAGGTGGATACTTTAACATCTTAAGAAATTGCCAAGCTGTTTTCCAAAGTAGTGGTACCATTTTACATCCCCACAACAGTATATGAGAGTCTTTTCCAAGACCCAGTGAGATCAGCCATTTTGATTTTAGTCATTTGAATAGGTATATAGCAGTATCTGGCTATAGTTTTAATCTTCATTTCCCTAATGACCAGTGATATTGGCAACTTTGCATGTACCTACTTGCAATCCATATATCTTTTTATTTGTTGGGTGGTTGGTTTGCCTATTATTGACTTTCAAGAGTCCTTTATATATTTTGAGTGCAAATTCTTTGCCAAGTATATTACTTGTGAATATATACTCTCAGTCTGTGCTTTGTCTTTTCATTCTCTTCACAGTATCTTTTGAAGAGTAGACATTTTAAATTTTTATGAAGTCCAGTTTATCAATTTGTTCCTTTATGGATTGTGCTTTTGATGTCATGTCTGAGAAATCATTGCCCAGTCCAATGTCAAAAATGTTTTCTCCTACGTTTTCTTTTTGAAGTTTAATATTTAAGCCTGTGATCCACTTTGAGTTAATATTATATATTAGCAAGTAATGGATCAAAGGTGATATTTTTATATGGATACTCAGTTATTCTAGTACCACTTGTAAACACTACCCTTCCTCTGCTGAATTGCCTTTGTCCCATGTAGAAAAGCTGTTGTTTGCACATTGGCACTTTGTTATAAATCTTGAAATCTGGGGTGTTAGCTCTAAAACTTTATTCTTTTTCATAGTTGTTCTGGCCGCTTTAGCTCTTTTGCATTTCCATATGGCTTTTAGAATACTCTCAGTTTCTGCCATAAGGAGCCTGCTGGGATACTGATTAGCGAGAACTGACATCTTAACCATATTGAGCTTTCTGACCCATGAACACCGTATATCCTCCATTTATTTAGGTCTTTAATTTCTCCAGCAATGTTTTATAGATTTCAAAGTACAGGTCCTTCATTTCTTTCATCAGATTTATTCCTAAGTATTTCATATCTTTAAAAGATAGGCAAGGGAATTAAAAGCAAAAATGAACTATTGGGACCTCATCAAGATAAAAAGCTTCTGCACTGCAAAGGAAACAATCAACAAAACTAAAACCGACGGAACAGGAAAAGGTATTTGCAAATGGCATATTGGATAAAGGGCTAGTATCCAAAATCTATAAAGAACTAACTGGGACGCCTGGGTTGCTCAGTGGGTTGAGCGTCTGACTTTGGCTCAGATCATGATCTCGTGGTTCATGAGTTCAAGCCCCACATGGGGCTTTTGTGTTGACAGCTCAGAGCCTGGAGCCCGCTTCAGATTCTGTGTCCCCCTCTCTCTACGCCCCATCCCTGCTTGTGCTCTGTCTCTCTCTGTGTTTCAAAAATGAATAAACATAAAAAAAAAGAACTCCCCAAAGTCCACATCCAAAAAACAAATAATCCAGTGAAGAAATGGGCAGAAGACACGAATAGACACTTTTCTAAAGTAGACATCCAGATGGTCAACAGGCACATGAAAAGATGCTCAATGTCACTCGTCATCAGGGAAATAGAAATCAAAAGCACACTGAGATACCACCTCACACCGGTCAGAGTAGCTAAAATGAACAAATCAGGAGACTGTAGATGTTGGCGAGGATGTGGAGAAACGGGAATGCTCTTGCACTGTTGGGGGGAATGCAAACTGGTGCAGCCGGTCTGGAAAACAGTGTAGAGGTTCCTCAGAAAATTAAAAATAGATCTACCCTATGACCCAGCAGTAGCACTGCTAGGGATTTACCCAAGGGATACAGGAGTGCTAATGTATAGGGGCACTTGTATCCCAATGTTTATAGAAGCACTTTCAACAATAGCCCAGTTATGGGAAGAGCCTAAATGTCCATCAACTGACGAATGGATAAAGAAGATGTGGTTTATATGTACAATGGAATACTACTTGGCAATGAGAAAGAATGAAATCCGGTCATTTGGAGCAACGTGGATGGAACTGGAGAGTATTACGCTAAGTGAAGTAAGTGAGGCAGAGAAAGACATATGTCTTTCACTCATATGTTTTCACTCATGTGGATCCTGAGAAACTTAACAGAAGATCATGGGGGAGGGGAAGGGGGGAAAAAAGTTACAGAGAGGGAAGGAGGCAAACCATAAGAGACTCTTAAATACTGAGAACAAACTGAGGGTTGATGGGGGTGGGGGAGAGGGGAAAGTGGGTGATGGACACTGAGGAGGGCCCCTGTTAGAATGAGCACTGGGTGTTGTATGGAAACCAATTTGACAATAAATTATATATAAAAAATAAATAAAAAACTAGTATTATTGCAAAAATGGATATTTTAAATGGTATTTTTAAGATTTTGATTTCCAGTTTTTTGTTGATAGTATATAGAAATAGAATTGATTTTTGTGTATTGACTTTGTATACTGCAACCTTGTTAAACTCATTTATCAGTTTCAGTATCATTTTTTGGGGGGGCCCACCAAGTCTTCTCCATTGAAGATCTTGTCATATGTGAGAACAGTTTTAATTACTTCTTTCCAATTGGGATCACATGGATCCCATGATCAGTGACATGACTGGTTGATTGATTGATTGATTCATTGGTTGATTGATTTTTACTTGCCTTATTGCCCTGGCTAGAATGTCCATTACAACATTGAATACAGGTGGTGAGAGTGGCTCTCCTTTGCCTTTTCTTTGACCATAGACAGAAAATATTCAGCCTTCAAGTGTAGACTCAGAACATTTGCAGAGACCAACTGTGGTCTGCAGTTTGTATAAAGCCCCAAATGTATACATTTTACAATGTATACAATTCTAATGAAGATTGCTATGGAATATGGAATAACATTACACAAAAATTGGAATCAGCAGCTGACACTAAACCAGATGATGAAAAACAGAATTTCGGTAGGGTAAGGATAGAAATACTCCCTTCACAAACAGAGGCTAGGAGCCTGATGAGAAGGGACTGAACATTAACATCAGAACTGCACTTTAGATTATTTATAACTTAGTATTGTCAGGGTGATATTAAATACAAACACTGATCAGGATTTACAGGCTGTTCTAGCCAACCAGTGTTGGTCTGCTGCCTGAGACGCGCTGTCTGGGAAAGAGTTTGAAATTAGCTCTAGATTGACATGGGTACAGTGGTGTGTTGGGGCCAGCTCACACACGCTCTCCTGGCCAATCTTGCTGAACTCTTCCCACCTTACATTCAGTGATGTCACCTTGGTAGCTTGAAATTGACCATGGTAGGAGTATTTACGCCATGAAAATTTGCCAATTGCTATAAATCAGGGACTTTTTCCCCCTGGAGAACTAGTTGTTAAACATACATGAGCACACTACAATGTAATTAGCACTGATCAGTCCACCACTCCATAATCAGAACTCTGTATATAATTATTATATTGATCAATTAATACATAGGTTATAATTCCTTGCATCTAAGAGTAAGACACAACATGATTTTATGTATAATCCCAAAAAGAAAAAAAAATGCTATCAATTGCAGTTTAGAGATTCCACTGATAGGCTACACATCCTATTTTCAGCCCTGCTAAAATGTGAAAAACTCTGACCTTTAACATTGAAGAAATAGAGCATTATTAAAGTTTGTTGTGTAGGAAAGACCAGGTAGTTGATTTTATTCTGTGTATTGCTCATTCACAGAAAATGTTTTCATTTTATTACAGAGTCCCATTAAACAAAACAATTTTTGGAGTTTAGCCAAAGTATTTCAACTTGGTGAGCCCAACCCATAGTCTGAGTCAAGATTTGGAGACTTTATGCGGGCAAACCAAAGAAACAGCCCTGTTTCACCCAATCTCATGGAGCACTTACTACTTTGCATTGGTGTAGTCTGTTCATTCGTTCACCTGTCTTTCCCAACTAGATAACAGTAAGCTTGAGGGCAGAATACTTGTGTTTCTTATTCCCCTTTATCTTCTCAGTATTGTGATAGTTACCCAACTATTTGCTTGTAAGTAACCAAGAAATTTCAAGTAAAAGAAGAATCTGTCTACCTCCCTACCTACTTTCCTACCTACCTACCTACCTATCATGGCTCCTCAAGAAAGCATATCTGTGTCCACACCAACCACGTGTGCACCACACAGATAGGAACATACACACAGATGGCAACACGAAGATGCTATTTTTACAGATCTGTCATTATAACTTAGAAATAAGATATACTGTTGAGTAACCTCGTTCGTCCTGAAAATCTCACTAGAGACCAGTGCTCAGTGTTGACTAAGTAACGTAGTTGGTGGGGTCGGCTATTTCTGAGAGACGAGCTGAGCAGGAAGATAGTCGATGCCTGAGCGTCCTGCGTGTACCATTGGGCTGGTAGGCTGGTATCTGTGCATTTGGACGTGGGTAGATTTGTCCTTTCTGCTCTTCTCTTAAGGAATGGATGCAAGTGAGTCTTCGGTCAGCTTTTGTGTGCCCAGTTGCTTAACAGGCTCTGGGAAAGTCTTAGGGCAGTTCTGCTCAGGCAGCCTGGTTGAGTGTGTGAGAAACTGACCCTTACTACCGGGCAGCAGCCCAGCACATCCCTCCGAACAGATCCATTTGGACATGGTGGCTTCTTTCCCTTCCTTTTTCCAGAAGCTGAAAATAGCCCCTGATGGCTCAACAGAGAAGAATAAATTGTCCTCATGTATTTACACAGAGGAGAAGGTTTTCCTCATTGTATTTGCAATTCTGTCTCATGCGATGACCCCCATTTTCATAATCCTTCATGGAGTATCATGATTTAAAAAGCTTTCTCTCCCTGCTGTTTCTGTTAAAAGGTTTTCTGGTGCGATTCTTGGAAAGTCAGATTCTGCATTTAAATGTTGTATTTTTGCAGATACGATTTTAAAGAGGCCATCCTTCTGGAATGTTTTTCTTTCTGGGAGAGGAGCAAGCAGTTCCACCCTTCTGCCTATATTGTTAGCCGAGCCACGAGAGCGTACCGCAGCTTTAATAGCGAGGCAGTTGCGATTACATCTCGCTCGTAATTACATTTATTTGCTCACATATGTCCGAAAAGGCAAGCATTAGCCAGACCGTATGGGTGTGTGTTTGTGCAAGGAAGATCATCTGGCGGGTTGACGGTGAGGAAAATAGCTTTCAGCCACTTAGGCCTCTCCTGTCACGGACACGCGCGAAGACTGTCAGAGCTTACTTCGTTTTTGCTTTCATGCCTCTAAAATCGATTGCGTTTGGAAAGCAGGGGAATTTATTATGGGTGATGGATTTGCATCAAAATAATCAAAATATCAGGGGCTGTGTATAACAAGATACGTGTCTGTGGTCCCTAAGAGAGGCAAGTTGAGAAGCACCCTGGTTCGAAGCAGTTTTGGAAATGGCCACTGTCCCATCCGAGGAAGGGATGTATGTGGCTTCCGGGAATTTAGAGGAAAATGACAGGGTTAGGCATGTGAAGGAATTTTAGCTCTGCATCCCAAGCCGTCCCCAAGGAAAATGAGAAGGTGGTGAAAATGGCACGGGTTTGTTTGTGAGACAGACATGGTTGGATCCCAGCTGGGTCATTTGTAACTCAAAAGACTTTGGAGAAGTTACTTTAGTCCTCTGTGTCTTCAGGTTCTTAACATTCGAATGGGTGTAGCAGTACCCGCCTTTGTGGCCTGTTTTCTCACTTACCGTTCTCTGGCCTGTAAATATGTTCCGGACTCTTTGGGCCACTGCTGTGCCCTCAGAACCTGGCACAGATCCTGGAGCAGCATACTTACTCAGTGAGTGTATTTTTTGAACAAATGAATGTAAATTATGTGATATATGCCTGACAGCAAATAATATTGTATTAGCTTGCTGTTGCTGCTCTAGTAAATCCCCACAAGTTTTATGGCTCAAAACAGCACACATTTATTATCTCGTAATTCTGGAGGTCAGAAGTCCTAAAATCAGCCTGTCAGGGGCTGCGCTCCTTCTAGAGGTTCTAGGGAGAACCCGTTCCTTGCCTTTTCCAGCTTCTGGAAGCTGCCTGCATCCCTTGGCTCACAGCTCCTTCCACCATCTTCAAAGCCAGCTGCGCCTGCCTCTGACTCTGCCAATCCGGCCTCCTCGTTATAAGGACCCTTGTGATTACATTGGGTCCACCAGATAAGCTCAGATAATCTGTCTCAAGATCCTTGGCCTAATCACGTTTGCAAAGTCCTCTTTTGCCATGTAAGGCAACATAGTTACAAGGTATGGGATTCTGGGATCAGGGTATGGACGTCTTTGGGAGTGCCGTTAATCTGTCTCGCGCAAGTTTCCGTTTTGGAATAGACCCCCTCCCCCTGATGTGTTACTGCCACGTCTTTTTATTACCTGTTTGAAAGCTCCTGTTGAAGCTCCTCCTAACAAGTAACAGAGAACTTGCAGATGTATTTTTTTGCCTCCGTGGCAGCAGTCCAAGGATGCTGGACACAACCTGTGTCCCTTTAGGCCTCAGTTAATGATGATTTATCTCACTTATATTTGGAGTTAGGAGGGCCTTTGTGGGGTCGAAAAAAGTTCTCTCCGCAACTAGCAGAGGGTTTGGCATTCAGTAAATGGTTGTGGAATGATGCGTAAATCGGTGTCAAAAAGGTATCAGCCTACCTTCCAGGATCATCTCGAAAGACAAGGGATGCCTTAGAGAAGATTCTCTGTTAGCAGCAGAAGAGCGACACAGAGCAGTGAGCATGTAGCTCCTGGGACTCAGCTATCAAGAAAATGTGGTGGGTTCTTGCGCCTCTCTTCCCTTGGGCTGAGAAATTGTCAAACACTGGGCTGGAGCCCTCGGGGCCTGAAGCTGGTTGCTGGCCACCAAATACTGGGGAATAGAACTGAGTTGTGTGAATAACCAAGGAGTTCAGGGAAAAGCCAAGATCTCCTACGTTTGGGGCTATGAGAAGGTGAGAAAGGGCCATCAAATTTAACCTTTTACCCGATATTTAGAATTTTTCTGGCCATGTGGTCTAAAAATAAGCCCTTGAAATCCTTCTCTGATGATGTCAGAATAAATTAATTTTCTATCTCTGCCAAATCTGGTGGGAAGTTCTTTGTTATATTGAACCAAAATTATCTCGCTACAGTGCCCATCCACTCATGCGTTCTCTGTGTCATACATCACCTTCCATGGACTTCTCGAGCCAGACGAGCGTCTGCCTTCCCATTCTCTCTTCTCCCATACGTTCCACATGACTCGTATGGTTCCTGTAATATCAGGTTTCAGGAGGCCATTTCACATCTCTCTTACTAGACTTCTTAAAAGCAAGTTTGTTTTATCTTTAGCTTTGAATCTCACAGCTTAGCAGAGTGCCCGATTTATAGCATACACAGAGTCAAGTTTGCTTGAATTTATACCGTCGGTAATGGAGCATAATGGAACGGGCCCAGGACACTCAGTAGAGAATTGGGTTTGAAGTTTGCCCATGCTGCCTTTGAACCGTGTGGATTGGGCAAAGCAATTCTCCTCTCCGAGTCATAGATTCTTGTCTCTATGGCAGCTACCTGGGGTTGTTTTGAGGATAAAATGTGTGAATTATGGGAGCATATTATGCAAATGGGAAGGGTTGTCTCAGTGCCCTTGAAGCCAGAGCAGATCTCGCCCTCTTCTGTTTGGCAGTCCTTCAAATATTCACAGGAAGAGATCTCACACTCCATATCCCAAGCTGACAATATATATATAATGACTACCTGTGAGATGCCCAGATTTCAAGCTCTGGGTTTCAGGTATCTGCTCTACTGTTTAATAGCTGTGTGATCTTGGGCAAGGTACTGCTCCATGCCTCAGTTTCCCCGTCTGTAATTGTGGGATCTAAAGGTGGGACCCATTTTATAAGGTATATGTGAGGGGGCACCTGAGTGTCTCAGTCACTTAAGCGTCGGACTTTGGCTCAGGCCGTGATCTCGTGGTTTGTCAGTTCAAACCCCGCATCTGGCTCTGTGCTGACAAATTGGAGCCTGGAACCTGCTTCCGATTCTGTATCTCCTTCTCTCTCTGCCCCTCCCCCACTCGCGCTGTCTCTCTGTCTCTCTCTCTCAGAAATAAACATTAAAAAAAAAATGGTAAGTTGGATGTGAAGATTGGCTAAGATATTGGGTATCCAAGCTGAGGACAGCTCCTGACATGCAGCAATTAATCAGTTGATCTTAATGTCCCAAAAGTTGTCATCCGACTGAGGATGAGAAGTTGATCGTTTTCTACTCTTCAGGCCTCACCTTCCACTGACCTGGGGTTCTGTGTTGTCCGCACACCTCACAGACTGAGGTGGAAAAAAGGAAAGAAGGAGGTTCATACTAAAGAGAGCGAGAGCAAAGACTGGAGCCCCAGCCCTCGCTTTTGTAAGAGCAGGGTTCGTAGCATCAGCACCCGTGTCTTCTGGTCCCGTCTAGACACCTGAACTCAGGCATGGTCTCTTACCCTCTAGGCGGTGCCCTGTTCCCTCTGAGGGAGAGCATTTACTTTGGAATCTTTTGGAGGTGCCATCACACCTCCACTACCTCTCCCCCTCTCCTCCCTGCCCTCCTCCCCAGGCTGCTGGCCAGGTGCCCCGGGCAGGGAGCCCCCTCTCCCGCCACAGGGAACCCTGGACAAGACGCATGCCGACAACCACTTGAAACCGCAACGTGTACTTGAGCATGAGCCGGAAGGGGCTTTGCGGCAAAGCACGCAGCTCCCGAGCAGCAGACCCTGGCTTTATTCACACGGTGCAAGAACGAGCCACGTCCTGCCATCTGTCCTCTGCCGTTTCTCCTCCTCCAGAAAGAATATAATGAATTAAACATAGTAGGAAATGCAAAAAGGTTACATTGAGACATATACTATTTGAAGGTTTAATTCATTTTTCTAGTGTATAAGACACAAGGCTATTAAATTTTTAAAGCCGTGATCTCCTAAACTCTCTACTTTATGAGGGCTTTCTTCATAAAGATAAATGGTTTCCTTGCCAAATCAAATGCAGATTTGAAACAAATTAAGTTAATGTTCAATGGTACAAGGTAGAATGGATGGGGAGCTGTTTTATTTTGCATTGTAATAGCCATACACACCTAAATCAATAGCTGTGGAAAAAAGGCAATAATATCGCGTAACTGCAGGAAATGAAATATAGTAGCTGGGTGGGGGGGAGCAGACTGCAAAAAGAAAGGGTTTGTATTGGAATAATGACATTTCATTAAACAGGGAAGGAGTAGTATTGAAGAGAAGTCCATAGCAGTAAATTCTATTTCGTATAATAACACTTGAGACAAGTTAAAGTTGGCTGGGTATTGTGATAAAGGATAATGCTGTCGTCAGTCCGTGCATTGTGCTGTAATTTTCTGTTTAAAGAAAACCTGAGATATTAAAGAGGCAGCGTATGTTTTCAGAGTGTGTCCCCATTCTCCTAACCTTTTGCTTAATTTGGTACAAGCCCCAATAATCTGTCTGAAAGTCAGCAGTTGGATAAGAAAGGTGGCCTAGTTTTGTTTTGTTTTTTTTCTAATTCCTTTTGAATAAAGCCAACAGGTTTCCTTTTAATTTATGATTATGATTATGATTATGGTAGGGAGTAGGGCAGGGACAAAGGGATTTGCTATTAAAGAAAGGGGCTTTTTCAACAGTTGTGAGAAAGGGATACGTTCACAGAGCTGCCGTTTCCCAACATATCCCTGCCCACCCCTGGGCTGTGGAATAGCTACCTACAACGTGCCCGGGAGACCCAAACTCCTTGGCCCCCAGAGGTGCAGGGGCCTGCCTCTCGGATATCCCTGTGTGAAAACCATTTTGACTAACCCATTGCCGTCTTCTCAAACTGGCTCCGAAAGAGCTTGGACAAGGACCGTCATTCTCCTCCTCCAGCCACAGCCCCTGTGGGTGCGTTCTTGGATCTCCCTGGTGCTTTGAAATCAGTCCGTAGGGGCTGAGAACTTGAACCTTCAGAGGAGCTGCTGAATGTTTTTTCATTCCGCTCCCTTCCCTGGAGGAGACAGAAGCACCTTTTCTATTTGCCACATATACACCTACCTGACTGCGCCTAAGGGGTGCTTATATAGCAAGCAAGATCCTAGGGGAGTCACCTCCTCCGGGAAGCTTTCCTTGCCCTCGCCAATTAGATGAGCTTTTCAGTCTCCATTCACAGCACTGCTTTGGAGTGGGAAGGCAGGACAGTGCGTTTTACTCTATTACCTCAACTAACCCCGCCAGCATAATGGGAAGCAGGTATCACAGTTAAACACGTGGGCTCTGGAAGACGCACCACCCAATACCAAACAGTAGCCCTGCAGTCTTGGGCAATTCCCTTAACCTCTCTGTTCCTCAGTTTCCTCATCTGTAAAGTGGTTCCCACCCCTCAGGGATGTTGTCGGCATTAGATGGGAGGATGCACGTGAAGCGATCATCAGTGTCTGGCGTGCAGAGCGTTCGGTAATTGTTCAGTGTTAGTTGGTACTGGTATTGGGCCCCTTATCTTTGTCATTAAAAACACGATCACAGATTATTCTCCCCTATTTACATTTCAGGAACTTGAAGCTCAGTGGTGCATGCGGCACATAGAATGCACTCAATAAAACCTCCTTCCCATCGTCCCTTCCTTCTTTCCCGGAGTGCTCGCAGTGCTGTAGGGTAATTTTATGCACATAAGGGGTCCCTCTCCCAAGCTGATGAATAGACAGGGTTGCTTTGTTGAATAGGAAAGGAATGTTAGGTTTGTTTGTTTAATACATTAATCTGTAAATAATGCCTCAGCTGTCTCCACCCCAGACAGGTGCCTCAGTGCCTCTGGGTGTCTGAGCCTCCCAAGGTAAGCCCATTTACCAAATGCTGCTTTAATGACTAGGAGGCATTACATAAACTGTAATAAAAGAGCTCTGATTAGACAACCAAGGGTATAAACAGAGCACATTTAATTACCCACCAAGCACAGCTCTTGGAATTAGGTCTCACGGTTGTTCTGGTCCCGTATATTCTAAGTCACTCTCCACTTTCCCTGTGCTGGAGAACATCCTGAAGCCTCAGCCCTGAAGATACTGGCAGGGGCCCTTGTGGGAGACACACAGAAGCGGAAGACATGTTCTGCCTAGTGCCCAGGGTTGAGCGGGGGCCCGGGCACCCAGCTCCCAGAGCAGGCACAGCGCAAGAAGGTCTGAGAGGACCGTGTGGTTCTCAGATACCAGACTGCGGGAGCACCACAAGGAGAGCCGTCTTTGCAAATTCTGCAGTGGGCTGTGGCTAGAGAGGGTGAAGCCACGATGCATTGTCCCCAGGCACCACTTACCCTCAATTTCCTGCTGGCGTGACCAGGAGAGAAGCCTTCTTCATTCCATCTGGGCGTGGCATGGCTTGGGTCTGCACCGGGCGGGGGGATGGGGAGGGTGATTCTCTTGAACTCCCTCGGCCTCCATACCTGCCCGGCCAGTCTTCCCTCCCCAGCTCATAGGTCCATGATGCCTCATATACTGGCGTGAGTGAGCGTGGAGATTCCAATCCCCTGCCTGGTTCCTATCAAAACACTGTCTCTTCCTAGCTAGGTGGCCTCAGGAAAATAACTCGGCCTCTCTGAACTTTCGTTTCCTTCTGAACTGAAGGAGACTCATCACGGTGATGATGATCTGAAGGTTAAATCAGATGCGCAACCTCTAATACTGTGCCTGACCCATAACACGCGTTTAAGAAATGCTAGCTATTATTAGTAGCTGGAGACTGACTCACCAGATGTGCAAGAGGCAAAAATTCAACCAGTGTGGACGGCTTAGGAGAGAATTTCTCATCATCTGCCCCCCGCCCCCCAACCGCCACTTCTTACATTGACATTAGGGTCTCATTTGATAGGTGCATAGCCTAGGGGTAAGCATGTGGACTCTGCAACCAGACCTCTCAAGTTTGGACCTCAGCTCCAGCCCCTCAGTCTCTGGCACCCTTTATGCCTCATCTTCATCATCCTGTGAAATGGGGGCACTGATAGAAACTTCTTCAGTAAGGTCAGAGTGAGGATGAAATGAGCTAATGTAAGTTGCGTGTTGGAATGAGGAGAGTGCCCGAAACATTGTCCGCAATGGAAACAGATGCTGTTCATCCGTATGACTACCAAGTGTAAGAACAAGTATCTATAGGTGAGGGAGAAAGAAATTGAGGCCCAGATGTGACACAGGGGATTTCCCCAAGGTTAGAGAGTGAGAAAGTGACGGATCTGGGTAAAACAGAGACACCGGTGGTGTTAACCCTCCGCTGTCTCATGTTAATGAGCCACCTCTGCTTTGGCCACTTCTCCTCCGGGACACTCCGTCTCCTCCCCATCAGCTGGCTCATCCTGGAAGCCCCAGCCCATCGCTTCTGCCAGAAATCAGCCGATCCCTCTCCCGAGCCCCTTTGGAATTAGTGCCCTTGCCACGTGTGTCTGTTTTCTGACTCTTCCCACACAGCACAATACAGCATCGGCCCTTGCCGTGACTGTTTCCACTGTCCTAGAGGCCCCTTGATTGCCTAGAAGAGCCTGTTAACCATTCAGTGTCTGATGGCTTGACTTGTGAGTAGCAGGTAATAAATATCAGTTGGACTGAAGAGCTGAAGAAAGAAGGATCGAAGGAAGGGAGGGTGGTAACTTTGGTTGGTGGAATTTAAAGTACTCTTGACTTTCTATTTTTTTCTCAGAACCTTTCCTAAAATTTGAACCATGAGAATGGCATAATCACATACAAATGAGGTACATGATAACTGTTTGCAAACCCAGGATTGATTCTCAAGTTTCTGGGAACTGCAAAGGTTAGGAGCTTTGTAACCAAGAGACACTGGGTTTGAATCTTGGTCTGCAAATTACTAAAGTCTCAGTGTACTCACTAGTGAAATAGGCATTCGGATCACCTAGCCTGTGAGGCTCTTGTGACAATTAGAAATCACTGATGGGATGGGCACCCCGGTGTTTCAGTCAGTTAAGCGTCGGACGCTTGATCTTGGCTCAGGTCATGATCTCACAGTTCATGAGTTCGAGCCCCACATCAGGCTGTACATGCAGAGTCCCCTTCGAATCTTCTGTCCACCCCCTCCCTCTGCCCCTCCCCCTGCTCTCTCTTTCTCTCAAAAATAAATAAACATTAAAAAAAAAAAAGAAACAGACAGATACTTGCAGGGGATTTGCATCGTCTGGCTTGGGCATTTGGTTAGTTTCTACTTGTTGCTATAACAAATAAGCCAGACTTGCTGGCTTAAAAGTGTGCACGCATGGGGCACTTGGGTGGCTCAGTCGGTTAAGCATCATCCAACTTCGGCTCAGGTCATGATCTCACAGTTGATGGGTTTGAGCCCCGCATCGGGCTCTGTGCTGACAGCTCAGAGTCTGGAGCCTGCTTCGGATTGTGTGCCTCCTTCTCTCTGCCTCTCCCACGCTCATGCTCTATCTCTCTGTCTCTGGAAAATAAATAAGTTAAAAAAAAAATAAAAAATATAAAACTACGCACACACATTATCTTACAGTTTTAGGGGTCAGAAGTCTGATACGGGTCTCACTGCACTAAAATCAATGTGTCGGCTGTGCTGCACGCTTTCTGGAGCCTCCGGGGCTGGGGCGGGTGGGAATCTGTTTCCTTTCTTCTAACTCTTAGAAGCCACCCGAATTCCTTGGCTCCTGGCCTCATCCTCCCATGAGCCAGCAGTGCCTCATCTTCACATCTTTGACTCTGAACCTCCTGTCTCCCCTCTTCATTTATAAGATCCCAGGTATTGACACTGGGCTGTCTTAGACCATCCAGGACAATCTCCTGATCTCAAGATTGTTAACCCAATCACATCCGAAGGTGACACAACTCACACATTCTAGGGATTAGTGTGCAGACATCTCTGGGGGCCATTTTTACTATCTGCCCCACATTCCATGAAGATCTCCCGCAAGGGGTCCTGAGTGGTGATTAAGGGAAATGCAGAGTAATCTACCAAAGGCTTTGGCAAGCGGGGCTTGGGCCTGTGGATAGGGAAACATGGAGAAAGAGTTTTCTGTTTGAGTTTATTATTACCTTTTTCATAAAAGGGCATTTCCATTTTAGTAGGAGGTGATAATCGTGATGCCAACGGCCCTTTATTGAACATCCTCAAAGAGTCACTCCCTTTGCAAAGTGCCTGACCTCAGAAATTTATTTAGTCTTTATAATAACCCAGCAAAGCATTATTTCCATCCTGTTCAAGGTCCCATAGCTATTTTACTGTGCAGGTGGAATTTGAAGTCATGTCAGTCTGACCTGAAGCCCCAGTTTGTTTCCCCTAGGACATACTAGTTTTTGGAAAAGAATTCCTTATTTTTTCCATGGACTGAGCTCCTGGTCAACAGTCTCTCTTTCCCAGCCAGATGTGGACAGATGCAAAATGAGGGGCCAGTGATGCCTTTTTTTGCTGGAACACTAGCTTGACTGGGGAGATCTGGGCCGGCAAGAGCTCAGTCATCTGCTCTTTTCTCACTGCCCTTGGAGACGCAAGCCAATCCGGAGAACAGGATTTCCCTCCCGCCCGACATCAAAAGGTTCCAGTCAGGGGCGCGCTGGGCCAGGATGCTGTTAGCATGGGATATTAACCAAACACACTTCACCCCTGTGTTTGCCAGGGATGGTTGTGTCTTTGACGCAGCCTCATTCCTTGGACTTAATTAAAACCCAGTTCCCTCTTTTATTCAATTTATGAGGCCTAGCCGGCAGGATTAAGCGATTACAGACAAAAAGCCCCATTTGTGAAACACTCCTAAACTCAAGCTGTTACGCTGCTTACTTGTACTCCATTAAATTAATAAGGAATGAATCGGCTGATCCATTATGAATAAAGCAGTGGGGAGTCTCTGCCCCGGTTCATACTTCCTGCTCCCTCCTCAGAGAACATTTGTGTAAAATGATTATGTTCATATTCATTCAGTTGGAATTCTCTAAAAGTGGAATGCATAAATTACTCTAAAGGCACAGAGTTTATCTTAAACATTAACTACGAAGGGTGAATTAATAAGACTATTATAAAGCCATTAGCATTCAGTGTATTTACCTACAGTTGCAGTATACCTAAACCATATTCAACCCACAGTTGCCATTTGTGTTGGGTGATCAAGCTAGTTTATTTTAGCTCACAGTTCATTTAAACTCGCAACACACCCTTGAATATCCAGGTTTCTACTAGCTTCTTTTTTTAGGGCTCCTCTCAGTTGGAAATTGACTGCTGTTATTTCCTCATTCAACCACAAACCTCTCTCTGGCAACTGTTGTACCCAAATGTTTCCAAATATTGGTTGTTTAATGCTACAGAATAGGAACCAAGAGGCTAACCTTAGTCAGATGAAATGTGAGTTCACATATTGAGGTCCCGAGAAGTTAATTTTCTAAGGGGTGTGGGGAACACAGTTGGAGAGAGGGGCCATTGGAGGATTTTTTGTTGACCACAAGCCCAGGCTGTTTGGGGAGGGTAACAGGGTTTTGTAGAAGTCAAATCGTCAAATCTTACTTTATCCAGGATTTTCCAACCCGAAAAGTCCCGACGTTTGGGGCTGGATTGTTCTTTATTGTGGGGCTGTCCTGCGTGTTGCAGATACTTAGCAGCCTCCCGGGTCCAATTCACCAGATAGCAGTAGCAACAGTTGCTCCCTCCCTAGCGGCTGTGACAACCAAAAACGTTTCCAAATATTGCCAGGTCTCTCCCGGGGAGGAGAATAGTCCAGAGTAGACCCTGGTTGAGGTTGAGAGCAACTTCATTCTCACTAACAATTAACAATAGGGTTAATCTATATAATCCTCTACATCCTGGTTTATATTGTGGAATATACACCTGCTCAGAGACGGTCGCTTCTCTGTCCTTCATCTGGTGGGGACACAATAGCTTGGAAAGAGGGACCACTTCGTGCTCTAAAACCATCCCCTCCCTTCTCTGCCATCCTATCTCCTGCTTACAGATTAATTTCTCATTCTAGGCTTGAGTAATAAAGCAGAAGCCCGCCAGAGAGAATTTCCACAGGCTTTACATCTAACTTCCCACCCGCGTGTGTGTCCACGCACCCTGCCTTCCCCCTGGTAGTGTAACTCAGAATCAAGTCTAAAGTTTTTATTGTCTGACTCTACATTTTAAATTCTTTATTGTCACCCACAAGGACTTCCAAGCAAGGGGGATGCTTCCAAACAAGGACCTGAGGTGTTGCCCCTCCGCTGCTTCAGATTCCAACACGAACACGTTGCTGCCAACGTAGCCCTCCCTTCTCTAAGAGATTCCTGCTCTAGAGGCCCCCCAGCTGTCAGGGACTCAGATGCCCTGAAATCCAGGCTGTCTAAGCTTAGAATGGCGAGCTCTCTCCCTCTTGCCATGTTGAAATCCACCCTGCAACACAATCCTGTATCCCAGGTCTCACTCCCATTCCAGGGCGTCTCCGGAAGCGGGCGGAAGTGGTTCTGAGCCGAGCTCGCAGGAGGAAGCGGGGCACATGGCAGCGGATGCAGGTGTCGGGGTTGACTTAAAGCGTGTGGAAGTTCTCTTTTGATGGCTTCTACTTTCCTGCTTGAGGCTGGACTGGGAATTCTGTCTGTTACGAGGCAGTGCTCTCCTTGTTGTGGGCCCAGAAGCTGAGACCGAGAGAGAGAGACCAGTTAACTTACTCAGTGCCACTCGTCCAGCGAGAGGCGGGAAGAGGGAGGAGTGCTGATTGCCTGAAACCCAATCTTCTGACCCTCTGACCTCAGCATTCTGCTTTCTTACCGTCTTCAAATTACCATGGTCATTACAACCTATCAAAAACCAACTCTTCTTTGCCAGGACTGAGCACTGAGTAATTAAATGCATTAAAAGTCTGCTCTGTACCAGGGGTTTTGAGCTCTGACACTGCCATTTTTTCTTCTTCTTTCTTCTAAATAGTACAGTAAGCGCTTTTACGTTGGCAGGTTTTCCTCTTGCGTCTCTAACTTTTTCACCTTTTCTCTCCGCGTCAACGGCTATCGTGGCTCGCGTATCCTCAAGTTTTAAGAGGAAGGAGAAAGGAAGCCAGGGAGACGGATAACCAGCGATGTGGCTGTTCATCACCTGCTCGTTGGCTAAAGGCAGTATTGGGCGTCGCTCAGTACAGAAGGAACTCTCCGCGTGGACTGTGTGTATGTGCAGCAGGGCCTCTGCTGTCCTGGGACAGGGTGACACCCCGGCTGATGGTGGATTAGCTGCATGCGCTGAGGCAAGTTACTTACAACGAGTCTCAATTTTCTCATCTAAAGAATTCATAACCCGTGCCCCTCGGTGCTGCCGTGGATAAAGCGCGTCCACTTATTAAGGTGCCTGTTAAGTGGTCCTGGCACACCCTTTACACATACAACTGGAGTCAGGAGCACTCTCCCCCGTGGGGCCCCTAAACTCCTCATCCCCAGCCCAGTGGGAAGGATTAATGCATTCTTTCTTGAAAGAACTTACGTGTACATATGGAATTGGCAAAAGTCTGGCTCTTTGGCCTGATTCCAAGCAAAACTAATCATCAGAAACTTCATGCAGATTTACGATTACTTTTTCTATAACAGGGTGAGGCCCAGGCTGCTAAGACAGAATTAAAAAGGGGCTGGTACAAGCAGAGAAGGCTCAGGTCTTCACAAAGAAGGATTTTCACGCAGGGCACCGCATGTGCACCTCTGACTCAAGGTTGGCTGTAAATTAGCATCAAGTGTTCAAACAGCCCGGCGCCCCTTTCTTAAGATTGTTGTGATGAGTCCTCACAACTGGGCTGTGGGCTTTCATTTAAGGCTAATGAAGAGTCACGTCGGATCTTCTCAATATAGTACGCATGATCCAACACATAATTTAATGTTATGAAGGCTCATGCGCACACAGAGGTCTTTCTCACTGTGGATGGGATGGCCATGGCTTTGAGCTATAAGCCCGGGTTCCAGACCACATCTTGCCACATACTAACTGTGAGATCTGTAACGAACCATCGTCTTTCTCTGCCCCGATCCCCGTTTATAAAATGGCAGATTAAGGTCAGGATGGAGGGCATCAGCTGCAGGCAGCCTGCAGAAACAGTTTGCTACACACTGGCTATACACTTTGAGGAGACATTAAATTTATTACTGGTACTAAAAAATTGACAGCATTCACATACAAAAAAAAATGTGCATTTTTGGCCTCTTCGAGAAAGCTGGGGGATTGGGCAACAAGCTTTGCATTTCGTAACGGCAGCAGGTGGATGGTGCTGATCCGTAGTTACTGCATTTTGCTTGGTCACAGGCTGGTTTTTCAGCCTGCCACTGTCCCCACCATCCCCTCTCAGTGCCACCTGGCCTCCATTATTCATCTCTATGTTTTCTCTTCCCTGCGTTATAGTTTGAAATCCCTGTATTGTGAAAACTCTTCTAGTTTTCGAACAATTGATTGATTTAGGATTTTGAGGATGGTGTGATGTGTGGAATTATCTGAGTAAAAGTACTGTTGCCAGGGAAATCTTTTAGTGAGACAAAAATCTAGCACTCTTATACTAACACACCTGAGATGCTTCTGGCTCAATTTATGCGATAAGTTAATTTTGAAAGCCTACTACTATGTGAAAATGTTTGCTGGCATATACTGGAGGTACAAGGTTGAACAAAGGTTGGTGGGTAAGGAAGACAGAAAATAAATAAGCAAACGGCCAAACGAATGTGAATGAAATGAACATCTGAGAGAATTCCAATATCACAGAAGAACAGATTTAGTGAAAAAGAACCATTCAGGGGGATGTCCCTTCAGGCCGGGGGGTTGCCATTTAAGCGGAGAATCGGGGATGCCGAAGAAGGCGAAAAAGGTCAGTGTGTCTGGATTTTAGTGGGTCAGGAGACAGAGGAGGTAGAGAGGGATCTTGGTAGTAGGCAGTGGCTAGAGCAACAGGGCTTTGGAGGACCTGAGAGCCCAGCTTGATTTTTCAAAGCTTAGGGATGAAACAGATGGGGCCATTCATGAACACCCACTCTGGCATGGATCAGGAATCTTGCTCAGGGAACCCACTGAGGCATTAAACAAATAGGCCCTCCTCACCCCGACATCCAACTTTCTGACCCTCCCTCTGTGCCCTTTCCCCATATTATCAGTGCCCACTGAGCTGATGTTATTAAGGATATCATTTACAGATAGAGGTTGCTTTTCTTGCACAGGTCATGATGGAGTCGTTTGAGGAAAGAAAACTAGCACTTCCTGAAAATGCTCCACTTGCCAGGTCTATTCCGTATAATTGAAAACAAACAAAGAAACCCTTTGTACCGGAGTATAAATGTGTATTGAAGTTCGCAGATGCTAAATGTACAGGGTGATGGATTTCATGGTGAACAGCACCCAGATCAGGAAAGAAGGCCGTCGGTTCTCGAGGAACAAGAACTTGTACCCCTTGTACCCCTTGATCGCCCCCTACCCCTTCCAAGGGTGACCAGCGGCCCAGATTCTAACCCCAGAGCCCAGCGTTTTGCCTGTTTTTGAACCTTATGTAGGCAGAACCGGGTGGGTGTTTATGGGCTTGTTTTGCTCAGTATTATCCTTTGTGAGACCTGCTGTTGTGTTTCCATTACCCCAGCAGTTCCATATGTGCATATGGGGCCGCCCTTCAGTTTTACCGTAGACGGACACTTGGGTGGTTTGAGACTTTGGTGACCGGCGCTGCCCTGGACATCCAGGTACTTATGTCCTCATACGCATGCGCATGTATTTCTGAGGGCCGAATACCTACGCATCGCGTTCTGCTTCAGTACTTCATACCAGACCGCTTTCTGTCCCTGCAGCTTTTACCCGCATCTATGCTTTGTGTTTTTGCATCAACCTTTCGATGTAGCCATTTCATCCTCATTGGCAGATGAGGAGACAAGGGCCCGGAAGGGCACCGTCAGTTCCTCGAGGTCACAGAGTCGGTTGAGCCGCAGAGCGAGCACGCGAACTTGGATTTGTGTGGCTCCATCACACCACGAGCCCCCGATGATTCACTTGCTCCGGGGCCCCGCCCAAATGGCACCCCTTCACCAACCCGTGCCCTGACCCAGCCTGGGGGAATTAGTGGTGCTGCCATCTGCTCCCCGGGCACCTGTGGGTCTCCCTGTGGCCGCCACGCAGTGGTGAAGCGGCGGGCTCCGTGGTCAGACAGGCGGGGTCTGAGTGTCAGCGCCGCCGCTCGGCTCACGGAGACTCGTGGCAAGTTGCGTTTATTCCTTGGTGCGATGGGGGTAATGACGATGGCGACCTCACACCTGTGGTGTGAAGGTTGAAGACGTGACGTCAGCAGGTGCTCAGGCAGGACCTGCACGTAGTACCGGCAGTCAACAGGTGGATGGACAGAGAGCAGCGTAGATACTCCCGCAGAGGATTAGTCACAGCTACCACGGTGGGTGCATATGTGTGTGAGCCTCGTATGCCTGCAGTTAGCTCTGCATTTACCCCCACTTGACGGGCTTGGCATAACCTTTCTCCTTTTAGGGGTCTGGCTCTCCTCCTCCGTCACCGAAGAGATGCCAGAGGATTCAGATTAAACAAGCTTTTGTTGATCAAGTACTCTCTGCCAGAAGCCTCTAGAACCGTCTCACCCATTAACTCCATTATTTTAATTAAGTAGTTAACTGAATTAAGTAATTAATCCATGCCCAATTTAAAGCTAGGGAAAGTAAGACTCAGAGAGGCAAAGCAACGTACCCCAAATCACCAGCTTCTGAGCAGCAGGGTCAAGTCAGTGTTGAGTCGCATTCCCAGAGTGGCACGTTTCTCCTGTCCTGCATCCTAGTGTTTCCCTCCCGAGTCTTTGGTCCTCTGTGATTCTTCAAGGGCTTTCTGTGTTCCTGCCTAAGGAGAGTTTGGCAGAGGCCTGGTCTACACTTAGGAGAAGGAAGGGAATAAAGAAAGCGTAGGGGAACTCAGTGGGAAGCCAGAAAGCCGAGTCGCTGTGAGCAAATGAGTGTGACACATCCCCACGTCTTCTCTGTGAGTGGTTTTGCACTCCGACCTGGCTCAGCTCCTGTGTCGCGCTTCCAGTGCTGGGTTGAATAGTGTCCTCAAAATGTCTGCGTCCGCACAAAAACTCAAAACGTGGTCTGTTTTGGAAAGAGAGTCTTTGCAGATGTAAAGAGTCAGGATCCCAGGAGGCACGCTGGATTTCGGGTGGGCTTTAAATCCACCAACAGGTGTCTTTATAAGTAAAGGAGAGGGCACAGAATTCCGGAAAGAAGAGGCCGTGTGGACGCAGAGGCAGAGATTAGAGCGACTGTAGTAGCCGTGGAACCCCAGGACTGCCAGCAGCCCCCAGAAGCGAGGACAAAGGCGTGAGGCCATTTCTCCCTTAGAGCCTCCAGAAGAGCCAACTCTGTCTCCTCTTTGACTGGGGACTGCTGGCCTCTTGACCTGTGAGCGAATATATTTCTGTCCCTGGTGATCTGCTATGGAGCCCCAGGAAGTTCATCCACTCACAGGCTCTGCCTCTTGGGGAGCCCCTAACCTCTGTGGGCCCTGCTTGCACACATGGAAGATGGGTCTAGTGGCTGAGAAGCCCCTGGGGGACTTCTGAAGATTGTAGATAAAGCATAAGGAAAGAACCTCCTCCAGGGCGGCTGGTTGTGAAAACTCCCAGGCCGCGTTGTCCCTCCCTGGGTCTGGCCACTCTTGGGCCTGTGCACGACACCCGCCCTCTCATCCAAGCTCCCCAAGGCGATGCTCGTGAGCCCTTCCCTGAGAATTTTGCAGCGGCCACTAGAATTCAGCACACCCTTGTTGCTTTTAGTCGTGATCATGTATCGCCGAAGACGCGTATCCCCCTTAGAACCATAAACGCTCTAATAGCAGTAACGGGGCAGCCTCGATCATGACCAAACGTGATTACATTCCACATAAAAATATAAAAGCTCATTTGAGCCGGACTCCCTCTGGGCCCATTGCCTGCACTTTTATTGAAAACCCCACATTCCTGACTTCGTGAGCACTGATGTAAGGGCCCAGTGAGGCTGGATCTTGAGAACCCCTGTAAAGCCCCGAGGTGGCCTGGTGGGCTGGACTCAGCAGGAAGTCCCTGGTGTATTCTCAGGCACAGAGCCTCACACTTCATTGTCTGGCGACTCCTATCCTCTTGCACCTCCCTAGATCCCCTGTGCCAGCCCAGGCCTCTTGCTTTGCCCCTGCTAAGATGTAAGGCTGTGGAAGCAGGGAATTGGCCTGGCGTGTTCCCTGCTGTATCCTCAAGACCCAGCCTGGTTCCCAGTGTGCAAGTGAACAGACATCCCGGGACACCCCTCCCTTCTCCACACCTGGCCCTCTGGCATCCTCCTCACTAACCTCCGCTCCCCCTCTTTCCCATCTCACCTTTCAGCCATACCCTACAACATGAGAGTCAGCCAGTCAGGCTCTGTCATTCCCCCATGTGCCACGCCATTCACTCTGGGGGGCTCTCCCTCCTCTGTGCCTCCCCACATCACCCTGACCGGCCAGCGGCCCCTCACCTGCTCACCTGTCTGTGCCCGTCTCTAGACTCTAAGCACTGCGAGGTCCTGGACAGTCTTCTTCACCCTTCTCTCCCAGGCCCTGGTGGATGTCTGGCTCGTGGCTTGTGCTTGATAAGTATTGGTCAAATCAGTTGGCAAACTGCTGAGAGAAAAACAAACACATCATCATAAAGTAGACACAAAAGTGGGGGAAATAGAGCGCTCGGTCACTATGGCGGCAAGTACCATGGAACGTAGTTTTACAGGTCTTTTCCATTGGATTCCTACACCAGCCACACGAAGAAGCCCCCGTTGTCCTCCCTCTCTTTTCCACATGAGGGAAGAGTGGCCAGGGATGGTAACTTGGCTGGTGTCACATACGCTGGAGGCGTGCAGGGCCAGGATTTCAGTCCAGGTTTGTTTGACTCCAGATCCAAATTCACAGCACAGGGAGGATGTAAGAAACTGTAGGAACAAAGTCTTCATAAGTGTTTCCAGAAAGTGTAATTGTTAAAAGCCCAAAACTACATGCCAAGGCCCAGGAGGGCCTGGGACAAATCGGTTCACTGCTCTGGACCTTGGTTTCCTCATCTGCACCGAAGGGCTGGAGACCTTTGTGAATTGGATTAGGTGATCTCAATACCCGTTCCAGCTCCAAAAGTATTCTGAAGTGTTGCACAATTTATGGAAAAACATATATTTTGAAATTCGGTGATTGAGGCAACAGCTGTCAGCATGAGGTTTTTTTGTCGTGTGCTTTAAAAATAGATTATACAGAACTGTGTGTGTGTGTGTGTGTGTGTGAGGCTGCGTATAGTCACATGCATACAAACCCATGAGTTGAACAATGACAGTTGTAGAGCTGTGGCTTCCTTTTAGACTGTTGTCCTCATGCATATCTCAGGGAAAACATAAGCAGCTTGCTGATAGAGATGCTCTGGAATCAGACCAAATAGTGTGGGTTTTGTCAACACTTTTGTCTTGATTTACCTGGATTTCTGTCCAAGTGGCATCTCTTCTCTCATTCCAGGAGACAGTCAGGCCAATATGAAAGGTGTGGGTTATGGGGGGCAGGAGGTGATGCTGGACGAGCCTGGGGGAGCAGGAAAAGAAGGCAGGCCACTATCAAGGCAGACACGTTGAGGGACGCCTGGGGGGCTCAGTCGGTTAAGCGTCCAACTTCAGCTCGGGTCATGATCTCACGGTTCGTGGGTTCGAGCCCCACATGGGGCTCTGTGCTACAAGCTCGGAGCCTGGAGCCTGCTTCCGATTCTGCATCTCCCTCTCTCTTTGCCCCTCCCCTGTTCATACTCTCTCCCTCTCTCTCTCAAAAATAAATAAAAAAGATTTAAAAAAATTGTAAAAAGATACGTTGATAATACCTAACAAAGCAGGATGACTAGGTGGTATCATCAGTCCCACCACGGCTTACACCTGGTGTGACATGAGTCCCACGTGTGGTTTCCAAAAATATAGAGGCTAATTCAATGCTTAACAAGCTCTTCGTCGATTTTTCTGCAAGATGATTTCTTCTTTGTGGTAGAGGAATTACATTGTTCGTTCATTCACAACACACACACACACACACACACACACACACACACACTCCACCAATGTGCCACATACTGTACATGGCGATGGCGAGTGGTCCTTGCCGTCACAGAGCTCCCAGTCTAGTTGGGAGTGCAGTAGACCTAATAGTGCCCCCCTCCCCAGAGGTGTCTATGTTCTATTCCGAGACCCTGTGAACACGTTACTTTACATGGCGGAAGGGACCTAATAGATGTGAAGGATCTTGAGATGAGAATAGCTTGGATTATCCCGGTGGGCCCAGTATAATTATTAAGTGTCCTTAATATGGAGAGGGGGAGGCAGAAGAATCAGGAGGTGGAGAAGGGGCCACGAGGGAAGGAATGCAGGTGGCCTCTAGAAGCTGGGAAAGGCAAGGAAGCGGACTCTTCCCTGGAGCTTCCGGAGAGGAATGTGGTCCTGCCGACACCTTGACTTCACGCAGCCCTGAGACTCTGACCTCCTGAACTGTAAGAGAATAGATGTGTATGGTTGTAAGGCACTATGTCTGTGGAACCTTGTTAAACAGCAAAAGGAAATGGACACTGTCTTTAGGACACCAGAGGGCTAAGTATATATAAATGCACAAAGTGGGGAGTGCTAAGAAGGAGAAGAACAGGTTGACTTAAGACCAGTCAAGGTCCGGAAAGCTCTTGGTGGGGGAAGGCTTCCCTGAAGGAGAAGGGCGTTGGTGCCTGGGGGATGGTGTGGGTGGGGAGGAAATTCCACATCGAGTCTGTTCTCTGCGCACGGGGCTGTGCAGGGAAGGAATATGGCGCAGGAGGCCAGGGGGCCTGGTGCGCAGAGTGTGAGCAGGAAATAAGGCAGACCATGTCGAAACCACCTCTGGGATCTAAGTTGGGCAGAGCCTTTGTAAATTGCCAGGAGTCTGGGTTCTTAACCTAAGAGAAATGGGAATGTTTTGAATGGTACCGAACTGCAGTGAGATTTGGTCAGCTTTGTATTTTAGATCTGTGCTGTCCAATTCAGTAGTCGCTAGCTATGTGTGGTTATGTAAATGTAAATTAATAAAAATCAAATAATTTTTAAAATTCAGCTTCTAAGTCACACTAGAACATTTTAAGTGCTCATGTAGCTGGTGGCCACCACATCAGAGAGAATAGATCTAGAACATTGCCAGCACTGCAGAAAGTTCTGTTGGATGGTGCTGCTTAGAAGTCACACCACAACTACAGAGTGGACCATGAAGTAGGGAGGGAGGCACGAGTGGAGGTGGGAGAGCACGTAGGAAGAAACTTCCCAATATTCCAGGTGGGATTTGATGGCAGTTCACACTAAGATGGTGGCAGTGGACATGGACATATGTGGGGAGACTGGAAATGTAACTATGGATTTGGAAGGAATAGCTATGGATTTGGAGCTCAGATATTGGGAAGTTTCTGCCTCCTTTTCACCCTTCATCAGAATCGTTACCTAAAACAAGTGGCTTAAATTCACGAGCTTCACTTTCCTTATCTGTGAGTAGGAGTAACATCTACTTCTAAAGGGATGTTGTAGCATAAAATCTCTGGCATGATGAGTGTTCAATAAAGGGTACATCTCATGCCCTTTATAAATCTCCAGCTGAAAATGGTCTTTTGGATGTTGTTAAGATCCGGGAAGAATCGCTTTGGAACTACAAACACCTCCTGACCTGGTGAGCTCTCTCTCGCTCTCTCTCTCTCTCTCTCTCTCTCTCTCTCTTTCTCTCTCTTTCTTGTAGAGCCTGATCAGAGTATCTTCCACTCAGATGGACAAGCCCTTACGCTGGACCTGCCCTTGGGTGTGAAGGTCACGGGGAAAGGTACAGAGGGAAAGAGCCATATGTAGAAAATGAGCAATTCGGTTCCCACCATGACGGCAGGGCGTCCAAATGGAGCTATTTTGTAGTCAGAATACCACGTAGGACCACACTAGGAGAGCGAGCTTGGGGGAAGCCAGGAGAAGAGCGTGCCATCCGTGTGGAGAAGATAATTGAATCCATGGGAGGTCGACTGGGGCTCATTTCACACAGAACCGCACAACAGCACGTGGCTCGCTCAAAGACAATACAGGCCTTCAAAGCGAACCGCTGAGGGGAGTGCATTTCTATATTAAGGGCACAACATCCTCTAAGTGAGACGCATTGTTATGCCTCTTCTTCCCAGCCACAGCCTGGAAATAGCCATAAAAGAAATGAAGTATATTTGCCTTGTTAACACAGTTTGTATTACATATTCATAAACCATTTTGTGAAACTGCAAGGGAAAGATTCAATTGTCTTGGAAACTGATAATGGCCAAACAGCCACACAGAGAGCAGGCAGCATGTTATGGAATTAGCTGCACAATGAATGAAATGCAACGCCTATAATAAACCCATTCAGATATAAATTATGGCCCAGTAGATGCAATGTTTGTTAAGCCATAAAGCCTGCCACCCTACGTGGGAAATTGAACGAGATTTATCATAAAATATGGCGGAGAATGTGCTAAGAATCTGGCTCCCCAAACTGGGCTTAATCAGAACAATCTAGAGAGCAGGCTTCCAGGAACAGGAAACCAAAAGAAAACGACAGCAGTGGGTCCAAGGGGGCATTTTGACATTGTGACCCCGAATACCCTTGGTCTCCGCAATTCCACCAAGGATATTTGTATTTTGAAAAAAAAAATCTGTTTTGATTTTTCCTTTGAGGATTATCAAAATGCCTTGAGCTCTGGGAATATGAAATGTGACCAGTAATTGGCTTTCTGGTTGGCCAAGGCAATAATTGAATTCAGGGACAGGGACCTTGTCCAAGTGACATTGGGCTCTTGGTCTCCCTTGGAAATGGTGGAGTAATGATCCGCAGGGAGGCAGCTGGCTCTCAGACTGCACCGTTGGATGTTTTACTGGGTCCTTGAAGGACGTGCAGCTTGTTTTCTCACAAGACCTCCCTTGAATCTTCCATGCACAGTGCTACACGAATATGAGAGCGTGTTGTGTGTCATCTCCTGGAGCTGGATCTTGGGTTTATCTCTCCACTTTCTGGGAAAAATAAAATGAAACCAAATAAAATAAAACAAGAATTAACCCAGCATGCTGCAGGCTTTCTGGTATTGTTACTCGAAAAGAACGGCAAATATTTTATGGCTTTACAAGCTGAAGTCAACGTTTGCAGTGTGTTGAGAACAATGAAAAATACCTTAGGAATGTATTATAGTCCCAGAGTTGGATTAAGAGTGTTCAGAAGCGGAAAGGAATTTTCTGCCTGCTAATAACATTACCCTGAAATCTAATGAAATGATCTCCCTAAAGCCAAGTTTATGGCATAAGCTGATTTCCCATTTGCTGTTAAAAATAAAACAAACAAATGTCTTCTTTGGTCAGCTCATCACTCAATCCGCATACTGTCAAACTGTGCTTCAGATAGCCAAGTTGTACAACTTAAACGGGTCACTCAGGGTGTTTTAGAAATAAGGATTATTACGGACGTTCAGTGAAGTGACTGTAGAATTCGAATTTGACAACAAGCGCCAACACATTCCCAAAGAAGCTTAAAAAGCACACATTTCGGAATTGCTGATGACTGGAGCTACCTCATACTCCCTCTGTCCTCACATTATGTGTGTCTGTGCAAATATATACACACATATACCTGTATATGCAAATCTACATATGTGCACGCACACACACACACACGTCAATAAGAAAATGTAGGTATTAACAAAAACATTGGAAAAATCAGAAGTCATATTAGATTCTAAAACAATTGATAACAAATCTTTTCTTCGCTTTCCTCATCAAGACATATTCTCTATACTCTTTCTCTCAACTAAGATGAGCTAAGTGCCAGGTATTTGGGAAGGTAGTCCAAAAAACAGGGGACTGAAATCAAACATAAAGATGAAGGCAGTCCTCAGTATCATAGCCAGGAGCATTATGTCAACAGCCTGCATTATTATAGGCTGTTTCTTTTTTCCATGCTATCATCTCATTCATGTCTCACAAAAATCTCCACAGAGCAGGAATCTCCATTATCATCTTCCAGGTATCAAGGAATCTTGTGCATCATTAGAAAACGTTCTTTCTGGACTTGAAATGATGACACATTTGTCTGTCCCACATAACGAGAAGTCTGGTGGTAAGCCTTTCAGAGTAGGATGTACCAGCAAATACTTAGAACCCCTTCTCTCTCTGCTCACCCTCATCCTGTACACTCTCCAGAATGAGAAAAAAGTGAAGGGCAAAAGAATGAGGGCCACACCCTCCGAGTGCGTCCTTTGTGTTGCCAAAACCACAGCTCTCCCAGAAGCCCCATCCTGCAGACTTTCCCACTTTTGTTTCATTGATCAAAACTATTGCTTGGCCACCCCGGACTGGGAAGGAGTCAGAGGGAGGGGGGGCTTTGGAGGTTATCACGTGTGAATTAAATGTAAATCTGAGTTGACCCACTTGGCACTCCTCTGTAATGGAGATTACGTTGAACTTGGTATGAATTCACCAGATCCACATGCTAAAGATTTCCAAGTTCTGGTTTATGATTCTAAATTAGTTTAACCAAAAAGGATAATTTAGCATAATTTCTGAACCATTTGGTTTTTATGGGAATATCAGGTGAGGCAGCAGTTAGGGACGATTTTTAAAGTCTTAGAAATACTAGGGGCTCTACTCGCAGTTGAAACCTCCCTGAAATGAGCACTACATAGTCTTCATGCTAATGTGCATTAAAGATTGTTTAACTAGTCTCGGAGTAATTGGGTAACTAGGGGATCAGCCATTTTCCCTTACCTGAAAAGTGATCAGAATTTATCTGAGAGTTTCAAGATCTAAGAGGAAGAAAGAAGACACTTTCCTTTTGAAAGCCTCTTAGTCATCTTGGTTGATCCAACCAAACATCATGCTGTCTATGGGCACAACCAGTTTGGTATGGATGCCATTCAGTGTCCATCATCCAGTGTGGCTATATTCCATAGCACAAACGTTCCCAAGCGACATGCGTGTGGGAAGGAAGGAGAGAAAGGAGCCACAAAAATGAAACCCACTCTAGACCACACTCACCTCTAAGACAACACTTGACTCCAAGACATTCATCAGTGAAATGTAGGCATACGGTGTTACGTTCCATACTGATACTACCAACTCTTGTTCCAAAGCACGGGTCTCTGTTTTCCAGGGTTTGGCTGAGGTAGAAATGTCCCGAAAGCTTCAGTTCTCTGTTACTGTGCACTAAACCATCCTAAAATCTAGTGACTTAAAACAACCCCCTGCCTTGGCTCAGACTAGTGCCGTTTCAGAAAGGCTGGTGGTAGCTGATCTCTGTTCCAGGTGGTGTTGCTGTCGTGCGACTTGTTCATCTGGGAGTCATCCGGGGGTGTACTCTGAGCTTTTTTATGTGGCAGCTGGATCCTAAGAAAATGAACATGGAAACATCCAGGCCTCTTGAGGACTAGAATCCAAAACTCACGCGTCACCCCACTACACTGCATTGGTCACAACAAGACACCGGCCAGCCCAGATTGCAGGGAAAGAGAAACATATCCAACTCTTAATGTAAAGGGTGGCATGTGCTCACAGGGACAGGAGGAGTCCTTGGTAGCCATCTTTACAGACACCTGCACGCCCAGCATCAGCGACTCTCTCATGCTTTTATTGATTCCCTCAAGGAATCATCCCCACTCTCCCAGGAACCTGTGTCTCTCTCAAATGGACCAGCAGTACAGTGTGGAGAGTTTTACAGTGGGGGATTTAAGGTGGGAGTGCTGATTCGAAGCCTGGATGTTCTAGCTTGCTCACTGTCAAATCTTAGTCAAGGTACTAAATGTCTTTGAACGTTAGTGTTCCCCTTAATAAAATGAAGATCATAGTGGTGCTGTCTTCATAGGCTCTTTGAAGTATTTTACAGAGTTAATCCATGTCAACCACTCAGGGTAGTGCCTGATACATAGTCAGGTGTAGTAACATTGATTCACACCTGCTCCCTCCTCTCTTCTATGAATTTCTGAGGGCAGGACTGGTATTGCCTTTGTCTCTGTGCCCCTGGGATGCTGTAAAGATTTTGATATGCAGGTGTTCAGGGAAAATGTGATAAGTGACTAATGAACCAGGGCTGTCTTTTCCTTTAATTGGCCCAAATGAAACAATTATTTATCTTTTAAAAAGATGGGGGCTGCATATGTCATGTCATGTGTGCCAGAAGCATTAACACACATTCGTTCATCCAGAAAATATTATTGAGCACCTATTATGGGCTGGAAAGTCCATTGGATTCTGGAGATACCATGGTAAATATGCCATGCGTAGTTCCTGCCTCATAGTAATTACATTCTAGTAAAAGGAGAAAATTAATAAACTCAAGGGCAGAAGATAATATTAAATAATAATCCGTGTTTTGAAGAACATAGCTGTAAGGTCAAGTGTTTGGTCTAACCAGGAGTGGGATGAGACGCAGCTTTGAGATAGTGATCCACCTTTGGCTTGGTGAATCTCCTACTTTTCAGAAAAGTTGAAATTTTAGCAGAGACCTCAAGAAGAAAAAGTCAATCATTTGGAGGTGTGTGGATGGAGTCTTCAAGGAAGAGAGAGGAGCAAAAACAAGATTTGTGTTGGAACTGAGTGTGGGGCTTGAAAGACATGAGGAAGCCCCATGTGCCTGGATCTTGATGAGTCAAGGAACGAAAGGCAGGCAGGGGCTAAAGGCTGTGGCACTTCTGATTCAAATTTTACTGTGTGCAATGGAATACCATCAAAGGGGTTGAAACATGAAAGATGGAAGTGGTTTCCCTTCCTTGTATATCATTCTTCAGTTATTTTATTACCGATAGCCACCCTACTCAACCATGATCCCACATTCACAGAAATTGGGGAATCCTGTTGTTTTGGTATATGTGTATGTGAAACTCTGTGGTTGTGTATAGTGGTGGTGGAGGGTCCTTTTCCAGCTACGTTGAGAGTATCTTGATTTCCCTGAGAAAAATCCAGATGATCCGGATTGTTTTTGTACCAAGAATGAAATGGAGATGATGCATGATGATGGCAGCTGTCTATCTCACTTTTTACTATGTACCAGGCACTGTTACATGCTTCACAAACATCGCCATGTTTGGTTCTCAGAGGAACTCAGGAGATCTGCCATTGACATCCGAGTTTCACAGTTGAACCCACTAAGAACTATGAGGCGAAGCACCCACCAAGGTTAACCCCCTGGGGATTTGAGTCTGAGTCTTTGGACCTTTGCTTCTGAGCACATTGCAAAGTTCTGCTCATCCGCACCTCCTCCCGAGAAGCCTCCCAGACGGTGCAGATAGACAGCAAATGAAACTCAATGATCGGTTACAAGATGTTCTCTAGAACTTGCGGAAATCATAGGGTGGGATAGCTGTGCTGGTTTTGCAACAATGCTCCTAATGAGCAATTTAGCAATGAGTGGTGCACATGTGTGGGGGAGTCTGAAGCACAGCCTGCCTCTGGCACACATTTGTGTCATTGTTTGGTGTCTGCATACAAGTTGAGATTTCCAAAATGTTACCCAAAGAAGTGGATGAATGGCATTTCTTCGATTCTATAGCTTCCAGGCTGAGACAAGCTAAATGTTGGCCTCAAGTCACACGGCAAGATGATGGAAGCTTCAGAGGCCTGCCTGGAGAAGCCATATACCACGTCCTTCTGTCTATATGATAAGTGATTTGACCTTCACCTGGGGATCAGTGTTTCCAGACAAGGTTTGCTGGACCACACTTCACCAACTTCTTCTTTAATTTATTCAACCAACGTTAAATAGGTCTTAGGCACTGTTTTAAGCAAGGAGAAGGCTAGAATGGACTAGACATGGTCCCTGCCCCTGAAAGGTACCAACCATTTCCATCCGGACTCTGCGTTCCTCAGTGTGTCCCAGCCCAATGCAGTAGTGGCGAAGACTGTAGATTGTGGTATTTGACTGCTTAGGTTCAAATCCTGGCTCTGCAGGACCTTGGGCTAGTCCCTTAACTTTTCTGCCCCTCACTTTCCTCATCTATAAAGCTGTAAGATTAATAGTACATAGTAGCCCGTAAATAAAAGAACGGTTGCATAAATAAAGTGACACAGTGCAGCTTATTTTTTTTAAGTTCCTTAATGATAGGTTTACTAGGGATACTTATTAAAAATGCAGCTCCTGGGGCACCTGGGTGGTTTAGTCGGTTGAGCGTCTGACTTCAGGTCAGGTCATGATCTCACAACTCGGCTCATAGGTTCAAGCCCCACGCCGGGCTCTGTGCTGACAGCTCAGAGCCTGGAGCCTGCTTCAGATTCTGTCTGCTTCTCTCTGTGCCTCTCTCTCTCTCTCTCTCTCTCTCTCTCTCTCTCTCACACACACACACACACACACACACACACACACACACACTTAAGTAAACATTTAAAAAATGCAGCTTCCCCTTCCTTGGAAATTCTAATGCAGTGGCTTTGGAGCCCAAGACCTTGGTTTATATTGTCATTGTTATTTGTTGTTTTTAAACAATATTCGAGTGATAGTTGTCATTGGGATAATCGGGGAAACATTGCTATAATGCATGGGGAGCGGTGGTTCTCGTCTTGGTTGCATGTTGCAATTTCTTGGGGAGCTTTAAAAATACAGATGCCTGGGTTCCCCTCATGAAGTTCTTTTTTAGTAGGTTGGGGTGCAGGTCAGAATGTTTAAAGGCTCCCCAAGTGTCTCTAATATGCCCTCAAGGTTGAGAATACCTGCTATGAAGCGCAAAGTGCTACTCAAGGCACCATTTTCATTGTCATCCTTCTTGACTTCTCCAAAGGAAAAAGGAAACATACGAGTAATAAGAAAATTGAATGTCAAGGGGCACCTGAGTGGCTCAGTCAGTTGAGCGGCTGACTTCGGCTCGGTCATGATCTCACCTCCCCAGCTCACACTCTTTCTCTGTCTCTCAAAACTGAATAAACATTAAAAAAAAAGAATGTCAACTGATGTGTAAGAAGAGTGAAAAGAGCCATCCTGAGCTCCCATAACACTTAATGTTTCATTATGACATTTAGGCTCCTTCGTGATCTCCAAACCTTAAACATTTTTGTGTCTTTTCCCTCCTTGACTATAAGCTCTATTAGGAGTAAGAGAACTTTCTGGTTTCCTTTTTTAATATCTCCACAAAAGTTTGCCCAATGCCTTATCTGTGGAGTAGGTACTAACCAACTATCAGGTAAATAAGATAAATGCATTAGTGGAAGTATAGTGGAGACCAAATACTACAGGAAAGGTGAGGAAGGAAGGATTTCAGACTGTTGGAGGTGATGTAACACCTGAAGAACGTGTGGACTTTTTTTGAGCCGAGAGGAAGAGGGGTTTCTGGTGGGAGAAACAGCTTGAGCAAAGGTGTAGAGGAGAAGATGTCTTCAGTGTGTGCAAGGGGACAGGGACACCCAGGCTGTGATGGAGAGCTGGCATGGTAGCTACAAGGGCACGTGGAGGAGCATTCGAGAAGGTTGTCGGTACTGACTCCTACTTACTCGAGGGCAAGGAAACAGGCAAAGGGAGGTTGGGTCCCTTTACCAAGGCGCACAGCGGTGGATCTGGAACTCGAAGCTCGGCGCAGGCAGCCTCCACACTCCAAGCTGCTGCACCCTACGGTCTCCCAGTGTCTCAAACAGCAGGGGGATAATGAAGACTTTCCAAGCAGAAGCATGACAGCCTCAGACAGATTCTGGAGAACAATCATCTTGGCAGCTGTGAGGAGCAGTGATCGCAGAGTGGTGAAACCAGAGGTCAGGTGATGAGTTCTTTCCAGAGTCTCTCCTTCTCAAATAAGGGTGAGTGATGTGTGCTTACAGCAAATGTGCATGCCCGCACACGCACACACACAGCACAGAGGTCAGCACGCAGAGTCTGTAAGTACCTGTCATGCGTCCTCTTCTCCCGGATAGAGACGGGCTGCCACTTTGGATCTCAGGGCTCTGGAATCCAACCCCCAAAGGGCACATGGTTTACAGGGGCTATGAAATGAAAATACATGGTCACTCAGGAGATGTCTAGCCCTTGCTGTGTCTGAAGCCGGAGAGAAAATCCCTCCTTTGGTTCCCAAAGTGAGGACCTCTTGCAAGATGCTGGATGTCGCCGTCAACAGTAGAAAGAGCAGAGTCCATTGTGTTGCTTCCTGAACGGTCTTTAGCAAAGGAGGCCTCATCAGTGGGGAGAGCTCCACCTTAATCCTGGAGCATCTAATTTCAGGACTTGGATAGTCCAACTTAGTATTTTCATAGCATTTTCACTTATTATTTAATAATAAACAATAATAAATGTGCCACCCCCCCCCCCAAAAGCAACGGTTGCCTTTTTTTAGGCAACTAAATGATTGATCATTCTTACTATATTCTACTTTATTTCCAGTGCTGAAAATATAAAGCTGGGCTTTTAAATATGTATATTGTAATTTCTTGCTGTCATATCTTCAGCATTCATAATGAAATGTCGATAGCTGTGGTAGCATATTAATAGGAATCTTCCTAATGATATATTAATAGAACAGAACCATCCAGCTTTTCTCCTTTGATGTTTTTATGCTGATTTTAAAACCCTGTGTACCCTGTTTGTATATAACCATAGGTTCTCATGTTCACAGTCGCCTTAGTCTTACATAGTCACTATCCTTTTCCTTCCTCTTCCTACCGCTTCCCAGTCACGGGATGTTGCAGAATCAGTTTGAACATGGCTTTTCACACTCCAGATGCCACCCGCGTCATTGCTCTGGGAAAGCAGGATCAGGGAGGCAGACAGGGAAGGGGAGATAATAAATGAATAGTAATTAAGCACCTTCTCTGTGTGAGGCACTTTGCACATTGCCTCTCTGAACTAGACAACACCCTCAGTGACACGCATTCATCTCCCGGCTTAACAAGGAGGGGCAGCGAGGCTCATGGAAGGCCAAACGAACGACACATGTGGGTTTACACATCTAATGGTAAGCCTCAGAGAAAAGTGTATCTCAAATCTGACTTCAGTACCCAAGTTCTGTTCATGGCACTATGTTTCTCCAAGGATAAACCTGAAAACATAAAGGCAGTAGGTTTCAGTCCCAGGTAAAATGATACATACATAGTGCATTCTGGCTCTTCAACTGAATGAAACAGTAAAAGCTCAGAATGCACAGAGAAACTATTTGAAGACTCAGTGTAACAGCAGCAGGCATACTGGGGACAAAGATCAGAATTCAGAATTCAAAGTGCCACCACGGGACCCGTGGTGAGTTTACCGCTTCTTTGCCTTCCTCTACCCTGCAGCCTAGACTCAAGTCAGCTGAGAACACACCAGTGTGCATCAATACAGAGAGAACTCGAAAAGAGCAGGAAAGTGGACTCCCAAAGCTCAGAGAGAGCAGGGAAATTGTTTCCTTTGAAAAATGGCTTACTCTCTCGAGCCCCAGTGCCCGGGTGATCATTGCACAGTGGTGACAGTGCAGTGTCAATGATGAAAATGGGGGGCCTTCCAGCCACTAAATCTCTGGGGAAGATGAACCCTTCTCTGTAACTGATCCCAAGAGGGAGTGATGTATCCCTATCACTTTTTTCCTCTCCTCTCTTCCCTCTGGATGCAGGTGCAGATGTGGGGAAGCTGCAGCTGACCAGGGGAACTAAGAGCCCAGCTTTCTAGTGGGGGGAACCAGAAAAAGGAACTTCAGGGAAGTGGAAAGTATTGGGGAGGTTACGTAGAGAGAGGACGTTGGCCCTCTAAAGGAAGTCCACTAAGTTGTGTATGAACTGGGCTCGTTCCACACTGAGCATGCGTGTTTCTGATCCCGAGGAGCATACCAAAGCCTTTGAGAACTGAACTGGTAGACCACCAGCCGGGTCCCAGACAGCCTGCAGGGTGAAACTCATGCCGGAGAAATCCAAAGAGAACTGCAAGGGCTTTGAAAATGAGACTCAAACTGAAACCACAGCCCACAAAGGGCTGGGGAGAATTTGCACCCTTGACCCAATGGGGTTGATTGCCTGGTAAAACAAAAATGTGAACATTCCCTGTAAGATTTAAACAAGATCCAGTGTCTTGTAACCTCAGACTCAACATATTCAGGACACAATTCAACATCACCTGGCATACAAAGCACCAGAAGGGTATCAATTTGTGTGGCAAAAGATAATAAAATATCAACGCCGAAGTGACACAGATACTGGGCTTACCTGATGAAGTCTTTAAAACAGCTCTTGTTCGAACGATCCAGGTAAAAGTTTATACTTTTGAAAAGAATGGAATGATAGAACATTTCACCGAGTAAGGAGAAGATCGATAAAAAGTGGAAACCTTAGAAATATAAAAACGATAACAAAACAAACCACACGGCCCCTCCCTGAATGTCCTTCATGACAGAATAGGGTTTAAACAGAGGAAGAGTCACTAGATGAACCTGAAGACAGACCAGTAGAAAATGTCCAATCTGAACAACGGATAGAAACAAAAGGAAAGGAATTGAAAAGAGCCCCAGGGACCTGTAAGGACACCACCAAAAGGTTAAACGCTTGTGTTATAGGAATCCGAGAGGGGAGGAGAAGTAGTGTGCTGCAGAGCAAAATACTTGAAGCAGTAATGGCTGAAAATTTCCCAAATTTGGGAAAAGACGTAAATCGGCAATTCGTGAATCTCAGTGTGTTTCAAATGGAATAAACCAAATGGAAGACTCTCAGATGCATTATGATCAAACGATTTCAATCTAAAGGTAACACAGTCTTGAAAGCAGCACGTTACTTATAGGCAAGTAACAATCTGAATGATGTGGTTTTCTTCCCCGAAATCAGGGAGGCCAGAGGAGGGGGAAAAACACTTTTTAAGCATGGAAAGAAATGAAGTATCATCCCCGAATTCCACAACCAGTGATGTCCTCCAGGAGTAAAGGTAAGATTTAGATATTCAGGGAACAAAGTATCCCTGTTTGTCCAGGATTGAGGGGCTTCTCCGGATGCAGGACTTCTAGTGCTAAAGCCAGGAAAGGCAAGACAGCTGGTCACCCGAACATTCTAAGATGAACGAAAACTAGAAGAACTTGTTGCCATTGGACCTGCTCACCTGGTCTAAAACGGAAGTGCTGTAGTCAGAGGGAAGTGACACCAGCTTGAAACGTGGAACATCGAAGAAACACAGGAAGGGAAATTAAAGTAGTAAATATCTGGGTAAATAAAATGGTGAATTGTTCTCACTTTAAGTTTTTAAAATGTGCTTAATGGTTGAAAGCAAAAAATATGACCATCGTCTGGTGAAGTTTTCATGCTGTCTAATAATGTCAAGCTTAATGATGAAAAGCAGAACAAATGCTCTCTCCCTGAGATTTGGAATAAGCAAACGAGATATACTCTTAGCACTCTTATTTAACTTTTTGTGTGTGGAAGTTCTAGCAAAGATAATAAGGCAAACAAAGGAAATAAAATTTATAGAGATTAGAAAGGAAGAAATAAATGTGTCCTAATTCACAGATGATAGGATTGAGTTGTTAGAAAATCCTCATGAATCTACAAGCAACACAAACGACACTATAAACTCTCAGTTCCACTGAGTTAGTTTGGGAAAATCCCGGATACAGAGTTGACATATAAAAATCAATTGTATTTGTGCATATTAGCAATGAAGACTTCAAGCCAAAACATAAAAAAAACAGGCAAAAATACCTTCTACAACAGATGAAATTGTTGGACACACATCTAAAAGTCATATCCAGGATGTATATGCTGAAAGCTACGAAAGCTTATGTAAGAAATAAAAGAAGACCTAAATAAATGGAGAGATATGCATGATCACAGATTGGAAGATTCAGCATGGTGACATGTCCCTGCTTCCCAAATTGATCTATAGAGTTAATGCCCTCCCCGTCAACATCCCAGCAGGATTCTTTTTATACATCTAGAATAATTTATCCTAAAAATTTACTTTAAAATCTAAAAAATGGAAAGGCAAAAGAACCAGAGTAACAAAATGATTTTATCGAAGGAAAATGATGGTGGAGAAGCACTCAACCCAATAGTAAGACTTAAGTGCAGCTCTCCAGTAATCAAAGCAGATGGTGTTAGTTGACAGAGAGACATTCAAACCCAATGGAACCAAGTGGAGGTTTCGTAAATAGACCTACACCAACATGGCGATTTGAATTTTAAAAGAGGAAAAAAGAATTCGGTGGAGCAAGGATATTCTTTTTTTTTTTTTTAGCGTTTATTTATTTTTGAGACAGAGACAGAGCATGAATGGGGGGAGGGTCAGAGAGAGAGGGAGACACAGAATCTGAAGCAGGCTCCAGGCTCTGAGCTGTCAGCACAGAGCCCGACGCGGGGCTCGAACTCGTGAACCATGAGATCATGACCTGAGCCGAAGTCGGACACTTAACCGATTGAGCCAGCCAGGCGCCCCAAGGATATTCTTTATAACAAGTCGTGTTGGAAAATTGTGGACTTTTACATATGTATATAAAAGAACATCAACCTAAACTTAGCATCCTAGAAAAAAAATTAAATTATGTACTAGATGTAAAAGTAAAATGTAAAATGATAATACTTTAGAAGAAAACACAGGAGAAAATATTTGCTACCTGGGACAAGGAAAAGAGTTCTTTGACATTCCAGGAGCATAGTTCACTAAAATAATAATAACTATTTTATTATTATTATTACTTAACCAAAATTAAAAATGTTTGCTCCGTGGAAGATACTATTAAAAAAGGAAAAGATAAGGTACAATCTAGGGAAGAGTCTCTGCAAACTACATATTCAACAGAAGAATTCCATCCATGGTTTATAAGGAACTGTAAAACTCAGTAGTAAGAAAGCAAATAACCTAATTTTTTTTTAAACAACGGAAGACTTGAACAGGTGTCTCACCAAAGAGAAAGTAAATTAGCACATGAAAAGATGCTCCATCATTAGCAACTAATTAAATGCAAATTGAGTTACTGCTACACACTTGTTAGAGTGACAAAAAAAAAAAATACTGACACTACCAAGTGCTGGTGAGGATGCGGAGCAACTGGAATGTTCCCGCATTGCTGGAGGGAGTAGCGGTACAATCTGGGAGACAAGTAGTCTTATGGTTGTTTTCGTAAAGTTAGCATAGACTTGTCATATGATACAGCGATCCTGCTCTGATTCTAGAGGATAAGGATCCTTTCATTACTCTGGAGAAATGAAACTTATGTTCCCACAGAAACCTGCTCGTGAGTATTTATGAACTCGGAACTGGAAAAAAAGGGAAACAAGCTGATTGGTTTTCAGGGGATGAATGGGTAAACTCAATGTGGGGCATCCACCTGCTATGGTATTTTCAGCAACGAAAAGGAATAGCTATTAATACACCCAATAACTTAGACGAGTCTCGAAGGCCCCATACTAGGTAAAAAAAAAAAAAAAAAGCCAGTCTCAAGAGGTTATGTTATACTTCATTCATACAACATTCTCAAAAAGACAAAACCATAGTGACAGAGAACAGATCAATGGTTGACAGGTGTTAGGGATGGGGGAGGGGCGGCTACAAAGTGAGAGCGTGAGGAGCATTTTGGGGGGTGATGGACATGTTCTGTATCTTGATCGTGGTAGTAGTTACAGGAATCTATGCGTACGTTAAAATTTATAGAATTGCGCGCACACACACACACACACAAGCCAATTTTACAGTATGTTAAGCTCAAAGAATTTTAGAAATAAACACAGCAATTGTTTTTTAAAAATGTTTATTTTTAATTACAAATGTATTTCCTAAAGAAATTCTCGTTGCCAAAATGGTAATAATAAAGATGCAGAGAAAGTTCCTTTGGCACCTTGACTAAAACTGCCCCCTTACTCTTCCGTCTTCCTCCCTCTGGGGGTAACCTCTCTTACCAGTTCACATATGTTCTTGTAAAGGAACAGTGGTTTCTCATCTTTGGAATTTCATCTCAGAAGCTCAGCTCTTTAATTATAAAATAAACGAAATGAAACAAGTTTGAAGCATTTCAATCCCACGCACTTAAATATGTGGAAAACACTGGTGCAGAGTCGGCGATGACCCTGCTGTTACGACGCTGCGAGGCACGCAAACATGTGTCTATGTTCGTCGAGCGTATTTATAAATTAGTTTCTGTTCCCATCTACTGCACTCACTCGCACCTCAATTCTGTCAGTGTTATGTTATTCATTTTAAATGGCTTATTTCATTCCTTTTAAACCTTCCCATCGAAACTCTCTCCCATCAATCATGGACGATCACAAAATCAATCTTAGGGCAGATGTTGTGAACAGACACTCAACAGATGCAAAAATTACAACAGAAACAAATCACTCCCTTTTGATGTGCTGGTCCCCCGTGCTTTCGCTTGGTCTCTGTGTCTTGATATTCTTCATGCCACCTTCCACCTAGTATCTCCGACTAAATGTTCAGAGTTCTCATATTTCCGGTTTAAAATCTGAGCTCTGTTTTCCAGGTTCTGGCCACATCTCTTATTTAGTATAGAGTCGCTCCAGACTGAGTCAGTCGTGGCACCTGTTTGGCACACCCTTGGGGACTCCATTATTGGTTAGCAGATTGCACCCCCCCCCCCCACCCCAGTCAGTTGCCTCCTGTGTTCATATGAAGCAAAGCCTGGGCCTAGACTCAAGCCTCAGGCACAGTCCATTTTTGTCCTGTCTTGCACATCCACATTCTGGATTGCTTGTGCTCTTTGCTCAGTCATAGGTGGTATCTCTATGCTGGCACCAACTCAACCATATTTTAATCACATTAGTTAGTCCAGTTGTCAAGTGGCAAAAAATAGATGACTAGCTTGAACAGTTGAGCTAAAATGGTTATTTTATCATCGGTGGTTGTAATGGTTCAGTGACTGTAATGGGATCAGACTGAATATTTAGGACCAATCCAGTGACTAGAAATCGACCTAAAACAGCCTGAGAGTCAGATTCGGTTCTTATTTTTAAGCATTGTCTTTCTCGTTTGGATCACAAGGCCATTTGTGTCCTGATTTGCATGAATTTTCTTTGTTAAGCATTGTCATAGGACAGCAATCATCGCATTCACAGATATGATAACAGTGGGCTGTGCGCTAAGTGGTATTTTTCTTGTTCTTCAAATTCCTGTGATAGCCACGATATTGATTTTATAACAAAACAGAACCCAAAGAGAGGCCACCTTTATGAATGGATCTGTAAAGAGAGAAGCTTCTTACATATTTAACGCTCCCCCCCCCCCACACCAAAGGAGATGGTTTCCTTGTCTTCCACTCTATTTCCTGGCACCCAGGACAAGAACTGCATACAACAGGCACTCGCACGGGGAAGGCAAAAAGCGTGGCCAAAAGTAAAAATGTGTGTAGTGTGTCAGGCAGTGTGCTGCACCCTTTACTTGTGTGATATTTAAAAAATTCCCACAGGAGGGGTGCTTGGGCGGCTCCGTCGGTTGAGTGTCTGACTTCGGCCCAGGTCACGATCCCGTGGTTTGTGAGTTCGAGCCCCACGTCAAGCTCTGTGCTGACGGCTCAGAGCCTGGAGCCTGCTTCGGATTCTGTGTGAGGCTTAGAGTCAGGGCCACCACAAGCTTATATAGTGACTTTGTGCAAATGAGACCCCTGGAAGACATAGCTCCATGAGTTGGCTAATGGGGCACAGGTAGGATTTCAGTCTTCACTTGCCCCCTCCGCTGGGAAACTTTTTGCTATTAGCAACCTGTACGACTGCACATGGTCATCCTGCTCAGAAAAGTCAAGAAATTTTATCAGGGTTTAATCAAGGTTTGACTCTAAAGTTGATGCTCTTGCTAGTTTAGCAAACTACTTACTGGTAAATGAATAAAACTCATGCTGTCCTTCCACTGAGAATATTCAATGATCTAGATTCTAAAACTTAAAAAAAAATTTTTTCATCTTTATTTATTTTTGAGAGAGAGTGTGTGAGCAGGGGAGGAGCAGAGAGAGAGGGAGTGATAGACTGCAAAGGAGGCTCCAGGCTCTGAGCTGCCAGCACAGAGCCTGACGCGGGGCTCGAACCCTCGAACCCTGAGATCATGACCTGCGCAGAAGTCAGATGCTCAACCAACTGAGCCACCCAGGCGCCCCTAAAACTAAAACTTTTAAAGAATGGATGTAACAAAATACATAGGGCTGGTTTCTCCACATTCAGCTCAGATTGCCTTTCATCGAGACTCTCTTTATTTTTGAATGTTGTGGTTGACTTTAAATTCAACTTAATCAAGCTCCCAAACCACCCCTTGTTCCCACCACCTCCCCACCTCCCAACTTCAGGAGCCAAGTTCAACAGTACCCTTGCCTTATGTCATAAGACAGGGCCCTGAAATATTGGCAGTAGCATCAGAGAAAGCCACAGCAGCATTAGGGGAATTCAAAGAAACCAATTTGCTTTTTAGTAGCTCACATAGCCAACTCTTTCCAAAAATATCTGCAGCTTTGTCTAATGCAGATTTATAACTCCACTCCCAATAAAGCTTTATTTCCCCCCAAGTTGTGGTGTTTAAAATTCACATGATGTAATACTGTTAACTAATGTTGCAATTTATTTCTATTTAAGGCGTTACGTAGGGGAAACATAGAAGAATAACTTAACGGGAGTGATTCAGAATGATATTAAGTGTTAATCAAAGCACAATAAAGTAATAATGAGCTGGATTTTCTGGCCTGGGTCAGAGGTAAATTTTCCCCAGATCTTGCCCACCCCCTTGTTAATTTGTAGTGCTGTGCCCCTCTGAACTTCCTCTGATTCGCCCCCCTTGAGATTTGGGTCCGGGATTGACTGCTTGTAGCTTCAAGAGTTCTGTTTAAGGATGTATGCAGCCAGATGAAACACAGCCCGTCTGTTCTCTTAATAAATGGGCAACTCTGGCCCAGACACGCAAACGTTCTGGTGTAAAACAAATTTAAAGAACACATACCCAACCGACACCGAGTGCAGTGTTGTTCATAGGTGCACTTTTTGTAACAGCCCACATCTGGAAACCACACAAGTGCCATCCACAGTAGAATGTGCTCCTGGAGGGCTCAGGCAGGTGGCTGGTGCTCCGTGCGTGTCTTCCTTCCCTTGCTCCTCCGCCTCCATGTTTGCTCATTTCAGCGGATTCCAAACTGACAGCCAAGTTGCTCCATTCCCAGCATGCTCCAGGGTGCTCCTTGCCTCTACCCACAGGACTTGTGCATATCAGGCACAGACGCTTAACCGACTGAGCCACCCAGGCGCCCGTATCGTCATCTATTTTAAATTTTTGGGGGATTCTCCATACTATGTTTCATGGTGGCTGCACTAATTTATAATCCCACCGACTGCACAAGGGTTCCCTTTTCTTCACATTCTTTTTCTTTTTTAATTTCGCTTTAATGTTTATTTGTTTTTGAGACCGAGAGAGAGAGAGAGAGAGAGAGAGAGAGAGCGCGCACAAGCAGGGGTGGGGCAGAGAGAGGGAGACACAGAATCTGAAACAGGCTCCAGGCTCTGAGTTGTCAGCACAGAGCCCGACGCGGGACTTGAACTCACGAAGTGTGAGATCATGACCTGAGCCGAAGTCAGACACTCAACCGACCGAGCCACCCGGGCGCCCCTCTTTTCTTCACATTCTTGCCCACGCTTCTTATCTCTTGTCTGATAGTAGCCATGCTAACAGGTGTGAGGTGGTACTCTGGTTTTGCTTTGTATTTACATGATGATTAGTGATGCTGAGCATCTTTTCATGTACCTGTTTAACATCTGTATGTCTTCTTTAGAAACATTTCTATTCCAGTCTTCCGTCCATTTCTAAATCATGTTATTTGTTTTCTTGCTATTGAGTTATGGGAGTTCCTTATATATTTTGGATATTAACTCCTTATCCGAGATCTTATATATGCCTTGCAAATACTTTCTCCCACTCCATAGGCTGTCTCTTTATTTTCTTGATTGTTTCTTTTGCTGTAGAGAAGCTTTTAAGTTTGATGTGGTGCCACTTGTCTCTCTTTATTTTTATTGCTTGTGCTTTTAGTTTCATATCCAGAAAAAATCATTGCCAAAAGCAGTATCATGGAGCTTTTTTCCCTATGTTTTTTTGTTTTTTTTTTTCTAGGAGCTTTATAGTTTCAGGCCTTACATTTAAGCCTTTAATCCATTTCAGGTCAAATTTTGTGAGTGGTATAAGATAATCCAATTTCATTCTTTTGCTTGTGAATATCCAGTTTTCCCAGCATCATTTATTGAAAAGGCTATACTTGCCTCACTGTATATTCTTGGCTCCCTTGTTAAATATTAGTTTGCCGTATATGCATGGGTTTATTTCTAGGTTCTAGGTTCTGTTCAATTGGTTTATGTGTCTTTGTGTGTGTGTGTGTGTGTGCGCCAATAACATACTGTTTTGGTAGCTATAGCTTTGTAATGTAGCTTGAAATTAGTAAGTAATGCCTCCCGCTTTGTTCTTCCTCAAAATTGCTTTGGCTATTCTGGATCTTTGTGATTCCATACAAATTTTAAGATTGTTTTTTTTTTTTCTGTGAAAAATGCCATTAGACTCTTGATAGGGATTGCCTTGAATCTATAGATGGCTTTGATATCAGGGCAGTTAATACTGGCCTTATAAAATTACTTTGGGAGTGTTCCCTCTGGAAGAGTTTGAGATTGGCATTAATTTTTTTTTTAATGTATGGTAGAATTCACCAATGAAACCATCTTGTGGCTTTGTTGTTGTTGTTATTGTTGTTGTTGTTGTTGGGAGGTTGATGCTTACTGCTTCAGTCTCTTCAGTCTTTAGTGTTTTGTTTATTCAGATGTTCTCTTTCATTATGCTCCAGTCTTGGTGGGTTTACAGGTTTCTAGGAATTTATCCATTTCTTCTAGATTATTCAGTCTGTTGGCATATAACTGTTCAGAGTAGCCCTTTACATCCTTTGTGTTTCTTTGGTGTCAGTTGTAGTGTTTCCTCTGTCGCTTGGAATCTTATTCGAATCCCCTTTTCTTGGTTAATTAGTGGTGTGTTGATTTCGTTTATCTTTTCAAAAAACCAACTGTTTCACTTTTTTTCTATTATCTTTCTAGAGCCATGCCATTTATTTCTGCTCTGATATTTATCATTTCCATTCCTCTGCTAAATTTTGGCTTAACTAGTTCTTTTTTCCAGTTCCTTGAGACGTAAAGTTAGGTTTTTTATTTGAGTAGTTTATTTTCTCTTAATGCAGGCATTCATTGCAACTCATTCACCATGAGTTCTTGCATATCGTTTTCATTTTTATTTGTCTCGAGATACTTTCTGATCCCTCTTTTGATTTCTTCATTGACCCACTGGTTGTTGGTGATAGTGTTTAATTTCCACGTATTGGTGGATTTTTCCTTTCTCCTCCTGTTATTGATTTTTCTATTGTAGTCAGAAAAGATACTTGATATGATTTAAATCTTCTTAAATTTGTTAAGACTTGCTCTGTGGCCCAAAATACCATCTACCCTGAGGAATGTTCTGAGCATGCTTGTGAAGAAGTGTATTGTGCTGCTTTTGGATGGAATATTCTATATGTCTGTTGGGCCCATTCATTCAATAGTGTTAACCAGGTCTGCCGTTTCCTTATTGGTTTTCTGTCTGGATTATCCAGTGCTGCAGGTGCAGTGTTGAAGTTCCCAAACGTTACTGGATTGCTGTCTGTTTCTCCTTTGAGTTCTAGTCATACTTGCATCGAATATTTAGGTGCTCCAATGTTGGGTGAATGTATATTTATAATTAATATATCCTCTTGGTTAATTGACCCATTTGATAATGGTAAAGCCAATATCTAGAGATGTCCTTTGTTTCTTATTTCATCCCTTCACTTTCAGCCTAATGTGTTTTTAAAGCTATAGTGGGTCCCTTCTAGGCAGAATATTGTTGGATCTTGTTTTTTGGTTTTTGGTCTTTTTTCTTTATGCATTCACCCACTCTGTGTTTTTTTTGTTTGTTTGTTTGGGGGAAATTAGCCCATTTATGCTTAAAGTAATTACTGATAGGTAAGGCCTTACTGTTGTCCTTTTGTTAATTGTTTTGTGACTTTATACAAAAAAAATTTAGTTCCTTTGTCCCCTTCGTCCTCTGTGATTTATTTTTTGTAAGCGTATATTTTAATTCTTTTTATCTTTTGTGTATCTACCACAGGTGTTTGCTTTGTGGTTCCCATGAACAAGGCTTACATAAAACATCATTTAGGTCCAACAGTCCATGTGAGGCTGATAACAACTTACCTTCAGTTGTATACAAAAACACTTTTGCTTCTCCTTCCCCCACATTTTATGCTGTTGGTGTCCCGCTTTACATCTTTTTGTGTTGCACATCCATTAACAAATTATTGTAGCTATGATTATTTTTAAACTTTTGTGCTAGAGAGGAAAGTGGTATCAGTCTTTGGGTATCTTGAATTTGACTATGAATTTACCTTTACCAGTGAGTTTTATGTTGTTACTTAGTGTCCTTTCATTTCGCTTTGAAGAATTCCCTTTAGCATTTCTTGTAAGGAAAGTCTAGTGGCGATGAACTCCTTAGCTTCTGTTTGTCTGGGGATGCCTTTGATCTCTCCATCCCTTACGAAGGACAGTTTTGCCAGGCGTATCGTATTTGGCCACGGTTTTTAGATGGGTGCCCTCCTCAAGGGTGATGGCCCCAGGAGCCTTGCCCCTAATAGGTACTCCACCTAAGTCGGTGCAGTGAATAAGTGAGTGTACGTGGGACGCAACCAGCTCATAAAGATCCAGGCCTACAATTCAGGCCTCGGATATCGAGAGGCCTTTTCCTTTCAGAGACCATCTCTAGATGGATGGCTCCTTCCGTGCAGTGGCTTCTGGCTCACCACCCCAGGCAGGGAGCAACAGGAGTGATTGGATTGGGCTTGTAAAAGTCACATTCCCTCATGAGAAACAACGTGGGGACTAGATCCAGGAAACCAGCCCAGTTGGTAACACCCTTGTAAAGAACAAAAAAAAAAAAAAAAAAAAAAAAAAAAAAAAAAGACTGATAAATAAATAAGCTAGCCGTCCAGCTTTTCTTCCCCTCAGCAAATGAGATGAGGCAGCTGGCCTTGGAAAGAGGCCCTGTGCTTTGTTAACTGGAAACAGATTAGCCGACTCAATCGGCCGGCCCGTTTTCTTCAGTCTGCGGCCTTGCGACAGTTGAAAAAGGGAATTTTTGTTGAAAGTTTCTCTGGCAAGGGCCAGGCAGCAAATGAACTAGCCTGGCCTGAATGTTACACGCTGGTGGGTAAAAATACTTCTTTTTTTTTTTTTTGGATTCTCATCTTTAACTTTCCTGTGGGTCTTTGACAAAAACCTCAGGGAATTCTATAGAGCGCATGTTGTCAGTATTTTAATCAGCTTCAGCTGTCAAAACTCTTGTAACCCGCCTCTTCTATTTAAAATGTGTCTTCTAGGCATAAAATAATTAAAGGTGCAGGGCCATACCGTAAGCTCACAGCCATTGCAATGTGACAAAACCCTATGGATGAAAGGTATTATTTCAGGAAGTTTTAAATATAAATTTTGTTTTGTCAGAAGGCTGCAGGGCACACATTTTCTATACTGTCAAGCTTGATAGTAACAATATTTATATTTCAAATAAAAAGATTAAATTGCAGTCTTACGTGTTTCTGCTTTTCATCAATTTTTTTTTACTAGTTTATCATATCAGAGTGCTTTCTCCGTATGGCATCATGCTTTTTTTTTTCTTTTCTTTTTCTTTTTTTTTTTTTTTTTTGCTGACAATACTTTTATTTTATTGAAACGTTCTGCCTTTTGCCGTCAATCTCAGAGTTGGAATAACGAAGGCGGACAGCCGCGCCACTCGGGTTTGGTTGTTTTACAGACGTCTTGTTTTACACGTTGTTGGAGGCTTTGTGAAGAAAATGCAAAACAACAAGACCAAACCAAATGGAACAACAGCAACAACAACAACAACCCCCCAAACCCCCAAACCCCGCCCAGTCCAATGTGTTCAGCGCGCGTGCTGGAAAAAGCGTTGAGCGCGTCACCTGGGGGTCACATGGCCGCGTTTTCCTCTGGGCGGCGGGAGGCCCGGGAGCAGAGGGCGTGCAGGCGGGGCCCCTGAGCCCCCGGAAGGGATGCGTGCTGTGTGCCCTGTGTGCCGAGAGCCGCGGCGCTGGCCTCTCGGTGTCACAGCTTGTCAGCCGAGGCCGATCCGGGGTCTCCAGAGGGGCTGGGGTGGCCCGGGGAGTTTTCTGAGCCACGGGGTCTGCCGGGCCTCTCAGGTTCCCAACTGGTGTCAGCCCTTGAGGATCGCACCCAGCAGAGCCGTTTGGGGGCAGCCTGCAGGGTGAATGACTCACGCCCGCTGGACCAGAGCTGGGCCGCTCTGGGGGGGGGGGGGGGGGGGGGGGCGCCGGGCCTGCTGGCCTGGAGATGGAGGGAGGGTCCTGGCCTTCAGGTGGGGGGCTCCCTCTTCTTCCCATTCAGCCCTTGGCTCTGTCGGGGGAGAGTCAGCCGGCTGATCGGAACTCTCCCACCCTCTATGGAGTTGGCGTGTTTCGAGTCCCCGAGGCCCGAGGAAGTAGCTTCATCTCCGTCTGAGCGGACAGGTCCCAGGGGAGCAGGAATGTCTCCTGCTGCGCCGCAGCAGACATCACTAATCGATCTCAGCGCTTTTACACTCAACCAGCTGCACCTCAGAATCCCTGTCTGCAGGTTCCAGGGCCCGGTCACAACCAGGCAGGTAACAGGCTGCCTTTGCCTCACCAGCTCCCTCTGCAGGGCACGGGGCGGGGAGGGGGCACCAGTCCAGGCACATGTGTCTTTAGCCGTCTCATGACTCGAGCAATGCTGTCATTTTATTTTTTTTAATATTTACTTATTTTTGAGAGAGAGAGTGTGAGCAGGGGAGGGGCAAAGAGAGAGGGAGAGAGACAGAGACACAGAATCTGAGGCAGGCTCCAGGCTCCAAGCTGTCAGCACGGAGCCCGGGGTGGGGCTCGAACCCATGACCTGTGAAATCATGACCTCAGCTGAAGTCCTGTGCCCAACCGATGGAGCCACCCAGGCGCCCCAATACTGTCGCTTTAATGGTGCGGTTCCCAGACCCAAATAAATCACATTTTAACCATACTTGAACTCACCAAGTCCTTTCCTATCCCGATCTTACTTGGCAGCTTAGAGCTCTCAAAAGCCCCAGTGAAAGCTGCCAAGCAGAGAGCCATTTCTGCCACATTCTGTTGGTGAAAGAGCGAGATGGGAGCCACCCAGATCCCGCATGGGAGGCGAGCCTCACCGGAGGCTGGCTTTGGAGTGTGGCCACCACAAGAACGCTCACTGCTCACTATGATCTAGATGAGAACATCTGACTCTCACGGAAGGATTTTCTCTGTCGTCAGCTCAAAAGTGACCTTTTGCTTTTGAATTAAAACCCATACCCTTTGGTATAACTATCAAGGCCTCGCACCATCTAGGCTCAGTTTGTCTGGTGTCAAAACTGCCATCCTTCTCCAGTATATGCCATTGTGTCTATGAGGCACTTCCTTTCTCCAGTTTCCTCATCCCCGTGTGATCACTTTATTATCCTGGATGATCCAGCCCCAGTGCCCCCTACTGTCTGCTCCTAGCAGAGCCAGAATGAGTCACTATTTCCCCTGAGCTCTTAGAGGACCCTGGAGGGAGGAAGAGGTGGAGGAGGAGGAGGAAGAGAAAACACGAAGAAGGGGGAAGAATTCCTTGCGTGAATCATAAACGACAGGGAAAGCCAGACAGTTTGAACCACTGATTGGATGGACATATGTTATGCGTTGTTTTCAGTGTGTAAGCATACACGCACGCACACACACACGCTGAAGTTACACTGTCAGGAGCTGAGTCAGAGACCTTATTCTTTCCCCTCTAAACTTCACTGGCCACCTGGAAACCTACTGATCATCTCATCCCATTCAAACTCATATTGCTGTAACATCTTCCAGAGGACAACCCCTGTCGTATGCATGTCGCATGTCAGCCTGTACAGGGAAAGAAAAACAAAGTTTTGGTTAAATCTGAGCCATTCACTGTACAAGGCAGGTTAGATGCCAATCTCCTTTTACCTTATGTCTCATGATATTCAGCGGCAAAGAACAGCCTAAGCAAAAGTAGAAGAAAATTTAAAAATGAAAGATACAGGACAGGGTCTTCTGGAAGCCAAGGCGGGGAGGTGTCAGCACGCGTCAGTAGCAATGGGAACGTTGTCCGCAGAAGCGAGAAGTTCCTTTCTCGGGTCCTGTCAGCTTTTGTGTCTAATTCTATACGGGTGTCTCTTCCCTTGGTCTCGTCATCCCTCTCTTTCAGTGGTTGCAAAGCAGGTTTCTTTGCCTCTTTGCACATGGTCCAAACATGGCCGTTACCATGGTGACCTTTACACTCTCTATGCCACATCTTAAGACCTGGCATTTCTCTGTCCTGATTCCATATTCCCAAGGGGGAGAATCTGATTGGTCCAGATAGCTCCTGAATATTTCTGGGGAAAGTGGCCACTTCTGGTCTAAACAGTCATGGCTACTGTGGTGGGGAATGGGGACTTCACTTTCCACCATGTGGTTTTAGGACCTCCTTCATGTTTTTGTGGGGGAGATGTTCTCAGATAAAGTCTTTTGAGGTGGATGAGAAGAGACCTGCCCATGCTTACTAAGGCTTATAATTCTTATTTCATAGAGAAGAAAATGGAATTTCAGAAACTTTGTTTTTGGAGAGACAGACTCTTTCTCTTTCCTTATATTTAACACAGATATAAGGCCATCTTTGTGGACCACACCCCAGTGTCACCTTCAGCCCAAATTTGGCATAATTTAGTCATCTCCAAATATCAGGCTTTCTTTTTCTTTTTTTCTTTTTTCTTTCTTTCTTCCTTTCTTTCTTTCTTTGTCTTTCTTTCTTTCTGTCTTTCTTTTTCTTTCTTCGTCTTTCTTTCATTTTTTCTTTCTTTCTTTCTTTCTTTCTTTCTTTCTTTCTTTCTTTCTGTGTCTTTCTTTCTTTGTCTTTCTTTCTTTCTGTCTTTCTTTGTCTTTCTTTCTTTCTTTTGTCTTTCTTTCTTTCTTTCTTTCTTTCTTTCTTTCTTTCTTTCTTTCTTTCTTTCTTTCTTTCTTTCTTTCTTTCTTTCTTTCTTCCTTTCTTTCTTTCTTTCTTAATCGCAGAGGGGACCATCATTATGACACAGCATACAGCCCATTTACTTTGGGGTTGACAGGTTAATGGCATGCCTAGTATGTAACGAAAGAAAAGGCACTCCCTAAAACTCCTGGGGGTACATGGCTAACCTCCGGTTTCGTGAGCAGAAATTCATAAGGATAGAGTCATTAGGAAAAAAGTGGTTTTTTTGAATAGGTGATTGATAGCTTTTGAATAGTTTTTGAGTAGGTAATAGACCTGAAATTACTGGCAAAGGAGGGTTCCATTATCAAAAGCCAGAAGAGTCATTCTTAGCTTAAACTATTATGTGTCACAGGATAGTTTTCAGAGTTTCATACATTTATAAAAAGTATGACAGAGCCCATTATAATTCACCTCAGTTTGTCAAATGACTTTTAAATCTTCATTGAGAAATGTAGTGTCTGTAAAAACAAAAAGCAAAACCAAGAAAACAAAACAAAACCAATATTCTAATTGTGTGAAAACAGAGAAGAGAAATTTATCATGTGGATCTAATCCCATTTTCAAAAAAATAAAAAAGATATAAGGGGAATCAGTGAAGCAAGAAGAAGACAGGACTATGTCAAAAGCTATAACCAAACTATTTAAAAATTTTTACCGTGTGTTCATTTTTTGAGAGACAGGGACAGAGCGTGAGTGGGGGAGGGGCAGAGAGAGAGGGAGACACCGAATCTGAAGCAGGCTCCAGGCTCTGAAGTGACAGCACAGAGCCCGACATGGGGCTCGAACTCACGGACCACGAGATCTTGACCTGAGCCGAAGTCGGATACCCGACCGACTGAGCCACCCAGGCGCCCCAACCAAACTATTTAAAAGCAATAGAAAAATAGATGTAACAGATCCTAGGAAGCAGGTTAATGTAGGTGATCTCTACTCAACTACCGATAGGAAGCCTGGTCTTGAATATTCTCTCACCGCAAGTAATCTCCAAAGCAGTTTCCCAGGACCTGCCAAAAAGGGGAGATGTTCTGAGTTTGATTCTTGAATAAAAAATAAACACTGCACAGCCTCCAACAAAGAGATGGTGCTCTGTCTAACATCAAGCTGAAGGGAATAGTTTCTCTACTAAGGGCACTTAGGACAAATAACACTTACAATGTGGGGAATGGGCATGGAAAGGGTGGGGGGTGGGGATTCAGTCCTTTTTTAGCGGAAGAGAATCAACAGGGAAGAATGAGGTGGGAACAATATGCTCTCATCCATCTCCTCTGTGAATTGTTATTGACAATACCAGCAAATTAATCAGGAAGCTTGCTGGTTTGATGATAAGGAAGCTGTCACTTTTCCTGCTGAGATTGACATGCCTCATGCCATCAGTATAATTGATGTCTGTTCAATAATACTCAGATCTGTCCCAGAATCTGTGCAAGAACATCTGATAGTTACATCAGATTTAAAAGTGAAATGCTAGAGAGGAGAGCGTCCAGATGGACACAGATGTTCTCAGACAAAATAAGATTAAAAAAAAATTATTCAAAGCTGGTTAACAGATGCCATATTCAACAAAGGAATGGATGGTTCACGGTACACGTGTTGGTTTTGGAGTAAAGTACTTTGTATCCAACGAAGCCTTGGCTTCATTGCCGTTGTTCTTGGGGCGATGGTGGTGAAGATTGTTTTTGGTGATCGCTTACATTTTTGAGCTCTTGCTAGACGACAATCTCGGCGGTAACTGCTTGACCTGCGTACCTCATTTACTCCAAACCCTGACACCATTAGGTAGCCACTATCCCCATTTTACAGATGAAAACACTGAGGCCTAGAGATACTGTGCCGTTTGTCCAAGGTCATGCAACCAGAAAATGGTGGATGCTACATGGAACCCAGACTAGCCGCAAGCAGAGCTCATGCTTTTGAAATGGTCAGGACGAGAATCTGGGCTTCACCTCCGGTCAACACATACTGGACTTGTGCTTGTTCTTCCCCTGACCTGACTAAACACAGCGAACACAGAGGGCAGCCACCACCCTAAGAATCATATGCTTTCGGGTTCACCATCTTCAATTCAGCACTGCCCTGGACTCAGGCTCACAGAATTTACGTCTATTTTCTATTTCATGAGCACCAAGTCCTTGCCGTAGCAATGCGCAGAAAACCATCCCAAACTCACAACCCGCTGTTGTGACTCCCCAGATATTTGTCTACCTCATGGAGATGAAGGTAAGAAAATGGAATTTAGTAGCAGCTCACATTTATCTAACGAGCAACACAAACCCATTTGTATTCTTTTACTCATTACTTTGTTTTGCTCATTACTTTCTAAGGAAATTAAATGAAGTGACACATGCAAAGTACCTAGTGCGTGTTTAATTGTTGGTAACTGTCACTATTACGACCTCATGCTCAGACTCTTGATACTTTTTAGCCTCTCTTATCCGCAGAAGAAAGCACTTGAGTTCCCATTTAGTATCCTTTGGATACTAAGGGCACAGAAGTTGCTTAAACAGCGGATAAGATTTATTTGACAAAGCAGTTTTCTACCCAAAAAGGCCCAATCAGCCCCATGAGGCACATGGCTCTTAAATCAATCTCTGTGGAGCTGGAAGGCAGGGTCTGTTACATCACTGTCAGCTTTCTAGGACCCACAGAGGGGAAAACCTCCCTCAGCCCTCCCAGATCTCTCTCTTTAGTGGAAAGGAGTTTAAATCAAGGGTAGAATGGGCCCTCAAGCCAAGAGTCATTGAAGCACCCCAGCAGAGGAGCCAGCCTGTTGTGGACATTGTTGGTGGATTACCCAGGATCCAATACACCTCCCACCAGTAGGAAACTCATTTTTTAGATTTTTGATTTATGTTTTATGTTTCTCATCTTCATTAAGTAGCTCATTTGCCTCAGGGGGAACTTACTCCATGCACAGCATCAAAGGCGAGCTGGCTTAGTTGCAAGGAAATCATCTCCCCTGTGAGTGATTGTTCCATGAAGGGTGTCGTACCCCACTGGGCCAGTGGATATAGGAAGCAGTGTTCTGGGGTCTTCCTCACTTTTCTGGGAGAACGTTCTAGAGCCAAGCTGTGCAGTAAGATAGCCACCAGCCACATGTGACTACTGAGCACTTGATGTATGGTGAGTCTAAACAGACATTAGGTCTCCAAGTTAGTATGAAACAAGAATGCAAAATCTCTTATTGATATTTTTACTATTGATTGAATATTGAAATGTTGGTGTTTTGTATATATTGGGTTAAAGAAAATATATTTTGGTGAATTTAATTCCGCCTATTTCTTTTGGCTCTTTTTTTTAAATAGATTTTTAAAATCAAGAATAATTAACGTATGGTGTTATATTACTATCACGTGTACAATATAATGATTTAACAATGCTATACATTAAGCCCTGCTCATCATGGTAAGTGTCTTCTTAATCCCCTTCACCTTTCCACCCATCTGCCCACCCACCTCCCCTCTGGTCACCACCAGTTTTTTCTCTAGAGTTAAGAGTCTGTTTTTTGTGTGCGTTTGTCTCTTTTCTCTTTGTTTATTTTGTGCCTTAAATTCCAGGTATGGGTGAAATCATGTGTTATTTGTCTTTCCCTGACTCAGTCACTTGTGCATTCATCAGTCAGTGGGCACTTACATTGCTTCCATATCTTTAATGTTTATTTCTTTTTAATACAGAGAAAGACAGAGCATGAACAAGGGGGGTCAGAGAGAGGGAGACACAGAATCTGAAGCAGGCTCCAGGCTCTGAGCTGTCAGCACAGAGCCCAACACGGGGCTTGAACTCACGGATTGTGAGATCATGACCTGAGCCGAAGCCGGATGCTTCACTGACCGAGCCACCCAGGCGCCCCGCATTGTTTCCATATCTTGCCTGTTGTAGATAATGCTGCAACAAACATAGGGGTTCGTGTATGTTTTTGAATTAGTGTTTTTGTTTCCTTTGGGTAAATACTCAGTAGGTAGAATTGCTGGGTCTTTTTACTTTTTTGATATGACTCTTAGACCGTTTAAATTAGATATATGGCTTGCTTTCTCCTGGACAGAACTATTTCACAGTGACTCCCATTAGTCTTCTAGGCATTGCTGTGTGCAGATAGGCCAAGAACTGCCATGGCCATGTTGCCATCAGCCTGTGGGTAAAGCCAGCACAGGCAGAGGGACAGAGTGAGGAGAGAGCCAGAACATGATGTTCAAAGAACCTCTGAACTTCCATTGACGTGATCTAATGGTTATTTTTATTGTTCAAGCAAATCTGAGATGAGGTTTCCTCTTACTTGCTATTGAAATAATTTACCCTTGTACATGGCCTTTGAAGCCTTACCTCCAGAGAACTTGGGGAAGGGGGTACACTGAGGTGTGAGTGTTTAGACCAGAATGAGGAAGAGAAAGCCTTGACCTCCAAGTCCGGTGACCAAGCTCCGAAGGAGCTGGGCAGGCAACCTCTCAGAGATGGGATATGACAGTGTTTCCAGAAGGTTGAACCGTCACTGATAACTTAGAGCTGGGAGACCGTCTGTGAGGATAAGCTCCAGGAGGGGGACTCTGGGGCAAATACAGAGCACGGGCCTCCTCACCTTCTACACCTCTCCAGCAACACAGGAAGGAAATGAGAAAATGAGGCTTAGTTGACCTGAACAGTCAGAATGATTGTGCTGGTTGCCTCCCTTAGCCCCTCCAAGATACTCTCCACCCTTCTCTGCCCTGCTCCCTCTCTGCAGGTCATCAAGAGCTGGCATTATCCCTCAACTTGAGATCATGGTTCCTGTCGGGTTGTCCTCTCCTTCTCAGCACCATGCCTCTCCTTTTCCCCCTTGTCCATTCAGGTCTGGCAATCGTCATGGTGCCCCCCTCCTTCTCATGGCCCCAAGATTCTGAAACTGGTGGTTTACCTATACCCTACCCGTAACTTCATCAATAGTCCTGGTTAAACTCTTTTCCACCGATCCAAATTGACTATGGCATCTTTTTCTGTAGGGACTCTGATATCATGCTGCTTCTAGCTCTCCCGTGTTTTCTCTGACCAGGTTGTGGGACGAGGTTACCGAGGTCACACACTGCCACATTCCAGTATGGAGAAGCATCCAGTGATCAGAGAGTAGGGGTATGACGGGTGGACTGGAGCAGGAAGGTGAAGGGAGTTGGCTCAAGGAATGAGCCATGTGAGGCAGAGGTGATGGGCCCTCCCAGCTGACAGTGACTGGGTTTGGAATCTCGACATGGAAAGCGAGGAGTGCAGGTCAGAATGGCCTGATCTTCCCTCTTGGCTTGTGACCTACAAAGTCATCTGTAAGTCACACTCGTATCTGGACTCTTTAGGGTGCTGTATAGAGTTTCTAGAAGCCTCTTCTAAAATCCCACCTATACAGGGCATTCATGTTGAATGAACTTCCTGGAAATGCCATGAAGCCTGAGCTTATGGAGCTATGGAGTATGTATTGACCATTTATGACTCAGGTAGGTAGCCATGTGATCTGGTCTTGGTCGGCCCAGAGAGAAACTCGAAGGTTAGAGAAATTTGACTCCAACGTTGTTACCTCTCTTCCTCTCAGTTCTGCTCTTCTTTTTTTTCTTTCACCTCTTCTTAAACTTCCTGTCCCTTGGCGTCTGTTGGCTCAGTATTTTTCAAACGTCGGCCATTCCTTTGTGTACTTCTTCAGGATTTATGGCAAATAGTTACAACCGATATTGATTTATTCAATATTTTCTTAAACCGACTTGCTTGTTTTTTTTGTTTTCACTTTAACTGCCGTGTCCTAAACATTGACATTTATGAAACCACAAATTTGACAACTGAGTTGTAATATTCCTTTTATACATACACACAGATACGTAATTATGATAATCAAAAAAAATCATGTGCCAATTACATCATTCCAGGGGCCATCAGATCTATGGCTCCAGCTCAGGACACGTGAGATTGTCTGACAGTTTCTGGAATAGTGCTGATGATGGGAATGTCTATGTCTGCGCTATTTGGTACAGCAGGCAACAGCCCCATGTAGCGACCGGGTACTTGAAGTGTGGCAAATGCAACCGTGAGACTGAATTTGTAGTATATTTAATTAATTAATCTAACGAATGTAAGCTTAAATTCGAACAGCCACATGCCGAGTGTGGCTACCATGGTGGATAAGCACAACTCTAGGGTATCTGCACTTAAAAATAAATCCTAGCAGAAGGGATGAACCTCAATACTGTATAAGCAGTTTGCATATTTTCCTAAGGACCCCGTGAGGGACGTATTTCCGCATTCAGGCAGTAGGCGCAAGTCAGCAAGGGGAGGATTTGCCACTGCATCCTTAAATACACAAACAACGAAGCCATTCTCTGTTATTTACAGAAAGAGAGAGCGTGCGCGCGCGCGCGAGAGACCTGTAAATGAGCAAATTGTCATCCAGTCCCAGCCACATTCAAGATTTAAAAGGTTGACATTCCTTTTTTCCTTCTCTCTCCCTTTTTTTTTTTTAAAACATCCAGCCTTCCTCATTAACCAGATATCTTCATTCTCTAAATATTTACCACCCAAACGAAATTTACAGTTTAATTTGCTGTATAAAATCATTTATTGACTGATAAACCTCATTACTAAGCTCCAGCACAGCCCCTGGTACTCCCGACAGTTTTAATTCTTGTAACAGCAGGCTCCTGCGAGAGAAAAACAATCCTGTCAAATGAACTGCGGGGGTCTAAATTATTCAAATACACTAAATCCATGCAGAACCCTTTCCCCAGCTCATAATTTTTCTTTCGGAGCCAACAATTAACTGGCAATATTCTAACTTGAACAATGACAGCCATTCTGAAAGAATTCTGGGAACGGGGAACATCCCACCTTCTCACGTGTCCTTTTGCTCCTGGGGCACCAGAGGAGTGACCCCTGCAGGAGGCCCTGTCTCTACCCAAACGCCTCGCCTCTTCAGAACATTGTCATTCTCTCTCCCCTGTCCCCAGGTCAGAGACTGTCTTCTGGGCATCAAGGTATGTGTGTGTCTGTGAGTGTTTGTTTCTAGCATTTATGAGGAGCATCGGTCTGCAATTAGTTAATTGCGTATGCCTCCTTCCGCCTCTAGGGGAAAGAGGGCCTCCAGTTTTCTACCTGCAGATGCAACCAAACTAATTATTGAGCTGCTGATTCAGAAGGCAGGCCCTTCTAATTGAGTCTGCAAAAAGAGAGAGAGGAAAAAAAAAAACCCCTCTAAAAATGTTATTAGCTCAGCAAAGCAAATAGCAAGAGTCCGTCTCACATTTGAGAAGGAAAGTTTTTTTCCACCATGTTGGACCTCAGTCATGATCGGCACAGTGAATGGCCTTGAATGTCAGTGGATGTGGTTTTGTATCTCATTTCCCATAGCCTGTAGCCCCAAACAGTCATGGATCCCTCTGCCTGACACTCAGTGTCAAAGTTCTTAAACAGGAAAAAGAATTGTTTTAAATGCTGATCTTGACAGTTCATCCATGTGTTCCTTCTTTTATCAGATATTGAGCGAGTGTCAACTCTCTGCCGGCTCATAGCGCCTAGGAAGCATCATGGCACCAGATGTGGGAGGCGAAGCAAAAGAGTGACACTTAATCAAAGTGGGTCTTAGTCCTTGACCCCTAGCTCAGGGCTGATGTGAATGTGTGAACCGGAAAAACTTCAGAGGTTTATTTAAAATGCAGATTCATTGGGGGCGCCTAGGGGGCTCAGTCAGTTAAGCGTCCACCTTTGGCTCAGGTCATTATCTTGCAGTCTGTGAGTTTGAGCCTTGCGTCAGGCTCTGTGCTGACGGCTCAGAGCCTGGAACCTGCTTCAGATTCTGTGTCTCCTTCTCTCTCTGCCCCTCCCCGCTTGCTCTCTCTCTCTCTCTCTCTCTGAAAAATAAACAAACATTAAAAAAAATAAAATGCAGATTAATCGGACTCATCTCACACAGAGTAAATCAGAATTTCTGAGATGGAACCCAGGAATCTGCATTCTTCCACGCTTCCCCAGGCGGTTCTTCAGTGCTTGCAAATTTCAAAGTGTTGGCTTCCGGCTTGCCAGATGACTTACGCCTGAGAGCATCAGGCACCGCGAGATGACCACGAAAGAAATGTCAGCCTCAATGGTACAGATAAGTAACCCAGAAGACCTCAGCGAGGGGCATACCCAAGGTCTGCACTCAGAGCTGGCTTAGAGCTGAAGAGACGAGGTGTGGGGTGTGTTTGTACAAATGCAAGGGGCAAACGGTCATTGTAACAGTGGTCGTCCTGCCTGTGGGGTTCATGGGGGCCTTGGTCTTGTGTTTACTGTTATTTTCTTCGTGGCTTTACTTGTTTACTTTATTAAATATTAAACTTTTAGTTTTAGAATGATAAGAACTTTGGAAAAGTGTGCACGGATGGTGTGGAGAGTCTCCTTATACCTCACACCCAGTTCCCCCCATTATTAACATCATCAGTTAGTGTGGTAACTTTGTCACAATTCCCGAACCAGAACCGATACGTGATTATTCACTGATCTCCATACTGGAACCGAATTTCCATAGTTTTAAACTTAGTATCGTCTCCCCTGTCCAGAATTCCATTCCATACTCCTCTATCATCACGTCTCCTTAGGTTCCTCCTAGCTTTGACTGTTTCTCAGACTCTCTCTGTTTTTGATGGCCTTGATGGTTTGGAGGTGTATCCTTCAGGTGTTTTGTAGCCTGACCCTCCGTTGGAATTTGCCTGATGTTTTTTCTCATGATGTTTTTCTCATGGTCTTATCCCTGTCGATGTTGACCCCGCTCACCTGGCTGAGTATGTTTATGAGGCTTCCTCACTGTAAACTTACCTTTCCCCTCCCTTCCCATCCTATGTGCTTAAAGTCAGTATGTGCAGCCCAAATTTAAGGGGTGGGGAATATGTTCCACCTCCCTGAGCAGAGAGTATTTACATGAATTTTTTGACATTGTTCTGTATGGAGGACTTGTGTATTCTCTTTCATTTATTTTTCCATTCATTCATTCAAACGTTTATTATGTTAGTATGAGCTTATGGGTATTTATGTTATACTCTGGGTTTTAACCCAATATACTATGTTATTTATTTATTTATTTATTTATTTATTTATTTATTTATTTATTGCTCACATTGCTCCAGTGGTAGATATTGGGGCGATTTCAACTGGCTTCTGTGTTCCTCTGACGTATCCGCATAGTTCTGTGTTTTGAGCACTCTGCCGTTGCCTTTCCTGGCCATAGTGGAGTTATCAAAATCCATGAGAGAAGTGCTTTCTAAGAGTATGCACTACACGCCTAGGTTGGTGGTAAAGATAAGGTTATAGAAGTTAAGGTACCAGGATCTCGTCTCTAGTAGTTCTGTTTCTAATGAGGTGGGGGGACCTTGACCCTTGTCCCATTTTGCCATTGTCGGTTTGTTTCTCTAAGTGCCCCCATACAGAGGAGCATGGGATGCCACAGTGTCTCAGAGGAGAGGACACCTTCATCTAGTTTGGAACATGTGGGGAAACATTCCAAAGGAGGCAACTCTTCAGCTGAGTTCTGAAGAATTGATCAGTATTTTGAATACGTGTCTGTTGAGTGTTCTAGTACAGGCTGGGTGTTGAGAACATAATGGAGGGGAGAAGAAGCCGGATAAGCTTACTGGATTCACGGAGACCTCAGTTAAGTGAGGAACTCAAGCGATTAGTAGCACAAGGGGCAGCGAATCAGGTGGCGACCTGGTGGTGCAGCCCTGAGGTTTCGCCTGCAAACTTTCCTTTGGGTTCTCACAGCTCCGTGTCCGTTGAGCCCCTCTGCGAGCATGTTCCGCCAAGATCCCAAAGCCCCTGGCTTACCGGGAGCTGTGTGCTGACTCCTGTGCATTGCATCAGGCACAAGGGAGAGGGGAGGAAAGGCGGGGGCCAAGTGGGACAACTTCCATTTTATCCTTTTTATATGTAAATGTGACTTTAAATAATATTTTGTAATGACCTGCATTTCTGTTAGGAAATATCTCTTGATGATTTATCTTTCTCTCTGCAATTATGACAGCCTAGTGATCTTGTTAATTAATGCCAAAGTGGGTTTTTCAGCACCTCATGAAAGGCTTGTCCTTTCAGGACACCGACACTCATGCCAGGGGCACAGAAAGCCGTTTTCTGGTGGGTGGAAACAGACCTTTTGATCCCCCACCTCCTCCTTTTCCTCTCCTTTGGCCTCTTATTATATGTCCATTTTCCCTGTTCTGTATCTCCTCCTCTTCCTCTTCATTCTCAGCCCTCTACCTTTCTCCTTTTCCTTTCCGTCTCTTCCAAAACACAGCTGCTCCTTATTGCTCTGAAGCGTTGTTTTAAATAGTTCATCAGCGTGTTCCTTTGGAGGCTCTCTCTCTTCTGGAAGGATTGTTTTATTTTACCATTTCATTCGATATTTCCTATTCAGTAAGTTTTGGTTACCTTACAGACATCAGGGAAACAAGAGGGAACCAGAGAGCGTCCTGCCTGCAAGACTCTTAATTTTGACCCATAAAAATTACTAACACGTTGAATGAGTGAATGAACGATTCTGTGGTCCAATAAATGTGTTAATCCTACCTCACGGCTGGCAAACTGTGGCCTGAAGGCCAAATACTTGCGTGTTTTTGTAAATAAAGTTTTATCGGAACGCGGCCACACCCATTCACTTGCATATTACCCATGGCTCCTTTCCTGCTACAACCACAGTTGAGTTGTTGCACGATAGAAGCCCTGTGGCCCACAGTGCCTAAACTATCTACTTTCTGGCCCTTTACAGAAAAAGTTTCCCGATCCCTGCTCTGTTCCCTCACGGGAGATTCTGAATGCCCATTATATATTCAAAAGTCTGAAAAAATTCTGCGGTCAAAAAACTTGATTTCTTCAACTCATTTTTTTCCCCAAACGTATCTGATCACAGAACCCTCCTCCAACCCTCATTTTCATGAATTGACTTTGTAGACATTGCCCTTAGATGAAATGCCTAGACCTGAAGTTTGTCTTTGTCTGCCTGATTTCCATTCTGGCCCTCTGTCTTCCCCTGGCTGGACTTCCCCTGGCTAACTCCAGCTCCTCTCTCAGCCCCTTTGAAAATACCCTTCCACTCAGGCATGAACGCAGGGATTCTCCTCCATTCCAGTGAGACAGGTTTCTCTTTCCAGGAGCAATGATGTGTAAAGCCCAAGTCACCACTCATGGCAAAACAAGTTAGACGGGTCTTCTATCCATGGAGTTTCCACTCTTGCCTCCTCTGAGTCATGTCAAAGGAAACTCGTTTCGATTTGTGGTTTATTTTTCTGTGGTATTCTTGAAGCAGAGATTAAATGGAGAAGGCTTAAAGATCAGCCTGACCTGAAGGGAGGGTCATGGTGGTATTGAAAATCCCAGCAGGTGTCAGTTTCCCTTAAGGTCCCTAGAGAACCTGGGGAGCTACCGCAGGAGATCGGCCTTCCTGTCCTGGATGTTGGGGGGTGGTCTTTGGAGGGGAAGACTCAGATTATACCTTGGCACTTGGAGCGTGCCTTAAAAGTAGACATGGGCTCCAAGGTCACTTCCCAGTCCTGCTGCTTCTTTCGTTCTCATAAATGAGGCTTGAGGAAGACAGCAGAGTGTCGGGTACCACAGGTGGGGTGTGGGGACAAATGCTTTTTCACTGGGCTGGGGGCGTGAAGTCGGTAGATAGCCACCAGCCGTAGAACCTGGAAGAGGGCGTTTCCAGAGCCAAATAAATAACCACAGCGCTAAAGTCAAGGAATGGTGCACAGAGCCCAGTGTAAGTGTGGCAGGCAAAATTATAAAGGAGTATTTTCTCTTACCCTCCACATTTCCTAATCGCCAGGAAAATGAATGTGATGGTGTTACTCCTGTGATTATGTGATATTACATAGCAGAAGGGGTTTCGTAATTAAGATGTAATTAAGGTTACTAATCAGTTGGCCTTAAAATAGGAGATCAGCAGTTTTCTTCATCTAGTGGCAGAAAACGAAGTCAGAAAGACTCAGTGCACAAGAAGGACTGCCCTGTTTCTGGCTTTGAAGATGCAGGGAGCCATGTGCCAGGATACAAGAACAACCACCACAAGCTGAGAGCAACCCCCACTGACAACCAGCAAGGGAATGGGGACTTGAGACCCGCAACCACAAGGAACTGAATTCTGCCAGCAACCTGAATGAGCCCAGAAGCATATTCTTCCCCAGATCCTTCAGATAGCATTTAGCCTGGCTCACACTTTGATTTCAGCCTTGAAAGATCCTGAGTAGAGAACTGAGCCATGCCGTACTGGGCCTCTGACTTTCAGAACTGTGAGCTACTAACGTATTTTGTTGAAGCTGCTAAGTTTGTGGTCATTCGCTTAGTGGGAAACTAAGATAATAAGCAAAGCATCAAGATGGCTAATAGTTTCATGAGGAGTGTCAAAGGGGCATATTATAATGTTTTTATAGCATCCCTTACTTTGTTAAGCTAACACTTCCCTCTTCTATAATAATCTTGGCTAGTCTCTGTGGTTTCTTTCAAATCTACTGCATGTCTCCACTCCACCCCAGGAGTTGACATCAGATCCAAGTCTTGCTAATGACAGGATTTCAACCTCCTGGCCACATTGATAAGTTCAGGAGTAAATTTATAACATAAGTGGGGCAGACAAAAATTATCGGAAAGACAATCTCAATGAACTCTTGAGCCATGAAGACTATGTGAGTTTCTTTTCTGGTAGTTGGAGAAAGCTTGGGAATAAAGCAACCACAGAGGAAAACAGAATTGTCAGATGGAGAGAGTCCATGCAATTGAAACATAACTCCAACTAGCACCCATGTCAAAGTGCAGGATTTGTGAGCCCCATACCGTTCTCTGAGGTTGGGCTAGTTTTACATAATAGGTTGAATCCCCAAGACCATACCAGATGTCATGGAACAGGCACACAGGTCCCTCATCTGCCCGTCGGGATTTCCCCATGAGTCTGCCGCTAACTCATATGTGACCTCGGGCCAATTGCTTCTCCTCTTTTACTTACAAAGTTAGGGTTTGGATAAGAACTAGCAGAGTTCTTGAAGACCAGCTAACACCACGTGATATCCGTGATTCCCTGGATGCACACCTGCGATCCGATTCTCTAATGGATATGGACCTGTGTGTGCGAACATCGGAGATTTGGAATCATTGTTCTGTACTTATTAGTACGGCACTCGTCATTCAGAGTTTCGTGGTACCCGAAGATCTTTCGTGGGTGTGAGACTCGTGGCCTTCTCTAGTTATGCTGTGAGCATTGTCATCTACCTGTCATGGAAGAGGTAATGCGGTTCAGAGAGGCAAAGCGACTTGCTCAAGCTCAGGGTACCGGTAAGTAGCAGAGCCAAGAGGAAATCCGAGAGAGCCCAGCTCCGTGGCACTGCCCTTTCTGCCACCATCCTTGCGTCGTTCAGACTGCTCGGGGAGGGTTCCTCTGCACGTGGCTGCCCTTCTCTGTTCCGCACGCTCAGCATTTGGGTTTGCGGCTGGAGGAGCCCGGTGCATCGGCCTGGAAGCGTCTGCCCTGTGACTGCCCATTATAAGACCACCACTGCCACAGAACCAGTTTCTAAGCACTGTCCACAGAAAAGCCTGAGCAAGCCCGAGTCTTGCCCGTGGTTTGAAGAACTCTAATGAAGGATTGATCTATGTCCTGAGCCTGAGTCTAAAGAAACTAAAGAAGAAGAGACAAAGGAGTAGCAGATGAAGAGACACAGATTGACCTTTCTTCTAGCGTCTGGTTTGAAACCCAAGTGGGTCTGAAGACGGGGCCAAGAATTCCGCGCACAGTCCCTCAATTACATGCTGTGCCGGGGGAGATGGCTTCACGCGCTTGGGACGTGCCAGGGTAGGTTGACAGCCCGAAGGCGTGGGGCAGACCTCCTGCTTCCAGCAGGGCTCTGAGCCCCAGAGGAACAGGGAGGAGCTGGGCCCACCTGTGCTGGGCGTTCTCCCTGGCTCTGGCATCCAGCAGGCCTCTCCCTTCTGTCCTGGGGTGGGAAGAGGAGGAAGTGGTGTGCTAACCAAGTCCAGTCCAAGGGGAAGGAACTATCATGAGTTAAGGAGCGTTTCTTCTTAAAATAAACATAATCCTTGCACAAGTGTGTACCTTTTCCCGGACTATCGGCCATGAGAAGAGCATTGTCCTTTGGTGCTGCGATGTGCCGTCTGCCCATCCATCCTTCCTTGGTCCCCTGCAGTGTCCTGGGATCCCTTTGGAGCAGAGATGAAACCTGAGTGTGCCCCGACACCTTGCCCTCGTTTTACAAGATTAGACCTGGAGAGCGACGCTCATCCTTTTGCATGGGAAGTAACTTCCACTCCTTATGGTGTCTTTAATCTCTGTGCCATAGGCCGAGAAAACTCAAATAGCCATTTTCAGCTTTGATAAAGAAAACCAAAATAAACTAGTCTGGCACAGGGTATCTACAGGAAGTCCCAAATGCTCATTAGGTTCTCCCATGAAGGAAAAGTGCCCTAAAGCCTTGCAACTCAAACTGTGGTCCGTGGATCTGTAGCACTGCATCCCCGGAGAGCCTGTTAGAAGTGAAGAGTCTTAGGACTTGCCCTGGCTCACCCTGAACTGGAACCTGCATTTGAACAAGATCCCAGGTGATCTGTGCGCTCATTACAATTTGAGAAGCACTGCCGTGAAGTCCTTCCCACCCAGGGGAAAGGACAATCCAGTTGTGAATACTGCAGTACACATCCATCCCACCACCAGGGGAAAGATGCAGGTATACTAATAATCAGGAGAGAGTGTTGGGGAACGTGTATTTCGGTGTGTGTGTGGGGGGGTGGGTACCACCAGACCTCCTCTCTGAGAGAAAATTGGTTGACTGTTTTCGTAAAGACTGAGCAGACACATTCATTCATTTACTTTTTGTTTGTTTTGAGAGATGACTCTGGGCTCCACACTTTGCAATAATCTCGGCGTACTCTGGTGAAAAAATAGACATCATCGCTGTGCACATGGAATTTATCGCCTGCTGGGAGCGACGTATGTTTACTTTTATATTTGTCTGCAGTTGTGACCGGGAGGAAAAGAACAGGGGGCTGCGCAGGAAGGACTCGGTTACCTTGGTAGGAGCGAGGTGATTTCAGGGCGTTCTGGAGGGGGAATCATACAGATCATCTCGACCAGGGACTAGGAAGCTAGAGCTTATGGGTCAACTCCAGCTTGCCACGTGTTTTTTAAGTGACGTTTTAATGGAACAAAGACACTCCCATTTACTCGTATTTAGGGCGGCTCTGGCCCTACAGCAGCCGATTCCAGTAGTTGTGACAGAGACCGTGTGGCTCGGCAACAGCTAAAATATTTATTATCTGGCCCTTGGAGAGTAAGTTTGCTCCAGCCTTTTAGGGTTTTTGTTTTGTTTTGTTTTGTTGGCGATAAGCGAAATGATATCCAGGCAGGGGAAGTTAATTACCCACGATCACAGAGCAAATGAATGCAGAGCAAGCATAGGACTCCCCCTTCCCTGACTCTCAGGGTTGGCAGGGGCCCCGGGAATATCTAGGACGTGCTATGGCAGAGGGACAAGTGGAGCCAAGGACCCTGTCTGGGCAAGGGCCCCAAGCAGCGAGCTGTGGACTTAGAAGCTGGCCTTGGTAGATTAGGAGAGACTGTCCAAGGCCCAGCGGGGAGAGGAGGTCACAGTGCACCCAGGAAGGAGGGAGGAGCTAAGCCTTGAGCCGACGCGCAGACAACCAACCGAGGAGAAGTGGGGTGACGATTTACATAGCAGTGGTTCAGAAAGCCCACAAACAGTGTCTTTCTCCAGAAAACTCCATTTCTACAGACCTGAAATGCCAACCCCAACAGAATGAAAATGAGAGGGTACAGAGGTGGGGGACCTGGGCCAACGAGCCTTACAGGCAAGGAGAAGAACAAATATAGACCCCAAGGCAAGCAAGGGCATGAAGCAGCTAAGAGACTGTAAGGAACTCAGTGTGGATCGTCCACTTTGCACTTTTTCTGAACTTGACCTCACTGTGGGTAAGACCACCTCCCTAGTCATCGCCAAGGCAGACTCTTCACTGGGGCTTTTGAGCCACATCATCTGAGCAAAAGGCTTCCACATACAGGAAGAAGGTGCTAATTCCTTGCTCTGGCTCAGGCCTTAAGCAGAACAAAACAAGACAAAGCAACACAACAGAACTTGCTGGTGCTGACCATCTGATACCATCAGGTTCTGCATCTGAGGGAGATTATTTTTGACTATGTTTTTCAATTAAGCAAGTATCCTAGAAATAATATCAGAGTCATTAGAGTTAAGCCCCATTCATCAATGTATATTGATTGATCTTAGTCATATTCAAATAGGAGAAGGGAGGCCATTGGGGGGAAGGCGTTTTTTGCTTTTATTTTTGTTTTTCTGTGAAGTCCAGTTAGATGCGCTTAAATGTAGAGAAAATAGAGGCGTTGAATTCACTCTTGAGCTTGTCAAAGAAATCCGGCAATTCCTTTAAAAAAGTGACAAACTCGGGGCCAGCTTTCTATCTGGCTGTTGGTTGGTCTTTCAGTCTTCGTGTGATATGGTTGAACCTCATTGTTAGGGGCAAGCCACGCTGCTCCTGGATTAAAGGACTGTTCTGAAACTTGTAGTCACTAATTATTTGGGATTTTTTTTTCCCGCCTGATGTTGTCATTTGAACTAAAGGCTAAGACTAGAGTCTCATTTATTACCGTGATTCCTCCATAACAGGGATGGATATGGAATTTAAATACAACCCTCTTCTGAAAGCCACGGTGCCTGCTCACACACAAAAATGTTCACTGAGTATGCTGAAATGTCAGAAGCAAGACTCTTAATGGAATCTGGTAGCAATGTCTGACATGCTCTGGAAAATTCCGATGTAGTAGACAGAGGGCTCCAAGGCTAAAATTTAACTATTTTCCCCTAAAGTTTAATTTCCATGGCTTGATTTCATAAAAAGCAATTTTCATCATGGTTTTTAGGTGGTCATAATTGAAAGAGAAATTTCTCCCCCTGAGAGGGTCTCTGAAGATAGCTGTCTTTGACACTGATGCATCTCCCTCTTGGCCAGAAGCCACAGAGATGGGTCCCCCTCATGTTAGATCATTAATTGTTCGTCTCCAGGTTTGCACGCACTAAGCTGAGAGCCGAGGCAATTATGCAATTAAGTCAAGCAAAAAACGATGCTTGTGCTCCACTGATCCACAATTTTAGTTGACAGTTGCTTTGACTTGACTTGTCCTGATAATTGCTTCAAGTCCTCCATGACCCTCTGACAGAAAGTGTGAGCTCCTTTAGAGAGTGTGTGATTTGCGGGGGACAGTTCCACCATCTTCCAGAAAAGTGGGGAGTGGATGCTGATATGTTTCATTGACGTCAAATACAACCCGTGTTAGTTGGGATTTGCCCAGAGGCTGATCCTAAGACAAGATCCCAGATGCATCGGATTATCCCAGAAGTGATTCCGGGAAGTGTTGGTAGAGGGATGAGGGCGTAAGACCGCAAATTACCTCTGCGGGTAACGAGCTTACCCCCACGGGGCACATCTAAGAACCAGTGTAGGCACCCTGCTCAGAATTCCTGCCTGAGGGAGATACACAGACCCCCAGTGGTCCCTGTTCAGGGCCTTTACCGGGGGCATTAGCTCTTTAGCACTTGGGGCACAGTGGGCTCCAGCTTACAGGGAAAGCCATCGGGCAAAGAGAGGCAGATGTTGGCCTGTGAAGTCTGGCCGGCAGGCTCCGCGAAGAGGAGTCCCAAACGGAACGGACGGGGCACCAGCTCTATGTCCAGACCTCCTCGAGCCACAAACCCTCACTTTTTGTCCCTCCAGATCCAGCTCCACCTTTCTTTTATTCTCTGCTTTCAGAACAAATTCTGATGTTCGGACCTGACCTTGACGAGCGTGCACCTTGTCATTCTCCTGGAGAAGGTAAGTCACCAGTGGAACATGCACATGACTTTTCAGTCTCTTTGCAAAACTCAAGATATTAGAGACACTTCAGATAAAATAGTCCTACGCTGGATTACCTGAGTTGGATGATGCCTCTTATAAAACTAACTCCGTAATGTTACCTATTTTTACTCTCAGGTACCCTTTTGTCTTTAAAAAGAAAAAAAATGTAAAACTTTAAAACAGAAACACCCCACTGTATCTGGTCTTTCTGTATGCCTTTCAACAGCCTCTGGCTCGAGGTAATGTCATCCTGATCAGATTATTTTCTTGGCTAGACTACACACATAGCCAGGCCAAGCCAAATCAACACGTATTTATTTAACAATTAATGTGTATCATGATTACATAAGGTAAGTACTTCTCAACCACATACTGCGTAACTTGCTCTAAGTCAACTTTTCGTCTTTGCCTCTGGTATTACTTGCAAATACATCTAGGAAAGGAATGGACACTGAGCTAACAATGGGTTTGCAGGATGGAAAGCATAATCCCCTTTCCGCATTTTGCCTCATGTAACGTTCTTAGAAAACCCGAGTACACATGAGCTCAGGAATTGTTCCCACCAGTATTTACAATGGGATCTTTTATTCTTTCAATTACAGCTCCTTTAAGAATGCTTGATAATATTAAAATCTAAGTGTCACGGGCACAGAAATTTAGGGTAATCTTTTGGCTCCCTGGAAGGAAGTCCGCATGTATAGATAAGTACCCAGAAGAGAGTTGTAAGGGAGCAGGCCTTGTACATCATTCTTATTAGCTGGGATCTCATTTATCTCATCTCCTGAGACCTTCGTGTAATGCTCTGTGCTCCGAGAGCCTTCACTAGCTCCCCTGGACAGAGCGAGTTGTTTTTCTGATTCTCCCACCTCCACCACTTTGTTTGGTGTTTACCTGTTTTACACCCTACATAGTGAATTTCTCAGAGCAAGGATAGTATCTTATTCAAAATGGGAATTTAGGGGGTGCCTGGGTGGCTCAGTTGGTTGAGCATCTGACTCTTGATTTTGGCTCAGGTCATGATCCCAGGGCCATGGGGTCAAGCCCCTCATCAGACTCTGTGCTGAGTGTGGAACCTGCTTGAAATTCTCCCTCTCTCTCTCCCCCCACAGCTCTTCCTTTGTCCCTCTCCCCCACTCACTCTCTCTCTCTCTCTCTCTCTCTCTGAAATAAAAAAAATGAGAATTTAAAATTCTCCTCTTGCGTAGGATAGTGACTAGGACATAATGGGTGATCAGCAAATGCTTGTTAAGTTGACATGAGGAAGAGTGTTCTTTATTCTGATAATGGCTACAAAAAAAAATCTACACCAAATATCATAATTAGTGGTGAAATATTTAAAGCTTTCCCTTGAGATTGGGAACCAAACAAGAATGCCTGCTATCTTTTTAATGTCACAGTGCATGTCCAAGCCAGTTCAGTGAGGAAAGGACAAGAAATTTTAAAATATAAGGATAAGGGGAGCCTGGGTGGCTCAGTCGCTTGAGTGTCTGATTTCATCTCAGACGTGATCTCGCGGTTGACGAGTTCAAGCCCCACATCAGGCTCTGTGCTGACAGCTCAGAGCCTGGGGCCTGCTTCAGATTCTGTGTGTCTCCCTCTCTGCCCCACCCCGCTCATGCTCTGTCTCTCTCTGTCTCAAAAATAAAAAAAAAACATTAAAAAAATTTGTTTTAAAATGTAAGGATAAGAAAGGAAGAAATACAACTATCATTAGCACACAACATTACTGGAAAGTAGAAATCTAAAAGTCTACAAGTAATGTGTAAGAACTAATAAGTGAATTTAGCAAGGTTGATAAATATAAAGTCAGTATGGAAATATGTACGTCTGTGTACCAGCAACAAATACTTAAGAAAATGAAATGAGGGTCACCAGGATGCTTTAGCAAATAGCATCACATACATTAAATATTAGGGGAAAAAAACCTAACAAAAGATGTACGTGACTTCTAAAACTATAAAACATCATTGAAAGAAATTAAAGAATGTGGTCTTCCCCCCAACCCTTATGGTTTCCATGTTTGTGGACGTGCAGAGTACAGAGTGTCCTGGGAGCGTAGAGTGGCCGAGAAGGAATCACAGAGCGATCGAGACCCTGGTTCGTATAGATCCGGGTAGGCTCTTCTAGTTATCAGTTGCTGTGTAACAAATGACCCCACACTTTGTGGCTGAAAACAGTGTTCAGTTGCTTGTAGATCTGTACTTTTGGCGGCGGCTCAGCAAGGGTGGCTCGTTGCTGCTCCGTGTTGCGTCAGCTAGAAAGGCTGGACGCGGTGCTAGGAAATTTCTAGATGATTCCAGTACGCGGCTGCTGAGTGGGTGCTGGGTGTTGGCTGAAAGCTCCGCACAAGCGTGTGCCTCTCTTTGGGCAGCTTGGGCTTTCTCCTGGAGTGGTCCCAAGAGAGAGCATCAAGGAGAATAGGATAGACGTGCATGGTGTTTGTATGACCTGGCCTCCAAAGTCACGCAGAATCACTGGCACCGCACTCTGTCGATCCAGGCAGTCACAAAGTGCCACTCAGTTTTAAGAGGAGGGGACATAGACTCCACCTCTTTGCGGGGAAGCAGCAAGGTTCCAGAAGAACATGTGGGGCAGGAGATGTTATTGTGGCCACCGTAGAAAATAAAATCTGCCACAAAGTCTCCGGTAAGCTTTCTGGATTTTCTCTTTTGTTACAAAGTTTTGAGCAGAGGGGTGACGTGACCTGACCTGGGATATATTTTGCCTTATTATTTTGCCTTATATTTGTATCTGGGCTTTGATTCCACAGATAGGATTTTGTTCTAGAACTAAAACACATGGGTCATTGCATATATAACTGTGACCCTACGGAAGTCAGGTGCCCAGCATATTACAGAATATCATCAAGTGCTGGGATCCTTTAGATTTTTGTGTGGTCATATCCAGCGGCCAGACCTGGGCGGATGGGCCCATGAGTCCCAGCAGTTCTGTACACACGGGGATCTTCGTGTGCCAGAGAAGGGGCGTGGTGAAGAGACCCGTTTTCTCAGGCTGGGGTGTCGGCTTCCTGAGCAAAGACGCAGACTGTGCAGAGACAGCTACCCGGCAGAGGCAAGGTCTGTTGGAATGTGTCTTGACGACCATAGAGGAGGCTCTACCCCTCTTGATTTGGAGTGATTTCCCAATTCTTACCCAGAGTCAGATGGAGTCTTTGGATGAGATGAGTGAAGGGAGACAATGTGCTCGCTTCCTGTCCTCCCAGGCACTGGGGAGAAGGCCAAGGAGCTAAGTAGGTCACAAGAGGCAGGAAGAGAAAAAAAGAGAAGAGCCCCAGAGATGGAATTTCTAGGGGAACCCTCGCCAACTTGGATGAAACGTTCTCTAGATTACTTGTACGGCTCAGTATGGCGTCATGGGGCAATCGCCAGCACGACAGTCAGAGAAAACGGCGTTTGAATCTTACCTCCAGCACCCATGAGCTGTGTGCTGGTAGACATGTAATGAAGTCACGCCTCAGTCTGTCCATTAAAAATTAAAGGTAAGGATGGCCACCAAAGGTCATTTTGAGGATTGAGTGAAATGACATACACAATACCCCCGGTACAGTTACAGTCACGGTGGACTCTGAAAATGGCGGGTACCTTCCCCTCTCGCTATTGCTTCCGTCCATCCTTCCTTTCCGTTGCCCGCTCTGACATAGCGAAGCTCGTGCGTATTCGGCCTGCACTCCTGGAGATTTCGTCTAGAGATGAGGCATAACATTCACGAAAGAAGACTCACCGTCTTTTCCACCATCTTTTCGTGGGATCACACAAACTTGGCAGGTATTTTGAGTTATTTAGTAATTATGAGTAGGAAGGGTAGTGGAAGAGAGGAAAAGGAAGGAAGGAAAGGGAACTCTATTTTACTTGTAGCAATAAGAACTCATTTGTTTATGAAAACAAAAGAGAGCATAAAAGAAAAGTGGATGGACTGATTCCACATAAAGCCAAACAAATAAATATTTTAGTAGATCCCCCAATAGAACTTAGAGGTTTGGGTAGTTTTGGTGGTTTTTACTTTTTTTTTCCCCTAGTAATCCTCTATACCTAAGTATATTGTTTGGGTCAACACAGCGATCACCCGTCAGTGTCGAGAAGCTTTCGTCACGTGTCTCAGTATCCGTGCGGCACGGCTGAGAATGAGGTACGTGTTGCTGCCATCTTGTTGGGGATATTCTAGATGGACAACACTTGTAGATGCAGACTTATGGAGGAAGACTCAGTGGTGTGCCAGAACCAGCTCTAACCAGCTCATGAGACCTGACTGTGCTAACTTGCTAACTCCACATTCGTTGCCGTCCCTCACTTTGGTAGCTTAGCATCATGAGCCACCCCGGGAGTATTTGCATCATGGACACCAGCAGAAGTCCCAAGTTATTATGCACCCTCTCCCTGACCAAGACTGATTGCTAAACATCTACTGAAACACCACTGGAGAGACAGAATGAAATGAAAACTTGTAACAGCTTCATTCAAAGGCAAAGAAACTACATTACATATTAAGATTTTGGTTTTGTTTTAAATAGGCAAACATGAGTTATGTACTTGAAGCTATTAAAAAAAATCTCAATTTAGAACTTGTATTTTGAGTTCCAAGGGGTTGCGTTGATTACCATCCAATCTAATTTTAAAGAAGAATTTCATTGGTTTTGGATTCATTGAAACAGGGATTTTTAAAGAATTGATTTTTGTTTTAAAGTTCAATAAAATTTTATTAATTTAATTAGTTCCTATCAATTTTTAAATAAGCAGTGGCTTAGATTAAATTTGCGTGCTTGGGGCGCCTGGGTGGCTCAGTAGGTTAAACATCTGCCTTCAGCTCAGGTCACGATGTCTTGTTTCGTGAGTTTGAGCCCTGTGTCTGGATCTGTGCAGACAGTTCAGAGCTTGGAGCCTGCTTCAGATTCTGTGTCTCCCTCCCTCTCTGCCCCTCTCCTGCTCGCTCTTTCTGTCTGTCAAAATACATAAACATTAAAAAAAACATTTTAAATTTGCATGCTCTCTCTCTCCCTCTCCTTCTTCACCCCCTCTCCTTTTTCAACCCAGTCTTCTCTGAGCACATTAATGGATCTAGGCCATCATTTTGTGAATAGAACACAATGGGTGATTGTAAATGAGGTAAAAGATCTGGGCCGGAATTTTGAGGTGTTGTTTCCATTAGGCTGTATGTTACCGACTCTGTAAACCAGGAAAAAGAATTTGGGTAGATGTAGGACAGGGGTTGTGTTTGTGGTGGAGGTCAGTCTAAGCCAGTTGGACTTGGTGTCACATTCAGAAGTTGATTTGAGAGTGGAGTGGAATCGGTAGGCATCCCATCGACAGGATGGTCCGGGTTCACCTTCCTGGTGCGTGTGGACATGGGGGTAACCAGGGAGGAAGCAGCGTCATGCAGTGTGATCAGAAGAGGGCCAGGTTAGAAGATAAAGGGCCCACAGTTCATAGTTCTTTTAGGTGAGCTTGCCTGACTTCAGAACAGGATCGAAATCACAATCCAGAGGAACTAGAAAAAGGAATAAATAGGTAACGAGACTGGAGTTAAATGCTGAGGAATGAGAACCCAAGTGTGAAGGAGTCTTTCCCCGCTTGCTTTCTTCCACCCGCTAGTCCCACGTGATGCTTTCCAAAACAAGGATTTGCAGTCCAGTAATTTTGCAACTTCATGGTGTCATCCTCCACCCCCTCTCAGAAACGCATAATGGGCATTGGCGTAGTTTAGGCTCTGACAAGTCGTGCAGTTAATAAAGCCATTTATGCTTGTGGAACTGACTCCTTTGAGCACAGAACACATTTTGGGCATCACGGTGTGTACATTCTGAGACCAGACAGACAGAGCATCTCAGATCAGTCTGCGATGTAGGGCAGAAAGAGCTTGGGGTCTGGTCAAATACTCCCAGACCCAAATCTGGAGATAAGGTCTGCAAAGAGACGAGCAAAGAACCAGGCACATAACAGACCCTCATCACACAGTGGCCTGAATTCTCCCAAGGCAGAGGGGGGCATGATTCTGAAAGAGAGGCTGTCCTCACAGGGGACTCAGGTGGGTTACTTGCTCTCTGCAGAGTTACCTGTCTGGAGTGAGGATGTGAGAAGGTCTAGAGTGGTTTAGGGAGTCCAATAACCTGTTACCCATTCCTGACTCTCCGGCCGTCTTGGCATAAACTTTTTGGCTGTGAAGTTGAGTTCAAGCTTCGTGTTCCTCAGGAGGCTCCCAGAGTTCCAGGGCTCAGAAAGTCAAATTGGGGACAGGTACCGAGGGCTAACTATGTACCCAGGATTAGCATCCCGGGTTTGGTAAAGACAGTATCTGTTGTTGAGTGTCTGTTTTCTTCCCTTTCGAGCAATCTGCAAGGGAAGAGTAGTGTCTTCTGGAGGCTCCCAAGATCTGAAATAAGAGGATGAAAGGAAACTGTTTATAAAGACCTGGGTGTAAACAGTAGGGCTCTGGAGAGAGGAGGTGGTGGGGGGAGTGTGCTCTTTGCGCCCTGGTAATGATCAAGGCGTCTTGGATGGTTTTACCTTCCTGCTTTTTCTCCAGGGTGTGATCCCCTGGGGGAAATGCACCCTGAGATCTGCCTGTAGCCTGTCTTCCCCAGCTCATCGGTCATTTTTGACTCAGTTGGCTGAGTCATAAGCAGAGGGTGGGTTCAGATCCTCATTTCTAAAATATTTCCCGTGCCAGGCCTTGTGCTAGCTACCCGGAGTACAAAGAAGGAGATGGGGCAGCCCCCTCCCTGAAATCACTCATGGACTGGGCGGGGGAACAGATGTACATACTAACTGATCATTAAGCCACAAAGCAGTGAATGCTGGGATAATCCATGAAAAGTGCTTAGAATACTGTCTGAGCACATGATAAGGGCTCAATACATCTTGATTACTATTATGATCGATATAATTATTATTATTAAACAGGCAGGTTGCAGTGGGAGCATCGAAGAGTGTGTGTGTCGGGGGTGGCTTGTTTTGCCTGGAAGCTGAGAGAAAGCTTCGCAGACAGAAGGTAATATTTCTCTTGAAAAGCTAAGAATGTGGCCATGCTCAGGAGAAGGAAAACATATCCCTCTGGTCAAAGAAACATGTACGAAAGCCTTGACATGAGTATTCAAGCATGTCGAAAGACCTGCAAATATTTTAGCATGGCTGAGTCATGAGGGGTGTGTGTGTGTGTGTGTGTGTGTGTGTGTGTGTGTGTGTGTGTGGCCAGAAACAAAATGGGAAGATGAGAGGTTAAGAGTCAGCTTGTGCTTGAGAAGGTGATCACTTACTGCAAAATTGGGATTATAAATGTTTACAATAGGAACATAGCTATGGTGGGTTTTTTAAGAAATATAAATTAAATAATTAACTATGATGAATACAGTAATGCACCTTTGAAAGTTGCTAAGAGAGTAAATCTTAAAAGTTTTCACCATAAGAAAAACATCTTATAACTGTATGGTGACGAGTGTTAATGAGACTTAGCATGGTGATCATTTCACAATACACACAAATACTGAATCATTATGTTGTCTACCTGGAACCCGTGCAATGGTAATAATGCCAACTATACCTCAAGGAAAAAAAGTGAAAAGCTCTTTGACCAATTGATTCCAATTCAGGGAGTCTGTTCTCACAAAACAGAACTGTTTATGTCAAAACATTAGGAAAAAAATCTGAACCAGGAGGAGTTGCGGAGTAAATTTTGATATGTCTCTCTGATTCCATTAGGGAACTATTCAGATTGTTATTAAAGAACAGACTTAGATAGTCTGGGGAAAAGCAGGTAATGTAGCTTCAGGTGAACAAAGTCTAGAAATAAAAACGGACTCTAAAAAAGAATCTCGACTCTGTTACAAAATGTGCTTAGCTGGACGATTAGAAGACAGTATTTTGAAAGGTTAAAGTTGTTATTTGTGGGGGAAGGCGTCAAGGGAAATTTTTATTTTCTTTTCTGTATTTATTCCAACCAGGGAAGAAAGGGGGGGCGGCAGGGGGTGGTTCATGTACCCCAGTGGAGAAACCAGAAAGCGGCCTGGTTTGTGACCTCCCTCCGCCCACCCATAGGACACCAAGCCATGCCTCCGGGGTTCACCTTGGAGCTGAGAGATGAGCCTTTGTGGGCATGTGGGTGAACCAGTACCCCACAACTGCACCCAGTAACAGTGAACTTGAACTCTCCAACAGGGGCTACAAGAGTTCTTGAGGGAGAGATCAGGGTGACCAGGGCCAGGAGAAAGACTTGTTGTAGACAGCAGGATTCAAGCTGACTCTCACAGGGTATGAAGGTTTAGACGGGGAAGAGGAAGGAAGCTTCACCTGAACCCCGCTTGTCTTTTCTAGCTCCTTAATGAGTAAGTAAACCCTGATTCTTGAAGATCTGCCTCCCACTGGTGCCTTATCTAAATGTCGATGCCTCTTTGTACCAAGCGAGCTAAACTGAGCCATTTGGTGGTTGGAGACATGATTGTAATAACTACCAGTTACTAAGCACTCGCCCAGCGCGTTAACCTGCCTGGCTTCTTCCTCTTCACCGAGCCCTCTTATAAATTGATGTTTTTACAGATTGGAAGACGGAGGCTTGGGTAGATCACCTAAAATAACACCTAAGTGCTAGAGTATAATTGGATCCGGGCCAATCTGGCTTCATAGTCTGCGAGGGTAAGCCGTGGTCACTTTCCACTGTACCGGTTTTCCCCTCCGCCTCCCCACCTCACATCACACCTATCCTCATTCATCTGGGGGAGAAGCAGGGCCCCCAGAATGACCTCTGTTTTCTGAACAGCAACAGCGAGTTACTGAGATCCATCCTTGTGTGCTTTCAACCGGTGTGTGTTTGTTGAATGAGCACAGTGTGCGGGATGCCATGCTGGGTGAGGGGGTGACAATGTGCCCAGGCGCTCCTGGAATGGAACCCATCGTGGCTTCCCAGGCTCCTCGCTGTGTTTGTGTGGGGGGGCAGGGACTGGTGTCCTTTAGCCCCAGCCCGAGGCCAAGTCCTGCCGTCTCTGGGGTGGTTAGCGCGGGAGCCTTATCATCCAGGGGAGAGACCTCTGAGCCGGCCGTGTGACCTCAGAGCCTCCTCCCACCGAGACAGGACAAGGCTGAATTCAGTGATTTTCCACATCTCTCCATTTTCGCACGTGGTTCTACTTCCCACCTAGGGAAAATACGAGGCCTCGGAACATGGAGGCAGGGTGAATCACACACGTGGAACAGAGGGAGAGAAGCCAGGCCCCGTGTATAGTGTAATTCGTGTACAGTTCACAAACAGGTGAGACCAACTGAGCTGTGGAGTTAGAGATCTGTCAGGATACTGGTCCCCCCTGGACGGGCGGGGGTGGGGGGCGTGACTGGGAGAAAGAAGGAGGATGCTTCCAGGGGCCGCCGGATGGGTCCTGCATCTGGATCTCTGCTGATTCCCCCGCATGTTCCCTTCACGATGCTTTGTTGACCTGCACGCCTAGGACTTTGGGTCCTTTTCTTTATGGGTAAACAGTACTTTAATTAAAAACAGTATTCACACAGCATCAAAAGAGAGTGGTGGGGCGGGAAGTGTCCCCGAGGGCTTTCCGGGGCAGGGCAGGGGCTCTGGACTCGCTCTGTGACTGGAGCAAGTCTCCTGCCCTCTCTGAGCAGTAGGGGGTCACTCAGGGCAACAGCCTCACTTGCCGGAGGGTCCGTGCTGTCGACGCTGCCCGGATTTCCCCGGCTCTGAGCTTGAACGGGAGCAGGGCACTGGGCTGTGCCGGGCCCGGCGCCTGAGCCTGGAGCCCTGGGCAGGAGCCCGAGGAGCACGCTATCGTGAGCATTCAACAGGTGGCACTCTTCCCTCAGCCTCCGGAGCTCGTGCGGCAGGGGCTGCCTTGACGCAGGGCTGAGCCAGGAGGTGAATCTCCAGGAGCAGGCCTTGCCACTCCCGGGAGCAGGGGTCTCAGACCCAGGGTCCCCCCGCACATAGTCCGCCCCTGGCCATTCTTCTCAAGGCTCCCGGGATCCCCAGGAGGAGCCCGGGACCAGTGTCCCCGGTCCCCTCCTCCTTGGGAGCGCTCCCACAGCCCTTCTGCCGGCATCCGGGGGTCCCGGGCTTCAGGCGGAGAGGGTCCTCCTTCCTGTGGGGCGGTCCTTCTAAACAAGAGAGAGAGAAATTTCTGGGAACCTGGGTGACTACTCCAACAGAGAAGGGAACATGAATATTTCATTAAGGTGGTTCGAGCTATTAAACAACATTACAAAACCAAGCGTGTTGGCAGGAATCTGAGAAGCACATTTACATGGGTACAAATAGTGTGAAAAGGGGCCCAGTGAGGAGGCAGCCTCAGGGAAAGCCCCCTGCTGGTCTGCCTGAAGTGGCCTCCGGGACACCCCTGTCCCCGCTCCAAGCACATTCCAAAGGGGAGGTGGAAGGGGAGCTCAGAGATGGCAGGACCCCCAGCCCAGTGTAAGTTCTTTCAGTGCCCTGGGGCAGTGGGGGGAGACTCTCAGGCATCCCTTTCCTGGTCTGAGGGGCCAAGGGCCTGGGAGGAGCTTAGAACCCATGGCTGCCCCAAGAGACTTCCCTAGAGTCTCAGATGTCTGCGCCGGAGGAAGTCAAGCTTGGGGAAACAGGGTGAGACGTCCGTCAGAGTGAGGGCAGGATCCAGCGTGAGGCCCCATGCTACCCTCTGAACCACCAGTGGACCGGCCGTCTCTCCCCCGTGTGTCCCTCTGGCTGAAGGACAAGGACACACAAAGGCCTTTTATGCAGCCGCCACCTAGAGCATTGAGATGTCCTTACATCTCATGTGTGTCCCCTTACACAACTCGAGGCCCCCTCCCCCGAGACCACTTTTGCATGATTTCTGCGCGAGATGATACTACAAAAACATGGGTGGAATTTAGCATTTTGCATCTCTGGTTTCTTATAAAGCTCTGACGTAGATGCTGATTATAATCTCCATTTTACAGAGAAGGACACCGAGGCTTAAAGAGGTTAGGTAAATTGCCCGAAGTCACACTGCTTAGTAGAGTCAGAGGGCAGTTGAAATCTAGGTTCATTTGAATCCAGAACCTACACTCTAAATCCATCTTGGCTGGAGAACGTGTCAAAGCCTCTGGTTCTCTGACTCCCTGATCATACCAGAGAGAGGTGTGACGGAGGAGGGCTCACAGAAGAAGCTGGAGAGTAAGGCCATGGGAACAAAAGACCAGGCTATTTATGAAGGCTGCTATTTAAGCACTTGGACAGACAGCTTAGCTGCTCGGAGACTCCATTTTGTCTACTTACCCTGAGAACTCACCACAGAAATACCTATAAAGTGCCAAGCCTGGTGTCTGGTAAACAGTAGGAACTCAATAAATGGCAGAGCCCTTCCTCACTTCCTGCTGCTCCCTCCACCTGCCCAGCTAGACATGGTTCTCTTCCAGGTTGATTCTTTCTGCTCAGGAAGAGTTTTCTAGAGAGGCTGTGAGTGGTGACTCCAAACTCGAGCTATGTGTGGGATGTCCTTTCCCCACACCTTGAACGCTTCCTGTCTCAGTACTTACCACATTGTGCTGTAGATTGTTTAATTTGTCAGCTATCTTTCCTCCGCTGGGGACTTGATGTGGCAGGAAATGTGTCCACCTCGTTCCCTGTGGAATCCCAAGGTACCGGCAGAGGCCCTAAAATGTTAGAACACTCATTAAGTATCTGTTGGTGGCCGTGTGGGTGAGAGGATGGGTGGGCTGATGAGCGGGAGGAAGGATGGAGGGATGGATGGACGGACTGATGGGTGAATTGGATGGGTCATTTGGTACATAGATAATCAGCTTGAGTATCTTCACTTATCACATTCTGTCACATGTGTACACACTGGGGTTTCCAGGAACATTGTCCTCCTGTTTACCATTAACTCCACGTTTTTGGGTTTTTTTTACCATCCTAAGGGAGGTAGAAGCAATACCCAAGGCTGGCCCTGCCCAAGCTGATAAGGGCCACTGTCCAGCCCAAGCCCCACAAACAAACAAAGGCATTTTCTGAGCCTTCTCCATCTCCACAAGCGTCCAGGAAGAAAAAAATTCTGTTTGGTAAGAGTAGATGCCAAAGTCTATCCCTCATTTCCACAAAGCTTCCCTCCACTCAGGAGGAGGGGCTGCCTATGATTTCTGGAATCTTAGACTCCTTTTTTTCCTCTTTTTTCTCCTTCGGTGTTGATGGGAAGGAGGGGGTCTGATAACCAGGCTGCTAATTGCTCTGCCTATCAGAAGATGGTCTTTCATTGCCGTGTGTATGTGGGGAGTGGGTGGTTCAGAAGGCAGAGTGAAGCTGGAGTCTGTGGCTTGGCCGGGACTGGGGCCCAGTGGAGAGATCAGGGTTCAGGGAGAAGTGAGGGAGGGCAGGGCCAGTGGAATGCTCTCAAGATAATCTCCTGTTCTTATCAACGGCACGTTTCCCCAACACACATACTTAATGTACTTGAACTTGTAACCCTGGAAAGCAAAATAGCAGCTTCAATCTGTTGGGCCCCAAGGGAAGCAGATTCTGGTTCTGGTTCTCGAGTGGGCTTGACCAGAGATCAAACCTGGGGCGGGGGGGGGGGGCGGTCTCCTTCTCATGCCCCTTTACTCCCTGTCATGCTCTTCCTCCTTCCTCTTTGCAGATATTATCTGGGGACTCTCTTCATGCCCACCTCGGTCCCCTTTCTAAACAAGTTCTCAAAATAGACTCAGCTCAACGCAGACCCGTGGAGGTGTTAAGGACTGAGAAAGCTCTTGTTTGTACCAGCACTGAGATAAATAAACCTGTCTTGGGAAGCTCCCCTTTGCACTTGGCCAAAGAAATGAAGTCCCTGTCTTAAATGAACAGATTGTTCAACAAAGTGGTGTGCGGGGGTGACCTGTCAGGGACTGTTGTAAGTATTGTCTCAAGGTGGGAGAGACAAGATAATAAGAGAGGAAGGAAGAAGGAAGGCAGGGAGGATGAGCTGAAAGGATGGGTGGGCAGAAGAGAGAAGTGTGGTACGTAATATTGATTGAGTATCTACTTAAGTCAGGGACTAAGCCACACCCTGTAGCACATTTTTCTCTAAGATCCACAGCCATCTGGTAGGTTTGTTGCCTTCCATTTAATAGATGAGGAAGCTGAGGCCCAGCAAAGTTCATGAATATGCCTAAGGTCACACAGCAACTGGAATCGAAGCCCAGTAAACCTGGTGAGATAGGCTGCCTTCTGTCTCACACCTGCTATGATCGGGTGGCCCATTAACTTGGCCCAATGAGGTTCTACTGGTCATCAGGACCACCACGCTTAAAGCCCCAACTAGGGCCTCCTTACTGGGCAAGTCTTCATTCTCAAACTTGGAAGCTGGAGTTGTCAGACCTCAGAACTCACTGCCCAGAGTCTGAGATGCAGTGAGAGGTCAGGTCTTATCCAGGGTCCCATGGTTGTTTGAGGCAGGAGCTGGGACTAGATCTGTAGTTTCCTGAATCATGGTCAGTGTGGCTGCTTTGGAGACACTTTGAGTCTCCTGTGCAGTCAGTTCTGTTATCGTGTAGAGTCGCAATTCACAGGGGAAGTCGCACAGGAGAATGGGATGGAGAATATGAGAGCCTAAGTCTCGACGTCTGCCTTTACACGGCTGATCTGCGAAATGGGACTGTTGTGCCATGCTGTGCCCACAACAGTCCTCCACACTTCATCCTTTCAGGCTGTTAGTAGAATATTTTGAAGACTTTATAGAAATAAAGGTTGGTACATATAAATCATATGGAGTGAGTTACCTGTGACTCTGGAAGGGAGTCCTTCCAACTCCCATTAGTGAGGTTGGTCAATAGGGCTGATAGGGAGTCCAGGGAAGATGGCTGATAAGGTGTAGGGAAAAGGTCCCTGAAGTCAGAACTCTTGGTTTGTGCTCAAGCTTTGACCAGTTGTTGGGTGGTTCCCATTGTTCCCGTGATAAGGCCTGGACAGGACAGGGTAGCCTGTGGGACCCCTTCTAAGACACCTCATCTTCCATCCCTTTCTCCCTCCCCATCCCACCCTGGGGTCCTCGGATTTGTCATGCCGTCTCCTCTGCAGGGACACTACCTGGAACCCCACCCACTCCTCCTTTTCCTGCCCAATTTCTCGTCTCTGATCTCATCCCTGTTGTTATTTCCTCAGGAAAACATTTTCATCCTCACGGGCACGTCAACTCCCTTCTGTTGTGTGTCTTTTCTCCCACATACCTCTGTGATCATACTTTCTGTTTGTGGATTACCCTGTATTAAACAACCATAACGATAAACTCCCTGACGTTTGGGATCATGTTGGTTTATGCTATCTGTTTTATCCCTGTGTTGAGAACGTGTGATAAATTCAAATGTTTGTTGAATGAATGAATGATAGGACATTTGGAGGAAGGGGTTAGGAAGGGGTTGAAGGAGGGGCTAAGGAACGGAGGGATTGGAGGGGGAGGCCGATCCCAGATGTATTTGACTTTTCTCTGAGAAGACATTTATTGTCAGTCACTAATGGTTGGACCAGTCAGATGTGATCTCAAGTCAACATGGCCCCTTTGAATTCCTCCCAATTCCCCAAGGCTGAATCCTCATGGAAGCGCCCCCGGCCCCTCCGGTGCTCGAAGCCCCGAGGGGAGATTCCATACCCTCCCAGCTCTGGCAACCAGACTGCGCACATTATTTCTTGCTAGAAGACTGCTAGCTTGTACAATGCCCATCCCCCATTCTTTTATTGCATACTTTCTTGATCAAACTGTAAACCAACAAGAGAATGCTGAGCAATCATTAACAGCTGTTCTTGGAAAAGGACTAGATCACATAATTGTACATTTTACAACATTCACCCTGGCCACTGTCCCACCTCCATGGCCGTGCATGTCCTCTGTAGCTGGAAGCATCACACACGAGGCTCCTGGCTAAAATCAGAAAGGGAAGGAGCAGGGAGTTCAGGAGAAAGATCCAGAAAACAATTTACTTGCTATAAAGTTGCTGAGAAGCTTAAGGCCACTGCATTTCGGTTGGCTGTTAAGTGAATATGTAACTACTTTATATATTTCAACAAAATTAAACTTAAACCTACAGAATTAGGTTTATTAATTTCTGTCAGGGCTCAATGGGGGAATAAGAATGGCCATTCATTATGGACACACAATTACTGGAGACAAAAATGAAGCCCAGCACTATTAAGTATAATAAAAATGTTGAACACTGAAGAAATTTTCATTAAATATAATCTATTCTTTATATTACTACACTTAATCCTTTGCTGTCTGCTTCTCTGTTTTTCTCCAACCTATTTAATTTTATTACTTAACTTTTTATAAATGTTTCTTAATATAATTATGATTAAATATTTGGGAGAAGAGAAGAACGTTTAGTCCCTTAAAAAAGAAAAAGAAAGAGGAGTTTTTCTTCCATCTCCTCTTTGCTTCACCCCTAAGATGGTGAAAAATGATGTTTTTTTGGAAAAAGCAAGTGCTAAGTGGGATTTTATTGTGGGGTCAAGGCCAGAGCACGAGAGAAGGGAAGGCAATAAACAAGAAAGAAGCCCCAACCAGCAAGTGCGGGAGCCCTCTTTATATCACACATTTAAATAAAAGTCCAGGGCCTAACTAAAGATGCCTGAGAATATTTGCATGACCAAACCATGGAACTAAAAGATGGGCCCGGCCAGTGTTCCCTACAGGAAAACATTTGTGATCTGAGCATTTATTTTCAAGCCACGGTGTTTTTCCCTAAAAGTTGCTTTCTCCTCTTCGGGGGGTGAGGGTGGGGGGTGGAAAATGGGGAGCTCAATGGGGAATTTAATGGTCTTTGCCAAATATGGTCCTGCTGCTGTGTCTTCAAGCTTCTTCTTGGACATATCAAGGTCTTACGTATTTTTTTTTTTTTTAACACAGCTCAATCAGGAAGTAGCAGTCCCTGTAAGCTTGGAATATAGGGATGTTGGAATAAAACAGTGATTCAACTTTTACCCACTAATGAGTGCCTTAATGGCCATGTGCAAAACAGAGGGATCTTGGTTCCAAGTCGCTTCAGGAGTTCGGTTCTGGGCACCACATGTTCAGGGTCAAGCATTAACTATTTTCTCTTCTTCCAGCCACGTAAGATGAGAATCATGCCTTTGTCCATGGCAACCACACAGCCCTGCCCAACCTCCAGGCCCCACCACGTCCACGTATTCATATTTCCTGGACCCCATCCTCTCAACACGCTCATTTCGTCATTTTGCTAAGCTGGGTATTTGGTGTTTATGTTGTAGTTGATTATGTAAACTGTTCACGGCTGAGTCATGTAGTGTAGAGTATGATGCCTTTTCTCATTAATAGGATGTCTTTGTTGCTCTTACTCCTATTTGCATAGTTCTTGACAAAGTTACTCTGCCCCCAGTCCTGCTTACCATTTGTGTAAATCTTCTCAAACGGGGATATTCTATCCATGCCATCTTCTCAAAGAAGTCTCTCCACCTTCTGAACCGCTCCAGTCTGGATTGGTGGCTCCCCGGTGGGGATCACAGCTATGACCTTGGGATTTCGTCCTGTCACCATTTCAGGTGGCCTTCCCATCTCTTTCACACTGAGTCCCTATTTCCTGAGTCCTACACCATCCTCTTGGTTTCTCTCCATGTTTTATAGAGCATGTCTTCTAGTAACTTGCAAAGGAGGAACGCATAGGAATTAGAACTTTACGAACTTGGACTTTAGAGAACCTTCCCTACCAGTACCATCTAAGTAATCTCCGCCCACCCCAGTTTCTCTCTAGAGCATCGCCTTTTTGGATCCTCTGTGTAGCCTCTGTGTAAACTGACACTCTTCAGACTTACTTCTTAGCTTACTTTACTTTTCGTCGTCCCCATAAGAAAGTAAGGTCATGAGTGGTGGGACCTCATCGTCGTTGCTTACCGCTGAGCCCCAGTGCCCAGCACAATAACACCTCTAGTAGCCGTTGCCTAAGTATCTGTTGAATAATGGAACTAATGAACTTACGGGCTTGCTTCAACATATGAGTCTATAAAGAACGGGAGGCGTTGGAGAAGTTTTGGCCCTCACCCGGCACGGCTCATCTTTAGGCAGCGGGCGTGTGCTTTGCCATCTGATCAAGAACATACGTCAGAACTTTGAACATGAAGCTGATGGAAGCTTCGGCTGGGTCCCCTGCTCTCAGCACCTCCAGCATGCTGGGTCCCCTTCCAGCAACCCCACACAGCATTGGGCTTGAAGCACTTGCTGGAGCCCTCCCCCTGAGGGATTTGCTGTTCTCCTGCCAAAAGTTTGGGGAGACACATTCCAGAGAGGTAGGCTAAGGGGCAGACCCCCAAGGATTCAGTATTCTAGATTGGTAGTCTCCAAACTGTATGTGTGTATGTGTGTGTGTGTGTGTGTGTGTTTAGAAACATACACATTTTACACATACATGCTAATTAAAAAAATGTTTTATATTTTTGAGAGAGACAGAATGTGAGTAGGGGAGGGGCAGAGAGAGAGAGAGAGGGAGACACAGAATCTGAAGCAGGCTCCAGGCTCAGAGCTGTCAGCACAGAGCCCGACGCGGGGCTTGAACTTACAAACTGGTGAGATCATGACCTGAGCCGAAGTCGTCCACTTAACTGACTGAGTTACCCAGGCGCCCCGCTAATTTTTTTATATCAACGACACATCTATAGTGTTGTTGACATGTTCTACAGCCATTATAAAACATGTGAAAAATTGAGCTGAAAAATAGAAGAAATAAAAATAAATTTTAACAGAAACGTTAATATTTTCTTTATGTACTCTCTTGGATCACTGTCTTTTTTGGAGAGCCTGGGTTAGATAGGTATTTCTAAACTTCTTTGTGCTGGGGAACCACCTGCACGGCTTTTAAAAATTGAGATTTCTGGGCTCCTTTCAGAGTGTGACTCCTTTCTTAGGGTGTGAGTCTGCATTTTTTCCCACATTCTAGTTATTCGGATGTCTGTGGCTGCCAGACCCCACTCCCAAACATTCACCCAGATACTCTACTTTGCTTCTGTATTTGGGCAGATCTAAGTGATCGCCCCCATGTTGGGACATATTTGGACCATGTTAGCTTAGCTTCTGGTCGAAATGCCTTCACAGATGCATAAAAACAGTAGGCTCTTGGCTTTGATGGGAAGGGGCATCAGTTAGTGACAACAAAAAAGGACCTTGTTCCATTTCCGTATCTCTTATCAAGACTTATAATCAGTACCTTCCGTGGTGGCCGTTGATGTTCCTCGAGTTCCAAATTCATCTCCAAATTTAGTGCTAAGTGGTTATTTCCACTTAAAAATAGGGCAGGAACACAGCTGTCTATCATGGACCCCATATTTTACGCCTCATTCAGTGCTTATCACTTATCTTTAGTACTCGCAAGAAAGAGATAGGTCATATTATCCCCATGTTATAGATGTAGAAACTGAGGCCTAGAGAAGTAACTTCATCGGTTACTCCTACCCCCCATCGAAGCAAAACAAATGAAGCCATAAACAGACAGCAAACACCTCTTGACTCCAGACTTACAGAGTCATGTGTTAAGGCATAGGGACGTGCAGCACTCGCTCAGGAGCCCAGGACTGGCAAGCGGCTGAGTGGGGTGCTGGCCGGAACCTCCTGGCTCATGCTCATGGCACAAGCTAGAAGCCTGCCTACTTGCTCACACCCCTCCCCCAGTGCTTGGCTGCCTGCGACGGTACATGGAGGACTCTGTAGTCCTTCCCTCTGCTTCTCTTCAGTTACATCCCCGGTCAGCTGCTGAGCTGGGTACCCTCCCGTGATAAGTAGCGGCCTACACAAGAGGCTTCGAACAGGACCGCAGGGCATCTTGCCCAACACGCCTCAAATGAATAGGACCCCAGAGTTCTGCTTCGCTGGTTCCACCGTGTGCCACATTCTTCTGAGAAACTCTCTGCGCACCGAGTCTCGGGACGGTTTGCTGCTCAACCAGTGCTGTATGCCCATTACTCTGTCCATGTGCCCGGCATCAGGTACACACAACAGGCGGACGCCAACAGCTTTCTCTCTTTTCGTCCCCGTGTTTTGGCATTGTGAACACAGCGGCCTCCGGGGACACTTTGATGGATGTTTTCCCCCTCCATCGCAGTAATATTAACCTTGTTTAATAATCTATTAACAAAGAGGATAAAGGTCTTATTAACATTCACATGCTTTCTTTGCTGCCGAAATAACACTGCCTTTCTGTGTATACGCAGGGCTGATTTTTGTTCCTTTTTTTTTTTTTTTTTAAATGACAGCGGTTGATGAATGTGGTGGAAAGGGCACTGGTAAAAAGACTGCAGATCACCTGCTTCAGACTCTGGCCTGCCGTTCACTCTCTGTGTGACCTTGGAGAGGTCACCCAGCCTCTCTGATCCTCTGTTTCCTCATTTGTAAAATGGAGACATTTGAATCTACATGCATTGTCAATTTGGAGGCTCGAGAAAAAGTACACAAAGTGTCTAACTTGAGACACAAAGGGCATGAATATGAGTTCGTTCTTTTCGCAGTTTTTGCACCCCATGAAATGGGTTTTCATGGAATTGTAGTTAAAGCCATCAGTGAGTAATAATACGTAACCGAGGGGCGCCTGGGTGGTTCAGTTGGTTGAACGTCTGAGTTGGTTTCGGGTCAGGTCATGATCTCACGGTTCTTGAGTTCGAGCCCCGTGTTGGGCTCCGTGCTGACAGTGCAGGGCCTGCTTGGGATTCTCTCTCTCTCCCCCTGTCTCTGACCCTCCCCTGCTTGCACACGCTCTCTCTCTCTCAGCAATAAATAAACTTAAAAAATAATAATAATACGTATCTGAGAAGTGCCTTCAGGACACATGCCTTTGCCTTCTGAAACAAACACTATCCTGTCTACCGTGATAGTGTGTCTGTTCCTGGGCTCAACCACGTCTTGTTGAACAACAACGACAAAAAGAAACCCGACGGACAAAGCCAGGGTGGGTCTTAGGGAACATTGGAAAGGACACGGATTCGTTTCTCTTCTGAAACGGTTATTTTCACAAATCACGTATTTATGTCGCCACATCATCCTGGGCTTGAGCAAATCAAGCCGTCTCTCTGGCCATTTAGCAGGAGTCCGAAGCCGGTTGTGTGTTCGTGATTAGCCGTCAAGGAAGGGAAGAGAAAGGGAGCGATGCGGCGTGGACCCTGGTCACAGAGTCCGTTCTACCCGTTACTGAACACCCATGGAGTGGTTCTCAGACTTCTCCACACACACGCATCACCTGGAGGTCTCCTTGGTTGCTAATGCCGATTCATTCCTAAGGGCTGGGCTCGGGAACTCTGAGTTCCTGGGAAGCTCCCACTCGCTGCTGCCGGTCCTCGTGCTGCCTGCACGCTTGTGCTTGGCATTCTGTGCACGTCCCCCAGTGGGCACAGCCACTTGCACGTTCCTTCCTGCATCCACACACCCCTCTTCCGCCACCAGTTGAGCTCTAGTCTGCTTTCTCTTCCTCTGCCCCGTGAAGCTTCAGTGCCCCCCGTCCTTCTCTGTCATTCCTGTCATGCTCTGTCTTTCTTGGAGGCTAAGTAACAGCAGACGACCTCAAGGTTTACCTCTAAAGGTGGAGTTTGTGCCTAGAGATGGTGGAACAAAACAAGACACAGAGACAAAACTGCAAGGCTCCAGAATACAGTTCTATTACGGGCAGGGAGACATCACACGCGCGTTGGAGGAGGGGGCCGTCCCTCCCAGCACAGCTCGCGTGCCTGGGGGCCACATCGAAGGTGTGAATGCCTGGCACTGCTAGGACGTCTGGGGAGACGCAGTCAAGACGCTACCCACACTTAGGGAGGCTCACCCTCACTGCCACCAAACGGCACCCTCGAGCCGGCGGGCTGGGTACCAGACTCTTGTTTCTAGGGCATCAGAGGCATCTGGAGATACAGATCTGCACAGATCAGTGTCCGCGCCCTTCCCCATTCAAGAGTCCGTGTTGGGATTCAGGTATTGATATTTTGAAGCCACCACAGTTGAGAGTCATGCCCCAAGGTAAATGGAGGGGCAGGGGTGCAGGCTGGTTGAGAGAGACACATTCCGCCTTCCCCTGTTCAGGATTATCTGGCACAGAAATGTAAGGAACGCGTTTCTATAGGGATTCAGAACTAATATCTACATGAAAAAAAAAAAGTGTTTCCTCTGCGCTGTTTGTTTTTTGTTTTTGTTTTTTTCAAGTACATTCTTCAACAGGGAAATACTCATCTCCCTCCTGGATTAATTGCAGCCCTGTGGCTGATGGCTTTTGCATGAAGTTCAGCTGCTGCTTGCAGTGGGGAAGGAAGGAGCTCCGAAACGCAGACGGGCAGCTGCGATTCATGGGGAAATTATTACCACTGCAGATGTCACTCAGCCTGATTTGTGATTAGGGGGAGCTGGAGACCCCTCCTGTCTCTGCTGCTACGAAAGCAGAAAGGCACCATCCGGGCCGGGCGCGCTGCATGTGACCAGTGCCCGTCACCTCCGTTCCGCCTCGTCCGGCGCACCCAGGAGCCTGAAGCGTTTAGCTTCAATTACAAACGTCGCTTGTCGTTTCTGGGATGCTGACTACATTAACAACTTTTTTTTTTTTTTTTTTTACTTTTTGGAGGATTTGATTAAAGTGCCTTGTGGGTAAATAACATTTATCTATTTTCCTTTCATTGCTGTGTTGTGTAAACGCAACAGCGGGGAAGGAGAAACACCTGAACTTGCAAGGCCCCTTGAGTGGGCAGATGTGGCCTCTCTTTGGGTACTCCAGACGCTCTTGAGCAATCCTAGAGAGGTTTTTGTTTAACTTGATACACTGAACCCTTCGTTCAGCCGGCAGCCTCCCTGTGCACCCGGGACGCGGTGAACTCTTGGAAGGGGAGGGAACAGTTCTGCAGAAAGTGCAGGGCCTCCTGGGGCCAGGCGGGCCAGGCAGGGCTCAAAGTGTGCGTGTGGCACCTTGAGGACGCGACGCTGAGGTGGCTGGGTGTGGAGCGCTTCCTCGCAGGGCTGGGGTTTCAGGGGTCGAGTGTGGTTCCAGTCCAGCTGGTGTCCAGAGCCAATAGCCTCTGCCAATGGCCTTTGCCAATGCTAGTAGTAAAGGTAGGGGCTCTGGGTTACACAGAAGTGGGATTTGTCCTCAAGGACTCTGGTCCAGACGAGCTCTTGGGATGTCAGGCTTCGGACAGTGGAGGGACATGCTGAGGTTTCCATGAGAATGGTACGTGGGTCAGAGGACTTGGCACTGTTTGCCTATTAGCAATGCTCACGGGTGACCCTCACAACATATGATAACCCGTGAGACTGGTCACCACTGGCACAGCTCTGGAGCAAGGTGCCAGAAGCCTTCTCCTGGGTCAGGCCGTAACCCTTGAGTTGCTGGATTGCAGCGATATATGGAAAAGCCAAAAGTGGGGAGGGTGAGGACACTAGCTCGCACGCAAGTGTCTCCATATTGTAGCAACGGAGACAGCTGCATCGGTACAAAACAGCCTGTACGACAGCCCGGGGCTGTTAACCCAGTGGCCCACTTGGTGCCAGCCCCCTGTGTAGACTGGGCTAGACAACTGCAGGGAGACGGGTAGAATCCCGGGGCTTCGCGGTGGACTCACTGATCCACCCAGAAGGCTGCTGATGAGACCCTCTGAGTCATTCGTGGGTGCTATGCACCTTCTGTGTGTTACGCACCTGTTCCCACCCAAAGGGACAGAGGTGGCCAGGAAATGTGTCAGCTCTCAGTGAGCTCGTGGTCAAAAGGGGGAGACAGGAATACAAACAGATAATTGCTCACAACATCCAAGGAAGTCAAAAGCATAGAGATGACACTGGAGTGGATTCTTCCAGGGACACAGAGCGCCAGAGACATTAGAGCCTTAAAAAAAAAGTATGAAATATTAGTCACTCAGATAACACAAGAATTAAATATCACTTACACAAAACTAAAAGTTGAACGATAAGGTTGAAGACCCCTAGGCCACCCTACCTCGATCCCCAAGCCTGCTGGTAGCTGCAGTTACTAACCTGATGTGAATCTTTGAGGCTCCTGTTCTGGGAAATAGTAAAGGCGCGTCTGTGTGTGTCTCTGTGCCGTGTAAGTGAACATTTCCACACATCGTATCATGCTGCCCATACCAACGTTCAGCTCCCATTTTATACTTTTATTTCAACACGCCCAGATGTCCGCGTAGAAAGGTACCGCTCCACGTTCGGTCCACGGACCAGCGGCATCAGCATCACCTGGGGATATGTTCCAAATGCAAATTCGTGGCTCCACCTCCCCCCCCCAAGTGAACCAGAATCTCTGGTGGCGTGTCAGTCTCCACGCGATGATTTTGCTCACCAAAATTTGAGATGCGTTGCTGTCCAAGATTACGTCCAAAACTCCAGGGCTTGGATCCTTGAGTCACCCTTTGGAGGAGAGCCACTCAGGAGAGCCGGCTGAACAGGATTGCCTGCGTTGGGTTTTATGCAAGGGAAATCGTAAATGTTTATCTGGTCGAGCTGCCGAGATCATTGCTGTTTGTTACCACAGTCACCCTGGTCTCCAATGACCAACCACAGTTCATTTCAATGAGGCTCCAGACTTCTGCTCGGTGGCTCTCCCCTACCAGAGACTTCCAATACCCGCTCAGGGAGAAGGCTGTTTTTATAACCAGTGGCCAGGGTTTGCAGCTTCCAGGTGGTCACGAGAGAACTGAAATAGAATTGGGTCCTTCCTCTTCTGTGGAGGAGAGAGGGGACCAGAACCAACCCATCCGACCCACCAAACAACGTCATTGCTGATAAAGTACTTGTAGAGAGCAACTTCTTCTTTGTTTGGTTGGACATTCTTCAGACTGAGAAGTGGCCATAGCGCTTCCTTCCTTGGGAGGAAGGCCTGCAGAATAAGCACAGGGAGATTCGTGCTTCGCGTTTGCCACCCTTCATTCTTGAACGATAGCTGCCCCTCGGAATAAACATGTGTATCGGACCTAGCCAGGTGCCTCTCGTCAAGTATCCTGTGTGCCTCTAGCTAGAAAAAAAAAAAAAAAGAAAAAATAAGTAGATGGTGGCCAACTGGTTCCCTGTGTGTGCTTGCATTATGCTGTTACTGTCCCTGTAGACCAGCGGGTTGGGAAAGATTCCGAGGCTTTGTTGTAACAGAGAGAAAGTGCCACTTAGCCTTGCTACGTATTGCCTGCCTTGTTCTGCCTGATGCCTAGCTTTCCTTCTCCTCTGACCCCACATACTTTCTGCTCTGTCTGCACAATGCAAATGCATCCGGGGGTCTTGGGATTCTCTCTGAGACTCCTTAGGATTCAACCCAGGAGTGTCCTGTGGGAATTTTTCATTGACCTGTCAGAGCGTTAGTGACTTGGGAAGCAGGTGCATAGGAGAGAAGCAATACCTAGTGCTTGTTCTCTACCCCACACAGTAGTTTTTGGTTCAGTGGAGAACCCTTGGATTTTGGTGCTGGAGGATGCGTTCAAGGCCACTCAATCCAATGCCCTCTGTACTAGGGTCAGCGAACTGTAGCCTACAGGCTAAACAGGTCGACCCCCTGTTTTTGTATAGTTTACAAGCTAAGAATGGTTTTTACATTTTATTATTTATTTATTAAAAAATTTTTTTTAATGTTTAGTTTTGAGAGAGAGAGAGAGAGAGAGAGAGACAGAGTGTGAGCGGGGGAGGGGCAGAGAGAGAGAGGGAGACACAGAAGCAGGCTCCAGGCTCTGAGCTGTCGGCACAGAGCCCGACGTGGGGCTCGAACCCACGAACTGTGAGGTCATGACCCGAGCCGAAGTTGGACGCCCAATCAACCTAGCCACCCAGGCGCCCCGTTATTTATTTTTAATGTTTATTTATTTTTGAGAGAGAGAGCATGAGTGAGGGCAGGGCAGAGAGAGAGGGGGACAGAGGATCCAAAGCAGGCTCCGAGCCGACAGCAGCGAGCCGGATGCGGGGTTGAACTCAGAACCTCGAGAGATCATGCCTTGAGCTGAAGTCAGATGCTCAACCCCCTGAGCCATCCAGGCACCCGTAGAATGGTTTTTGCATTTTAAATGATAGGAGAAAATTCAAAAGAAGAAAGTTTAATGATGCCTGACAACAACATTTAGTAACATATTGAAAAATGTAGCAAATGTAACAAATGAAAAATTCAATTCAGGGGCACCTGGGTGGCTCAGTCGGTTAAGCTTACGACTTCGGCTCAGGTCATGATCTTGGCGTTTTGTGAGGTCAAGCCCCGCGTCGGGCTCTGTTCTGACAGCTCGGAGGCTGGAGCCTACCTAGGATTCTGTGTCTCCTTCTTTCTCTGTCTCTCCCCTGCTTGTGCTCTGTCTCTCTCTGTCTCTTAAAAATAAATAAACATTAAAAATAATTAAAAAAAAATTCAATTCCAGTTCCAGTGTCCGTGTGTACATCTTACTGGAGCACAGCCATGCCCATGCGTTTACATATTTTCTGGGGATGCTCTTGTACCACAACGGCAGGGTTGACTGCTTGAGATGGAGACATGTATGGCATGCCAATCTAAAATGTTGCCTATCTTGCCTTTTCCAGAAGAAAGGTTGCCAACCCCTGGTCTGTAGAGTCTGGAAACTGGAGGCTTCCAGTAACACATTGTCGTGCTGTCAAACCGATTCCCTGGCCCGACACGGCCTCGGTGTGGCTACTTTTTCAATTATTGGGGCGGGGGTGGGGGTGGGGAGGAGGTAGTTGTCAGGCTTTTCCAAATTGAAAACTGGGCTTTGGGTGGGGTGTGACGTCAGGTGCGTGTCTCGCCTGAAGCTCCCGAGCTCACGCAGGTGTGGAGGAACTGGCTCTGTTGGCAGTGGCTTTCACCTTGGGGAGGAGACCGGAGGGAAGCTTTAATGGAGAGGGCTTTTGCTTTCGCGGGTGCCGCTCTTTTTCATTAGGGTGTGGGCTGGCGAGGCCCAGCTCCACCCCAGAGACATCACGGGAAGAGGTAGAATCCATCAGACATCAAACAGATGGCTTTGGGTGAGTGCATCTCACAGGCGGCGCAGGCGTAATCGTGGGGCTCATCGCTCCCAATGGGTGCTGGGGAAATCAAGATGCGACTCAAGATGACATTTCCAGCCGTCCCCGGAAATGGGGGGAAATCAGCTTTAGTTATTAATTCCATCTTGCCGGCTCCCAATTTGGTGTGAACAGTTATGTTGTGAAGCACGTTTCCACCCTGCGACGAGCAGAGTTAATTTAATGAAATGAGTAGTCTTGTGATGACCTGAAGGGGAAAAACACATTAATCTGGAAACCATCAAAGCCGTCTGACATGTATTATTGTAGGACTCAGAAAAAATAAACAGTTTATGTAGAAGATTAAGTGGCAGTGTGGATTTGCTTTTGACATATCTTGTCTCCAAATCTAAGTTGGGGATTTATTATCGCACTATCATGTCACAGCTATCTCATTTATATGATAACACATCTGTAATGTTTTACAAGTGCAGCACTACTTGTTCGAAATGGGGCTTTTTTAAGTCCTAAATTATAGTACCTGGAGAGGCATGCATAATTATAGTGCGTGTTAGCAAATGAGAGGGTGCATTTTCCACCCGCACTCAGCATTAATCGTCAGCACAGTGGGTGCAATAAAATCATAATTGCTTCTTCCAAACTTCTCATCTGAGCTGCATAGGTTGAAGTCAGTGGTTTGGTGGAAGGATGCCTCCTGTTAGGGTGGATGGAGGCCTCGCTCGCGTCTTCCCGGAGGGCCCCTGAACTGTGTGGCTGTAGGTAGCCTTGAGTCCAGGTGGAGAGCTAGACTCCGCCGGGGCTGCGCCTTGAAGTCCCCTCGTCTCAGTTGGGCTCTCAGGTCAGTACATGAGAAAACGCTGGAAAATGGCGACCACAGGTCCTGGTGTGGGGATCTGGGTTTGGAGTCTCGCTCTGCTTTTCAGCTTTGGACAAATTGTCTCGCTTCTCCGAATAACGGCTCTGTCATCTGTAATCGAAGGGTGAAGGGCCGTAGTCTCTAACTCAAAGGGTCCTTAAAGCAATTGCCGATGTTTATGAAGCACAAAACACACCTGCGATACAGAATAGACGTGATTATAGCTCTCTCCCCTGAAGATGATTGTCCAAAGGCTTTGCTGTCCAATATGGCGGTCACTGGTCATGTGTGGCTGGACAGCACCTGAAACATGTCCAGTCCCAACTGGGAAGGACTAAAATACAAAACACAGACCAGTGTTTCAAGACTAAGTATGAAAATAATGTAAAGCGCCTCAGTGGTGTTTTATATTAATTACATTTTGAAATGATAACATTTTGCCTATATTGGCCTACATATATTCAAATAAATCCCACCTGTTCCTTTTTACCTTCTTTTTTTTTTATTGCGACTACGAAAACATTTAAAATTACACAGAGGCTCACATTATAATTTCACTGGACAACGCTGGCCTGAACAGATGCATGCTGACCCAAACGTTATGTAAATATGTGTTTTGAGTTACAACTCAATGGTTCCTGGTACTAATATTATTATTATCATTGATTTATACTTAGCCTACTTTAGAAAAAAAAATATTTTAGGTGGTTTGCTAGGGAAGAACAGAAAAGAGTTAGTGATTGCAAGGAACCATCTAATTTAACTCCAAGCTCCCTGGTAGCTAAGGCAAAAAAAGAACACATAGTTGGATAGGTGGGTCTTTTTTAAAACGTAGAGGATTCACGTACGTTCCTTTGAAAAGGAAAGCTTCCTCCTGGCACTGAATCCTCAAAGGACCGTGTCCCGATGCAGTCCCAAATAGCAAGTACAGCTGCACCCCTCCAAACTCCCCAGACAAAGCTTTTGCGGACTTGGAACGCTGTGAGTCATACGAACGCAGTGATGATAATTACACCTCCCTTTGTTTATGTAAATTACCTGATTTGATCCTTGAAGCAGCCCTGCAGGATGGGCCGTGCAGGGACCATTGTTCCTTTTTTATGGACGAGGATCCTGAGGATCAGGTAGAGCTTTAGTGACTTGCTCAAGTTTTCATGGCCGGTACGCTGGCAAGGCCAAGGCTTAAACCCTCGTCGCCCAAAGTGGAAACTCCCTGTACTTTTGGCAGGGATGCACGCTTCGGTGTGAGAGGAGCCCCAGCGCAGTGACTGATGGGAAAAAGTCTCCAAGGGCCTCTGCCGGAAAAGGGGACCCAGGCAGCTTGGAGGCCAAGAGCCCCAGGGATGAACTTGGCTTTAGCTAAATAGAAGAGTTCGGTGTCTCTACACGGGCCTGCTGTTGTGTTTCTAACTGTGGCCCGCGCAACTCAAGATAGCCTGTGACTGGGTCCCAGAGGATGAGCTTGCTCACCTCTGAGGTCAGCTCTCCTAGAACCTCAGGGCACACACCCGTCACCTAGGACCTCATCACAATGCGTTTGCATTCAGAGGCCCGGCATAAGATCCCAGGGAGTGCCTGCTCTGTTGGTCTGACAGTCGAGTAGCGGGCTCCAACACGTTTTCTGCTTTCTTCCCCTCCCCAAGCCCCCCAAACTGCCTCAACCATAGAGTTGTATACAAGGAGCAGAGGACTGATTCTTAAACTTGGCTGCACATCAAAACTTCCCTGGGGGCTTTTACGCATTGCTGATGCCTGACATCCACCCTAGGTCAGTTAAGTTAATCAGTTTCTGGGAATGGGGCTCTGAGGTTGGCACATTTTCACCTCTCCCCGGGTATGTTTAGGAAATGCATCCAGGTTAGAAGACTACATTTGTGAACAGTGGGATCATGTGGCTTGGAAGTTTTTTTTTTGCCTGGCAATTGCCCAAGTACCCCAAATCTGAGCACTGGCTGCCCAGAGGGTTTTTCTCCTGTTGCTACCTAAAACAGGCCGCGTTACATGACCCGGTTCATTCCTTCCTAAAATCATCTATTGAGAGCCAACAGCGTGCAAAGCACTGACCTGATTGTGGATGCGCTTGGCAAGGTCCTGGCCTTGTAGGCATACATATTTCAGTGGGTATAGATGTGAAGAGCAGAGGCAGGAGGTTCTAGTAGGAGGGAATCCCAAGTTCAGGGGCTGGGCCAGCTACCAGGAGAGCAAAGTGGGACCTCACCTGACTGCAAGCCAGAGCAGTTACATAAACATCAGCAGAGAACTGTAACGGTCCGGGTTCCTGAGTCCCGCGCCAGCCTGGTTCGTCAGAATCTGTAGGCTGGGTCTGGGCATTCTGCGTGTAGATGTCGAACAAAACCGGGGCGATTAGGAGGCAACCTCCAGATTAAGAAGCCCCAATCTCGAATTCAAAAAGCACGAACTTCGGCTAGAAATAAAAGGTGTATTAGGAAGCTCTCTCTCTGCTTAAACGAATAGCTCACACGCCTTCTTGAAACTACGCGCATGGTTGGGAAGCAGCCTTCCGAATGCCCACATGGCTCCCTTTCTTTTCCTTTTTTTTTTTTTTTGAATAAACAGCTGGCGAATATGACATCAATTTAACTGTAATGACTGCTTTTCATTTTCATTTTCAATCTATACTATTACTATATATCGGGATTCCGGCTGGTGCCAACTGCTCCGGCCACACGTCTGGCTTTCATTTAGTCTCTGATTCCTTTGGGTAGTCGTGTTCAGAGGCCTGGTTTAATGCATGACCCTAATTGCAATGTGGAATTAAGTTGGTGCTGACTGCAGCATTTCCAGTCTTAGAATCAAGGAAAGTGTCTAATAGGAGGGGGAAAGCAAAGCCTCTCCAGAGTTTCACCCCTTACCAGTGCCTTATCTTCATAAATTTTTTACATCCAACGTTTTTTTGTTTGTTTTGTTTTGTTTTTAATTGAGTGCATCATATGGCTATAAAGCAGCAGTTTAGATAATGTGGTCAGGCTGCTGACTTATATGTCTCTTCTCAGCTTCAGAATGTCCCATTCTTCTCTTCCTAGTCTGACACTGGCTTCCTTTCTCATTAAAAATGCCGGCGGCTTGGACGCGAGGATAGAAATGCAGGCTGAGATCCTTCTTCCAAGTTATGCTTGGTGATGAGTCCTCCTGGAAGCCTCGAAGGCTTTGAGGGAAGCTTGGTTGCCAGCTGATCGTTATTTCCAACAACTGTTGGCCAGAGATCTGCTATGTAAAGGATTAAATTCAATGTTTTCACATCAAATGTGTTTAAGAGAGAGATTTCCTCCACCATGGCCAAGTACCTCTCGGTTAAACTCGGGTGGAGCCACGACGGTGAAAATTCACCCGTGTTTCCCGCTCATGGGAAAATACAGACAAAAGGAGATACGGATTGCAGATTGGATGAGATGCCGACTGGGAGAGCTGAGTTGGATCAGACATTTTTGGGGTGAGATGGGAGAGACAAATCAGAAGCCATGACAGGGCCCAGCCCCGTGTTTGATGCAGAATCCTCACTATACAAATATCTGCTGAACGAAAGTTAGTCGTCCTGTAGATATGTTGGTGCTCCTCCAAAATAGTTCTCTTGGATTTGTCCGTTCTTCCGTTTGTCGTCTCTTCGTGTATTCATTCAACATGCTATTTATTGAGTAATTGCTGTGCTATCACTGGGGGCCTTGGGAAACGCTGGGGATAGCACATGACACGAGGGCCACGTGCCCGCCCTCCTGGGCCTTACAGTCTAGTGATAAACGGGAGAAAATGGTGAAATAGGGGGAAATAGGTGTCCCAAGTGGTTTTGTAAGGGGTAGTGAGTGATTCTGTGGGCACCAGCAGGTACCCAACCCAGGCCGAAGGAAATGGAAGGCCACCACCGGGCCCAAGAAGCCCAGTCCCTGCCCAAACTGTCAGAAGATGGCCCACTCTTACCGAATGGTCCTGGCTGGCATCTTGCCTGAGTCCTGATTTGGAGGCTGCGAGATTATCACATGGGAAACTTTGTACTGACCGGAATAATATCGTTGAAGATGATTTTGAGTCTGTGGTGGCAGAAATTTCTCTCTGGTCTCCCTACAAGGAAATGCTGTGCTTTTCCTAGTTTGGTGTATCTCAGGGGCAGCACAAACTTTGTCACTGAAGATGTATTTCTTGCCCAGAGAGCTGGGTAACTCAGTCACATTTGGACGTCCCTTCTGGAAATTGCACAGGTTCATGGAGTATACCATTTGTATGTTAATTTTACCCAAGCTCAGTATTTCTCTAGCCTTATTTTCTCACCTTACCCAATTCCTTTTTTTTAATTTTATTATTTTGTGTTTTGTCCATTTTTTTTTTTTTTTGAAACTCTCAAATCCATGAGGAATAAGGACTAGGAACAAATTTGGTGTCAGTGAACTCATTTAAGGAAATAAACAAGTTAAAACGGGGCACCATACTCAGAGTTGAGAGAAAGGAGAAAGGGAGTGTGGAGTTTAAAAGTCAGGTTTTAATTGTGGGGCGATTCAAAAATAGGTTAAATTAAAAAAAAAAACAAAACAAAAAACAGAACAAGAGCAAGCTTTTCCAGTTTCTCCAAATCCTGGACATCTGACACCCAGCCAATGTCAATATTAGCTAAAGAGGTTTGGCCCCTGTTCAGTCTGATCAAAAATAAATTAGGAGGTTGCTTATAAACAGGGCTTACAGGAGACAAACACACACATACACACACACACACACACACACACACACACCAAGAGTAAGAATAACAATTAAAGGCTTTTAATAAATGCTAATTTAGTGATAACAATTTTACACACAACTGTTTATGCCAAGATCTGACGTTAGCCGATTTGGGATTTCAGCCATCGCCAAAGAAGCCAACTGCTGTGTTCTCCAGATACCTCCTGCCTCCCCTCTCCTCCATGTCCAGTGCCCCCACCTAACAGCTCCGACCAACTGCCTCGCAGGGGCTCGATCCAGGATCCAGGTGTGGCTCTGGGTAGCCTCTACTGTGGGGCCTGCCATACAGCCCTGTACATTGACCCCCCCCCCCAGTGTCTCGCACTATTCATCACGTCGAGTTTCTTTCCTTGCCTGTGAAAGGAACATTGAGTGCCTTGCAGAGAAATTCAGGTAGTTCGGGTCTAGATTTACCTTCCTCCCTTTCTCTCTCTCTCTGGTCGATGTTGGCCCATGCTATTTCCAGATCACAAGAGGGAAAGAAATGTTTTTTTTTTTCTTCAACTCTGCAAAGGGCTGCCTTGGGAGCAGTGAGGGAAAAGGAGAGCTAAAATCCAAGCCGACGATTCTCGTGGACGTTTGAACACGTGCACCACACCTCTGCTCGTCAGCACTCCCTGTGTTCCCCCGAAGCCAGAATTCCCCCTGATGGACCGTCGTTCAGACACAGCGACGCGGTATTGAAAGCGTGGGTGTTAGTCGATGGATCCGTGTGCAGATTTGGCTCCCTTGTTTGCTAATGAGGTCGTGGGAGACAAGCCCCATTCTGCCTTCCGGGTTCAGTTTCCTCATCTGCAAAAGAGCAAGAGCGTTAGCTGGTGGACGATGGGCCACCGAGACTCGGAGCGCGGTGAAGGCGACAGTACCCGCTGTGCGGTAGGTCCTCACCCAGCTGATCACAGCGAACCTCTCGGCTTATGCCGTGCGAGCCACTGCGCTCAACAGTTCCTGTGCAGTTTTTATCATTACTTTTATTAGAATCTTCCTCCGATCGAGCTCTGAGAGGAGCATCCTCAGGGCGTGGGAAATACTCTGTACATATGTGTTAAGCGAATGACCAGCTTCATTTAACCCTGAAAAGAACCCCGAGGAAGTCAGTACTGTAGGGATCCCCGTTTGTCAGACGGGGAAACTGAGGCCCAGGCGGTTCAATAGCTCGTGTGAGACGGTGCCAGCTCACAGAGGCCAGGGCGAGGATTCAGTGCAGGCGCTCCTGGGGCCTCACCTGCTATGCTCTCCCAGCTCTGGAAACATTTTTATGGTGGAGCAAGGGGTTCCCACGGCCTTCTCTAGCCCTCCTCTCTCCTCCGCCAAACACTAGTATGCACACCGGCCCCGGGGCAGGGTCCTGCTCGGGCCTGGCTGTCAGTAAGACAGCACCTGCACTTGGTGCGGGCGGCTGTGTGCCGGGGACATAAACCAGCGCCCGCTACGTGACGTCCCAGGAAGGACCCGTCTGACACCAAAGCCGCGCAGACAAGGAAGCTGAGCCTCTCGGCGGGCCCCAGCTTGCCTCCTGTGGGTTGTCTGTGAGCGTGTTCACGGAGGCTCCCTGCCAAGGCTCCGGAAGAAGGGACACCTCTCCCCGAGACCGTGCTCTTTGGCCGCTTGGGCCCTTGGAGAGGCTGGACGGAAGGGAGGGTGAGGGCCGGGGCTGGGAGACCGCCGGAGAGGCAGAGCTGGAGGCGGGGGCCTGGGTTCTGCTGCCCCCACCATGCTTTCTCTCCTCATCCTGGTCCCCAGCGGGGTGCTCCTTCTCTTTTCTTTTCCTTCCTTCCTTCCTTCCTTCCTTCCTTCCTTCCTTCCTTCCTTCCTTCCTTCCTTCCTTCCTCCCTCCCTCCCTCCCTCCCTCCCTCCCTCCTTTCTTTCCTCCTTCCCCTCCCTTTCTCTCTCCCTTCCCTCTCCATATTCCTCCTTCCTTCCTCCCTCCCTCCCTCCCTTCCTCCCTCCCTTCCTCCCTCCCTTCTTTCTTTCCTCCTTCCCCTCCCTTCCTCTCTCCCTTCCCTCTCCATATTCCTTCTTCCTTCCTTCCATCCTTCCTTCCTTCTTCCCTCCCTCCCTTCTTTCCTCCCTTCCTCCCTCTCTCCCTTCTCTCTTTGCTCCCTCCTCTCTCTTTCTCTCTCCCTTCCCTCTCCATATTCCTTCTTCCTTCCTTACATCCTTCCTTCCTCTCTCCCTCCCTTCTTCCCTCCCTTCCTCCCTCTCTCCCTTCTCTCTTTGCTCCCTCCTCTCTCTTTCTCTCTCCCTTTCCTCTCCATATTCCTTCCTTCCTCCCTCCCTCCCTCCCTCTCCTCCCCTCCCTCTCTCTCTCTCCCTTCCTTCTCCATCTGCCTCCCTCCTGTCTGTCCTCCCTCTCTCTCTCCCTCCCTTCCCTTTCCGTCTTCCTTCCTTGCTTGCTTCATTTTCACTTTCTCTTTTTTCTCTCACCCTCATTCTTACTCTTTCTAAAAGTTATTCTCCTCTCTCTTCCCGTGTTCCTCTGTGTTTCTTGGCCCTTGTCTCCAGCTCTCTCTCATCTAGTTTTTCCTCTTCCTCCCCACTCCTCCTTCCCTCTTTCTTTTTTTTCCTGAAGGTTTGAGTTTTTTTTCTCCAAATCCTCACAGTCTGGTGGGGAAAGGGAGGCTAGAAGAATTAACAGCCAACTATTCTTTTCTTTTCTCATTCTTCAAGTTGGCACATGGGGACAGGGAGAAGGTCATCCCCTTCAGCATGGTCACCAAGCTGTAGGAAAAAGATGTGCATAGAAGTATTGCTTTCGTTTGTACCAGTGGTTCCCAACCAGGGATGATCTTGACTGCCCCCGCCTCCCCGCGCACCCTCCACACCCAGTGACGTTTGGCAGTATCTGGTGACATCTTGGGTTGCTACACTGGGCAAGGGGGTGGTGGTAGTGTGTTACTGGCATCTGGTGGGTTGGGTCTCAGGATACTTCTGAACATCCTACAGTGCATAGGATGGCCGCCTACCACAAAGAATTATCTGGCCCCAAGTGCCCATGCTTCTGAGGCTGAGAAACCCTGGTTTATATCAAGAGAGAAATAAAAGTTTTTGGCTTTAGAGAGACCTCTCTGGCTCTGCCATGACAGACTGAGCGGGAGAGAGACTGAGGCTGGGCGAGTAGCTGGGAGCAGATGTGGGTACCTGGGGGATCTGTTCTTGGTCAGATTGAGACAGAGAGAGCGAGAAGGGAGGGGCAGAGAGGGAGGGAGAAAGAGAATCCCAAACGGGCTCTGCGCTGTCAGCCCAGAGCCTGATACGGGGCTCGACCTCACAAACAGATGACCATCTGAGCCAAAACCAAGAATCAGATGCTTAACTGACTGAGCCACTGAGGCACTCCGTTAAAAAAATATTTTTAAAGGAGTTGAGGAAGCATAGCTTTCCATTTGATTGGAGAAGTCAAAGAAAGTTTCAGGGAACAGGTAGTATTGAGGTGAGCCTTGAAGTCTGGGTGACATTAAGTTAGCTGAGATAATAGAAGAACCATACAGGTAAGCAATAGTGTAGGTCTGAAAATACCCAACCAGTACGTGAACGTAGGCTATAAATCAGGGTCAAACTGAATAGCCCTACATGAGATTGAAGGAAGTTTATAGCACATATAAAGCAAAGCTTGGAGATATAGGTGTCTATATTTCCTATGGAGCCATGAAAATAAAGGTAAACACTGCATCATTAGATTGTTTTCAGCTGCAGGTGAGAAAACTGGGGGGTTGGCTGGTTGGGTGACTCCATGATGCCATCAAAGACTCAGGCTGTTTTTAAGACTCAGCTGTGTTATCCAAATGCTGTTGGCTTTTCCGTCACAAGTGTTTGCCTCATGGTCACAAGATGGCTGCCACAGCCCTGGGCATCAGGAACTCACTGTCCATTCAGAGGTAGAAAAGAGGATAAAAGAAAAGTTTGCTTTTGTCAGAAAGATCAAAACTCTCCCCCAAGTTCCCCGGCAGACCTCATTACATCCCACTGGCAAGCATTTGAACACAGAGTTACCCTGAGCTTCAAGAGGAAGCTAGCTTCTGATAAAGGGTAATATGATTATATTCTTGGCTTAGATAAATCATTATCCTTCTCTTGAGGTTGAGGACATTGGTGCTCAAAAAAATCTACTTCTGTTAGTAGTAGAAGGGGAAAAATGGCTCTGTAGTGTGCAACAGACAGTGTCATAGCTATGGCACAGTATATACGTGATAAGAGGCATTTTTTAAAATAATATATATTTATGCTTCTTACTAACGTTGTGACATTGGGATACTTACTTAAACTCAATATGCCTTGGTTTCCTTACCTGTCAAGTGGGGATAATAATAATACTATCACCCAAGTTCCTTGTTCACGTGAGTGAGATAATTCCTATAAAGTGCACGGAACAGTCCCTGGTACTTAGCGACCCCTTAATAAATGTTGGTGTTGTTGTTGGTAATGATGTTAATTGTGGTTAGCCGTTGCAAGCGCGTTAGGCTTTATTTGTTCATCCCAGAGTGTTTAGCGAAGTCTTAGAGATGTAACAGTCATTCAGTTAAAGCTTTTTGATGAATTTTCTAACTGCTCCGTCCACCACATTGCGTACCTTCTTAAGACATTTCAGCGGTTCCTGACCTCCTGTGAGATACTGCAAGTTAGAAAACACCTTCCAGAAGCACTCCTTACCTCCTCGACTGTATGTTTCACATCTCTCTTTTCTCAGTGGTACAGTCCAGTCATGCTGACCTTAAAAATATCCAGACCTGCTGCATCACATATATACGTTTACAGATTTTCTTCCCTTTGAAGCTTTGGATACCTCCGCTCCCGTTGCGCATTTGGCAAACTCCTATTCATCCTTCAGAATCTTTCTTAGACATCATCTCCTCCGAGATATCTCCTTGCCCAACAGTGTGCTATCTGTGTTTTTCTGTCATATCTATACTTTGTACTGATGTCTGTTCCTGATTGTGTTATTTCCTAATTTAATATTTATCCTTCTGTGTTCACTTTTAAACTATACATCAGTGGTGGGAAGAAACTCTCTTCTACATACTTCTAGCCACAAAGTTTGGTTTGGAGTACCTAAAAAAAATGCTTGTTATTTTCTTGAACTAGATCTTTTGTTGAACAGAGACCTCTTGCATCTATGAAGTACTACGGTGACATTAAAAAATAGCTTTATCTGTTAACCCCCTGAACTTGCAAGAGACTCTTACTTGCTAACGATAAAATAATTCTCGTGACAGATCCTTAGTGATCCTTCTAGACTTGCCCATACAACTTACCCACGGTCACCTGGTTCTTTCTTACTCTCTCTTGGTGCAAATGTGTCGGGAGCCTAAATTTCTCACTCTATTTGTCTGCAAATAAAACATCCTGCCAGGTTAGTGTATAACCCACTTGTATTGACAGGTTGGAAGGGAACAAGACCGTCCCCGCTCTTACAGATATGTTGACCATTGTTGTCCAGCCCTGGTCCCATCAGACAAGCATTGTTCATGCAGAGTGAAGCCCTTGGCTTGTTTTTTCTTTCTGGCACCATAGCTAAACTCTGTTGGTTCCTAGCAGGGTGCACAGTTAGCAACCAGACCGCATCAAGCTTTCTGTCACTTAAGATGTCAGTAGCAGACGCAGCTCAGGAGAAGAGCAGGGCTGGTCCCAAGACAGACACTCATTGTCTTATCTAGGGGTTCACCAAGAGGTGATGGAGGAAGTCAGGAGCCAAGGATTCCAGTCACAGGTCAGGAAATGGAGTGCATGTTGGTTCAGGATGACATCTGTGAAAAAAATAATCATTTCCCTTGGATTCCTATTGGTTGCCAGATCTTACTGTGGAAGAGGTCATATGGGGAAAAGGCACAGGATGGAAGGGACGTGAACAGGCACCTGGGCCCCGTGAATAGCACCTCTGATCGCCCTGTGATCTGCACTGTGTCACCCACTTTTACCTCCTAGCAGCCCTTGTGCTTTCTTTACGATTCTTTGAGCATCCCCCTGGCTGTCCCTCAACACGAGCAGTTCCCTAAGGGTTCCGTAGAGAGGAGACCGAACAGCAGTCTGCTTTGTCCATTACCCTGTCCTAATGAAACGCGTTATTTGAAAGAATTATTTAAGCCTATGTAAATTGGTCAATGTGCGAAGATGTGGTTGGGGGGGAGGTTCAGCAGAGTTGAGTAGGGTGATAAAAATACAGTTTTATCTGCATTTGGACTGATTTTGAAAAGGTTTTTCACCACTGCAACTGAATCCTTTTCAGAACCACCCCCCCCCTTTTTTTTTTTCCTTCACCCGAGTTGTTATGAGAACATGAATCATCTCTTTAGCACAATGACAGCAAGTGTAGCATTTAGGAGCGGACTCTGATTTTTCACTGTTTGTTCTCCGCTCTCGACAAGATAAGCTGTTGTTATTTCTTTCTTCTTGAACAAGCACACCATGATTGCTGAAGTGGTAAGAATAATTGAACCAAATAGTCATGCGATTAATGCAAACAGAGAGAATTCATCTGTTTCGAGTACAGTAAATGCACTTCTGAAGATGTAAGAGCCTGCTCTCTGTTTATTCTTGGGCTGGGGAACAAATGTTGCTGAGTTCACTGCCACAGATTCCGGTGTTTCCTCCATGGGGTGGAGACCTGAAATGAACTGAGTTAAGGGAGAAATCAGCCCTAGCTCGAAGGGAGGGGCTGCTCTGTCCCAACATGACACCCTCTTCCCCTGCCGGCGGGGGTGGGGGTGGGGGGAAGAGGACTTCGGCTTTCTTAATGATTTGTTTCAATTAAAAGTGTCGAGCCACTGAAACGGAAGGGAAATGCACATTGATCCAAGCCTTCAGGTGCTCAGCTCTGTACTCAGAATTGTGTCCTTTAGATGCCACAGGCATGAGACATCCCTTGTCCCCATTGGACAGATCAGGAAACTGAGGTTCAGAAGTAAGTCTCCACATTCACAAACCTGGTATGCCGACGTGCTGGGGTTTGAAAACAGGTCTTTCTGGTTAAGGGTTTGTGGTGGAAACGCGCGCTTTGGGGTCAGTCTGTTCACTTTTAATCCTGACTCTGCCGTGCAGCCTCTGTGCAACTTTGAGCAAGCGCCTCCTTCACCTCTCGGCATCTCGGTTTTCTCACCTGTAAAAAACAAAACAAAAAACAAAAAAAAAAAACCTGGGGATGATAATAGTGCTTATCTAATAGGGCCGTTTCAAGGATTCAATAAGTTATTCCATGGGAGGAACACAGAATTGTGCCTCGCAGACAGCATGTCCCTGGTACACACCGGCCGCTTTGATTGTTCAATGCCCAGGGACCTTCTGCACAAGAATTCCCCGTACATCGTACCTGTGATTCACTGCAACGGTGCCCCGGCTCATTTGTCTTCATGCAGTCACCCTGGCGCACCCCGGGAAGGTTGATGTCTCTGAAATCCCCCTCCTGTTTTTTGGAGGTCGCTTGATAACACTGCTGTAGGGGAAAAGCTTAGCTGTTCCTCCATTGACTGTCTGTGCCCCATCTCCCCCATTAAGTTCCCATTGCCCTCCCTCCCTGCTCCTTGCAACGGCTCCCTCCCTGAGCCTCTCTGCCCCCACCTCTGGTACTCTCCCTCCTTTCGTTAGCCTGCCTTATCGGTCCCCTCCCGAGTCCAGAAGCCCAGGAGACCCGGGGAAGGTCGCTGTGGGAAGAGAAGTCTGCCTCTTGAAGTATCAGCTGAGTTTGGCACCTAGGAAAGTAGAATGGAGGAATTCTAGGCACAGGGAAATGTTTGTGCAGCGTTGTGGAGGCATGAGAATCGAGACGGAGGCAAAAGTCTGAGTTTAACAGATGATAGAGGGCACTGTGAAGAGACGTGGAAAGTTCTCCGTGGCCAGGGGCCGCAAACGTCATTTCTCTTCCCGGCTTTGACCCGCCGCTCCTCTTCCCCACGTCTCTGGAATCAGGCTTCGGCCCTGAGCTTGGTTCTTCTTTCAGTTTGATAAATGCTTTCACCGTTTTGCTTAATTGTCTCCTTTCAGTATTTATTAAACAGAAAGAAGTTTAAATCCAATTAAATAAATGAAGCACCTCACACCGATTGTGACCGCGAGAACACCGTCCGTTTGTGTTTGTGTTTGAAGCGAGGAATCCACTGGGAGCTATTTCCCCACAAATGGGTGCTCTGTCCTGGGTTGGAGGACTTCTGCTACAAGCCCTGTAAATCCAGTTTCTGTTCTGGAATTGCCAAAGTTCATGGCAAGGGGAAGACAGTCACCGTCTGGGTGTCACCCAAATGTCGGAGGCTCAGCAGCCATTATCCAGTCAAGCTGTAGAATAACCCAATGGAAACAGGTGTCACCTTCCCCCTCTGATAAGTGGGAATAGGGAGTCTCGGAAAAATAGGGCACGTGCCCAGGTTCATGAACCCTGTGAACTGTGGTGAATAACAGATGCCTTCAGGTCTCTACCGCTGTGCATTTTGGGTGTGCGCTAACCTGACTTTCAGCTGGGGCACTGGCTTCCCCCAACCAAATCTCTTGCAGGGAAGAGAACTCCAGTGCTGTGTTCTTTCCATTCTACCGAAGCTCCCAGAGTCCCCGGGGGAGGGTATGATTATGCCTAAGGAGGGCATGGCATTTCCCCGTCACTGTGAATGCTATGCTGATGAGAACAGCATTCCAATTCCAGACCTCAGGGCCATTGCTGGCCACCTGTGACTCTGGAGAGGGGCAGATCTGGACCTGCAGCCCCACCTCACTGCCCGGTGGTCCGAAGCAGAGGAAGGAAAGGAAGGAAACTGACAAAGAAGGACCGAGTCTGGGAGTCACTGTGTGATCCTCTTGGTCAAGCCAGGCCTGAAGCTCATCGTATTCTAGGGATTTTCATTTGCCTGAGCCCAAAGATCGCATTTTTTTTATTTTAATAAGTTTGCATCGGAACCTCTGTGTCTTACAAATAAAAAATATCTAACTAATTGATGGATAGAAAAATTTGGCTGGGAGTACCTACCGTGTTATGCCCACATTGAGTCTTCTAATCCATTGGACTTCTTTTTTGGTTCTCCAAATAGGAGAAAATGGGCTCCCCAAATTAGAGGGTGTCATTGGTAACTCTCCCCAGGGCCGCTCACCTCACCCCACCCACACATCCCTACCCACCCCTGCTCATGACTGGGCTCTTCCCTGCCCCAAACACAGAGAAAACAGACTTAAATGTCTTTTCTGTCTCAAGCAGTAGACGTTTATTATGGCCATAAAATGATTTCCCAGAGACTCCAGCCAGGCATGAGGCCTTTGTGTTCTGAATTTACCAATTTGCTAAAATAATCATCTTCACATTTGCTGTTAATAATCTTGCTTCAGGCTGTTACAACCAAATGGTTGGTCACTTCCAGTAATGGCCAATTTTTCAGAGATTATTGCTAAAATGATTAGGCACATCATGATTTCCCAGGGCACATGCTTTGGAGTTGTTCCATTAGCAAATAAAAAGCCTTCTGGGCCGATTGGGAAAGCAGGGGTGGGGGGGTGCTTATCTGAAAAGGTAAATATGTCATCATTTTTTTTTCTTTTCTTTAGCTAAGTCCTAACTTTAGGTTTCTTCCTGCCCACCGTTGGCTCATTATTTAGTCACTAGACAGACGGCTTCTTTGCTTGTTCCAACCTCCTCGTTGTAGCTGATGGGCCTGGGAAACAATTGTTAGTAAACCAGATGGATCAATACAGAAACATCCATCCTTGAGGTCCTCAGATGAGCCAGCCACCGGCCTAGAAATGTGGCGCAATATCTCATTTAATTCTTGCAGCCAAGTCCTGGCCCCCGTTTGCACAGGAAGAGACTGAGGGCCGGAGGGATCAATTCACTTCTTGCGTATCATCCAGCGAGGGAATGCATGCCTGCATTTGAATCCAGTGTTCTTCCCACTGTACCAGGAAGCCTGCTTTTCTCATTCACCTCCGCTCACAGTTTCCCCACTTGCGCCAGGGCCAAGCGTGACACCTGGCAGCCCGGCCCCAAGGTGGAGCAGGTTAGGACACTGGCAGGCAGAGAATGGAGAGCCACAGCCACAGCCCTCTTGGTTTGCAGGTGGCCGCCTGGGTCACACGGAAGGCCCGCATGTCGGCTATAAACCCTGGGCTTTCGGCCCCAGCTCCTGAAGCTGCAGAAATCAGGTGAAGCGGACTTTAGAGAGAGCATTCTAGACTGAATCTGGCCTGACAAATACTCTTATCTTCCAACATAAAGGGAAGAGATGCCTCTTCGTTGCAGGCGGAGTAGGCATTTTGCGGAAGGAATGCACAGACCCTCAGCTGAGAGTAGAACAGACTCACAACTTGATCCTCACGCATGCAGGAGCAAACTGGGACACGGTGCTAGAGTGCTGGGGAAAAAAATGAAAAGGTGGAGGCAGACATCGTCTGGTCTTTACAGACGGAATAGGAATTGGGGAAAGCTGGCCATTTTCTGTAATTAGCACATTACCTCTGACACCAGGAAATGGCCGTTCTAAGATTTTAATTTTCAAGTAATCTCGACCTTCAACGTGGGGCTCAAACTCACGAGACCAGGCGTCACCAGGTGCCCTAGGAAATGGCCGTTCTAAAATGGATCAGTGTGAGCAGTAGAAAGCGTCCCTTATGTGACTCAGACCCCACCTGTACGAGAGCAGACATATCTCTAGCCACACCTGGCAAAATGTTCGACCGACAAACTACTATGAAGGCTTTGGTAACCAATAACAAGGCTACATTCTCCTTTTCTGGGTGTTGTATCCTTGAAATGTTTTAAAATCCTCAACGTTTAAGTTGTTTATGTTTTAAGACAAAGCTATTACTTGTTTGCCCCTAAACAGAAGCACAAGAACCTTTCTCTTTTTTAATTTTTTTTAAGTCTATTTGTTTATTTTGAGAGACGCAGAGACAGGGTGAGCAGGGGAAGAGTAGAGCGAGAGGGAGAGAGAGAGAGAATCCCAAGCAGGCTCTGCACGGTCAGTGCAGAGCCCGACACAGGGCTCGAACGAACCCACAAAACCATGAGATCATGACCTGAGCCGAAAGTAAGAGTCAGACACTTAACCAGCTGAGCCACCCAGGCTTCCCAGCACAGAAACCTTTCTTAACCCTACAGACCTTAAAATTCATTCCAATTCAACATCAGGGATGCCTGGCTGGCTCAGTCAGTAGAGCTTGCAACTCTTGATCTCAGGGTTGTGAGTTCTAGCACCACGTTGGGGGTAGAGATTACCTAAAAAAATCAACATCAAGTGCACCTTGGTAGTATAAAGGTAGAAGCATTTTAATTAAAGCCCTCGGGGTGTGCAAGCTGGACACATCGATACGTACGTTTAATCTTAGTAAAACGTACAGCAGTCCATTCTATGAAGTGGACCGGGTGATCAACTCTGGCCGCTCGGAGAGGTTGCTGTTGCTCACAACTCATCGGTCAGAAGAGGTCACATGGTGCTGACTTAACCGCAAGGGGCCGAACAGTAATCTCTAGTACCTAAGAGGAAGTATAGGACGGAGGAGTCCTCAGAGACCCAAGTTCAAAGAACCTCTGCATGTCTGGCAAAAGAGGCATGCCCGAAACATAGACTTTCTGGTAGAATCAGTCCCTGCCCCCGTGGCCATGTTTGACAGGCCAGGAAACAGGTGCCCTCATAGAAAGGGATCCTCGCAGAGACGATTCCTTTATGCAGTCGTAGCTTTTTGGAACGGTGGTAGGATTTAAAGCATGAGAAGAGAAGGAAAAGCATGTGCCCTGACAGTTGATTCTGCTCCAGGATAATAAAGAAAACGATGTATAAGAAGAGAAGGATGACCGCGTATGAACTGAGGAAGTAGACATGGACATTGACGGTGTTAGTGCAACCCCTCGTCTTCCGGGAACCCTTCGGTTAGAATCTCTCTAAGTAGGCTGGCAAGGTGATTAAGTCTCTTGTAAAGCAGAAACAAACTGGAAGCAGGCGGTGAGTAGGAAATATTTTCAAGGAGTGTTTCTTTCTCCACGTGGGATTTTGCAACTGCCTGATGCAGAATTACTTAGCAAATCAGAATCTCCAGGGCCGGGGCTGAGAAAGGTTCATACGAACAAGCTCCGTGGTAATACTATAGCCACTAAAGTTTGAAAGTAACTGGCCCAAATCCTCCCCTCTGGCTATTATGTCATGCTTTGCCTTCTAACTCTACCCCGAGTCTCTGGGTTATTGGAAAGCAGTTGCCAGCCCTCCTTTTCTCTTCAGCCATGAAAACTGCTAAATGAAGCCAGGAGGAATGATTATCACCACGGAAAAGACAGTCCTCAAGTGGACCTGACTAGTCTCAGATGTGCCGGTTTGGGCCTTGTTCATGCAGCCAGAGAAACCACACACCTTTCCGAGACCAGGTTCTCACCAATGTTTGGGTGGCTGAATAGAGGTGAGTCACTGAAGGCAGCTGGTGAAACTATTTGGGGTTTGCGTGCATCGAGATTCACTCTGTCTTCCTCACCAGGAACCTGTTTCCAGATCTTTGGCTGGGATTTGTCATGGGTTCCAACCGCAGAGGAAAGCCCACCTCTTCTGCCTTCTGTGGAAAGCAGTCTCTTCGTCACCTGAAATGTGCCAGAGACTCAGACGAGATCTGAACTGATGTCTGAAGCTGGGTTTTGTGTCTGAATTAGGAGCTTCCCTGAGTACGGTACAGCTTGCCAAATGAGTCACTGCACTTTGGATCACCGTAGACTTTCAAAACTCAAATAAAAGTAGAACCGCTTTCCAAGAGATGGAAAACCTTTGCAGATTTTGTTTACCTCCTGGCATACTGAAAACAAAACTGACCTGAATGACATCACAGCCAACTACAAAGCCTGAACAAATTTTAAGGATTACCGTTAAGTCAAGAAGCTTTCTCATCAATTGTCCTTTTTTGCTCTTGAAGCTAATCCAGTGAGACAGGAAGGGCAGGGATGATCCCCATTTTCCAGATGAGGAAACCAGGTGTGAGGGAAGCGAACAGTATGCTAGGGGGCAAATCCCCCATAGCGGGGGCAGATTCCTCTGATCTTCTGATTCCGAGTATATTATTATTGCGTGATGAAAAAGGGGAGAGAATCAAACTCAGAGCCTGGATGTGAATCCCAGCTCTGCTCCTGACTTTGGAGCATTTCCTTAGTCTCTCTGGGTATTCGGCTGCTTCTCTTGTATGGTGACTGTAATATCTTTTATCTTTCTCCAGGTAATTGGGAAGTTAGATAAGGTTTTTTGTTTTTGTTTTTGTTTTTTTTGTTTTTTGGGGTTTTTTTTGCAATTAAAAATCAATTTGATTTATTTGTTTATTTTTTAAAGATTTAAATCCAAGTTAGTTAACATATAGTGTAATAATGACTTCAGGAATAGAATTTAGTGTTTTAGTGCTTGTTTATCCTGACAAGTATCCTCCTTATTGTCTCTTGCCCATTTAGCCCATCCCCCCACCTACGAGCCCCTCTGGCAACCTTCAGTTTGTTTTCTGTATTTAAGAGTCTCTAATGGTTTGTCTCTCTCCCTGTTTTTATATCATTTTTGCTTCCCTTCCCTTATGTTCACCTGTTTTGCATCTTAAAGTCCTCATATGAGTGAAATCCTTTATTTGTATTTCTCTAATTTCACTTAGCATAATACCCTCTAGTTCCATCCATGTAGTTGCAAATGGCGAGATTTCATTCCTTTTGCTTGCCGAGTAATACTCCATTGTATATACCTAGATATACTACATCTTTTTTTATCCATTCTAGACCCAGCATAGTAGACCTTCAGTAAATCTAAGCGCCTTTCTTCTCATTCATGCATCCATTTCCACTCATCACATATGTACAGGGCACCTAATATATCACAGGAGCTGTATTATGTCTGGGGTTGGAGGAGTCGACAGAATGCCCTTGGTCCCTGACTTTGGGGAACCTATTGTCCATTCCCCACCACCTCAAGCCAGGAACTGGAGAGCCCTGCGCCCGCTTGTTCCTGGCCCTCTGCAAGCACACCCCGGCCCACTCTTGCTCACCCTTCCTTCGTGCCGTGACCACCACAGAGATGTCAGCCAGGCTGTTCTTCCTCCCCTACTGTTCAAGAGGCTATCCTACTCCTTCTTCATCATCATCACCCATTCTTATGGTTTTCTTTTCTATTTGTTCAGAGCACTTGTCCCAGACTTTTCTAATTATCCACTGACATATCTGTATACTTGTTTATCTTCTGTCCCACAGGAAGCCATGAATTCCACATAAATATTTACCTGTGACCTGTCACATGATCTAACACTCATTTTAAACTTCAGTAGAAAGGGAAAAAAATGAATGGATTATTAACTTATTTACTATACACCCACACAGTTCCAAAAATAAACTGTTGAAATTATATTTACGTATACAAGAAATAGTAGTTCGGCATATTCCAGCTGGTTCTTTGACGACAATAAACGTACGAGTTCCTCATTCACTCATTCATTCACTCATTCACTCATTTGTGTACTCAACCAAAGTTGTCCTGGTATATCTAAAGAATTATAAATTCCAGGCTGGGAGATCCTATGTACTGTGCTTCCATGCTTCGACTCCATTAACTTTCCCATGACTGATATCACTAGTCAATTTTGACTCGTTCCCCGCTTTGTGTGGAGAAGCACATGCTCCTAGTAGATTCTTCCAGTGACCATGGTGTGCCTTTATGAGCCCTCACTCCAAGCCTTAGACATTACTACTGTCTCCAGGAGTCCGTGTTCACTATTGTTCTTGCGCCCAGGCATCTTGACCCAACAAACTTCCTCAGTCGTGAGGACACCACTGGTGTACAAATCTCAATTACCAGAATGTGCAGCCATGAAGTTTCTGGGCTAGAGACAATACGGACTCCTTAAAAGTGGTTCCCTTCCCCTTCTCCATTCATCATTCCAACAATGCCGGGATGAGATGAGAGATGATCTCTTGGCCCCTCTGGAAATGGAGAAAACAAAGTTCTTTGCGTACGAAGTCCAGATGCTACTTTTAGCATCAGGCTATAACTACCCCACGCCCAACCAGAACACAGAGAGAAGCTCTAGAGATTTCCATTCGCAGCTCATCATCTTTCTAAGTGCCTCAGCCCCCAGCCCCTTATCTTAAAGAGATATCTCTGCTTGAAACATCTCAGCCCATCTCCGCGGTGTAGCTTCCCAGCTGGATGCGACTCATAATTTCTCATTCTTTGTGAAACTTAAATTTCCCTGACACCTCCAAGCTTCTCCCTCTATTCACGCACTCAATCTTTTCCCTTCCTCTAGAGCAACAATTTCCAACCAGGGTCGATTTTGCCCTTCGGAGGATATTTGGTCATGTCTGGAGACGTTTTTGGTTGTCATCACTGGGGGATGAGGGGGGGATGTGCCACTGGCATCTGGTGGGTAGAGATCAGGGGTGCGGCCGAACATCCTCCACTGTGCAGGCCAGCCCTGCAACAAAGAATTATCTGGCCCCAAAAGTCAGCTAGTGCTGAGGTTGAGAAACTTCGCTCTAGTTTGGTACCAGCATCCTTCCTGGCATTTTGAGGTCTCCCCAGAGATTCTACCATAGTTGGCACACTCCAGGCATAGCACATCTATAGACCACGTTCGTTTCTTTTCATTTCTCTGACTCCAGCTGGCATAGGGGAATCCCATGATGTAAATGAGCATTCCTTAGGCATGCTTCCATTTTTTCATCTCTAGGTGTGACAACACTACCTCGGGGCGGGTAATAGGAGAATCCTGTAAGAAAATTAAGATATTTTACTGCCAAGTCCTGTCCCACAGATGGGGAGTGATAAACAGTAGCTCTTCTCTCTGCGTTGTTATTGTGACCTTCCTTGTCACTATTATTCTCTCCCCACAGTGCCAGACTTTGACCCCAGGTCTCTGTGCAAGGCTCTTTCCACTCTCCTCTTGTCTTTCTGGTCATTGCCTTGTCTGCCTTGGTTACCCTTTTAATACCTTTTACCAACTTCAAACTTAGGGGGATAAAGTGAATTTAATTTCCTGTAACTCTTTGTTTCCTGTAGCTGTGATTACCTTTGGCCCAGACTCAAGCTTGCATCTGAGAGTTTCCATCTCCAAACTATGAGTCACTTAGCAAAAGGGAAGGCTAAATGTGTGACATCCCAGGGCTCTTGACAATGATGGACCATGTCTCGGCCCTAGGACTCTTTGAGCATGGGGCCACTGACCTATCACAGAGTGGTTACACCCTCCCAGCTTTGATAGCCCGTTAGAACCAGACACATACCACCTTCTACCTAGAGGGGTTGAGCAGAATTTTAGAAATCACATTATGCTCACCAGACACACGTGGACACATCCAGAATCATTTTTCACATCTTTTTTATTTTATGCAAGTTCTCCAAATACATATCACTGGCACTTCAGAGCCATATAAAAAATGTTTTATTGAAGTATAGCATGTATCCTGAAAAGTACACAGATCATACATGCACAGCTCAAAGACTTTTAAAGAATATAACCATGTGGCCCATAACTCAGATCAGAAAATAGACAATTGTTAGCTCCCTAGAAGCCTCCTATGTCCCTGTTAGTGACCAGCACCCGCTCCTACCCAAATGTCACCACAGTCCTGATTTCTCGCATCATAGATTAGTTTGCCTGTTTTTAAAACTTATCTGATATTATATAGTATGTACTTTTTCCTATTTACTTTTTTTTTTTTTTTTTTGCTCAGTGTTTGAAAATCAGCTCTACTGATAGGTATAGCAGAAATTGATTTCACTATTTTCTGTGATTAATTTGAAAGCATCGACCATGATATATTTGTTCTATGCTTGATAGACTCTTAGAGTTTTTCCAGGGTTGGCTTTTATGTAATGATCCCATTGACACTCTCATCGCTGTCTCTTGGGCTTATAAACAGGAGCAGAATTGCTCCTTTATAGAAGTGACACGTGTTTGGCTCGTGGAGACACTGCTGGTTTCCCAAAATGGTTGTATTAACTTTCCCTTGAGCGGTACAGCGAGTTCTATTTGCATGACATCTTTGCAGACTTTGACACTGTCCGTTACATTTTTTGTTTGTTTGTTTTAGCCAGTCTGGTTGGTATGTAGTGGTATATCATTGTGGTTTCAGTTTGCATTTCTCTGATGACTAATGGAATTGAACATCTTTTCATATGCATATTATCCATTTGGTTATCCTTGTGAAATGCCTGTTCAAATCTTTTGCCCACTTTTCTATTGTGTTGTCAGTCTTTTATTGATTTATAGAATTTCATGATATATTCTGTGTAAAAGCTCTTTGATGGTATCTATCTATCATCTATCTATGTAACTACCTATCTATCTCCAACTTCCTCTATGTATCTATATGCTTTTATGCCACCTCATGCCTTATCCTTTCACTAGGTTAATGATGTCTTTGGATGAGTAGACATTCTTTATTGTAAAGAAAGCCAATTTATCAATTATTTTCTCTAAGGTTAATGATATGTGAGTCCAGTTTACTATTTTCTTACCTTAAGATCATGAAGGTATACTTTTTATTATATTCTAGAAACTCACCTGTTTTTTGTTTTGTTTTGTTTTGTTTTGTTTTTTACGTGTGGTTTGACAATATACCTGGAATTGACATTTATATATGGTGTGAGGTAGGAGTCAAAATTTGACTCTCTCAATTGATCCTGTGCTATTTATTTATAAATTTTTATTTTTTATTTTTGAGAGGGAGAGAGAGAGAGAGGGAGCAAATGGGGGAGGGGCAGGGAGGGAGGAGGACAGTAGATCTGAAGTGGGCTCTGTGCTGACAGCTGAGAATCTGATGTGGGGCTTGAACTCATGAAGCATGAGATCATGACCTAAGCTGAATTCGGCCATTTAACCACCTGAGCCACTAAGGCACCCCACACATTTGTCATTTATTAACAAACTATAATTTGTCCCACTCCACTGCTGTTGTTTGATATAATATAATACTCATATAATAAATGAAGTGACCATATATATTTGAATCTGTTTCTGACTGCTACATTTCATTGATCCATTTGCCTATCCTTGTATCAATAATTACTATATGTTTTTAATTACTATATGTTTAGGATTAGTCTTGATGTCTCATAGAGTAAATTTTTTAACTTCTTTTTTAGGATTGTTCTGGCTATTTTGGGCCCTTTTCATTTCGATATAAGTTACAGAGTCAGCTTGTCAATCTCTATAATCTCTGTTGGGATTTTGATTGGGATTGCATTGAATCTATAGGTCAATTGGAGAAATTTAATAGCAACATATTTTTCATCCTTTTACTTTAAATATTTGATGATCCTCATACTGTAGATGTACCTCTTATAGATAGCATGAAACGTTTTTCCGCTTTTACAATTTTTATATTTTAATTTGGTTGCTTGAAAATCCCTTCTATTTATATTTAATATAATTACTGATATGTAATTACTTTACATGTCTATTTGAGTTTTAATTTGCCTCTCTGCTATTGGTTTTTCATTCCTCTTACCTGCTTATGCTCTTTTTTTCTTTCTTCCCTTCCTTTGGATTAATCAAACGTTTCTTAATTATCCATTCCCATAGGCTTGTTAGTTATACATTACTTTATTTTTACTTTAGTCATCACATAAGAGATTAAGCCATACATCATTTACTGATTAGAGTCTAATATAAATAAATATATTTATCAATTCCCAGAAAGCACAAAGAAGTTAGGACACTTTAGCTCCATTTATTCCCTTACACATGATGTGTTATTGCTGTCATTTATGTTAATTGACACAAGCCATTACTGTCATTTTATACAGTTAATATTACTTGAGAATGATCTCTGTACTCACCCTTTTCACTGGTTTTCACTTCTCTGTGCTTCTCTGATCCTCCATCTAGGTTTGTGGTTCTCGAACCTGAAACACTCCTGGCAGTTGTTCTGTTGGAGGTGAATTTTCTTGGTTTGTGTTTTCCAGAAATGTCTTTTGTTTTTTACTTCATCTTTTAAAGATATTCTTGGGGCGCCTGGGTGGCTCCGTCGGTTAAGCGTCCGACTTCGGCTCAGGACATGATCTCACGGTCCGTGAGTTCAAGCCCCACGTCGGGCTCTGTGCTGACCGCTCAGAGCCTGGAGCCTGTTTCAGATTCTGTGTCTCCCTCTCTCTCTGCCCCTCCCCTGTTCATGCTCTGTCTCTCTCTGTCTCAAAAATAAATAAAAGTTAAAAAAAATTAAAAAAAAATAAAGATATTCTTGCTTGGCAAAGGATTCATGGTTAGCCATTATTTTCTTGCTCTTTTTTTACAAGTGTCATTCCACAGTCTTTTAAGATTCTGTCTTCTTAATTGAGAAGTCGGCCATTTTACTGTCTTTGCACTGAAGATAATGTCTCTTTTTCTCTGCAAGCTTTTAAGATTTTTTCTTCATCTTTTTTGATATCGTAAATGAAATTGTTTTCTTAATTTCATTGTTGGATTGCTTCTTGCTAGCATGTAAGAGCATAACTGATTCTTTACATAGATTTTGTTGAATTTGCCATTTTGCTGAATTTGTTCTGACAGTTTCTTTGTGGCTTTTCAGGATTTTCTATATATAAGATGATCTTACCTGCAAATAGAGACAGTTCTACTTCTTCCTTTCTCATTTGGTTTCCTTTTCCTTTTCTTGTGTGTCTGCCCTGGTTATAATTTCCAGTACAATGTTGAATAGAAGTGGTGACCACAGATGTCCTTGTGTTGTTCCTGGTCTTAGAGGGGAAGCTTTCACTCTCTTATTGGTGAGTGTGACACTAGCTGTGACTTTGTCATGGGTGCCCTCTCTTAGGTTGAAGGAATTCATTTCACTTGTCAGGTTGTTGAGAATTTTTATAATGAATGGGTGTTTGATTTTGTCAAATACCTCTTCTGTATCAACTGCGATGATCATGGACTTTTTTTGTCCTTATTCTATAAATAAAGTGTGTTACATTATTTGATGTTTATTGTGAAACCACCCTTGCATTCTTGGGATGAATCCACTTGGTCATGGCGTATAATCCTGTTAATATGCTGCTGGATTAGTTGCTGAGGTCTGTTTATATTTGGATTTTTAAAATAGTTTTGCTCTTATATGCAGAGCTGTAATTTCCTTTATATTTATCTTCCTTTGGTTGGTTATATAATAAATATATATAAAATGGCTTGAAGTCTTTCATCACTTCTGGAAAATTCCTAGCTCTTGTCTCTTCTGTATTCCTTCTTCATCTTCCTGTCTTCCCCTTCCCTTTTGGTTTCCAGTTGCACATGTATTAAACCTATTTCCCATGCCTTATAGTTCTCGTACACTCTTGATGTAGTTTTCATCCTTTATAATCTCCACGTTTCATCCCAGATTGTTTTAGCTAACTTCTGGTTTCTTCCAGTTACCTTCCTCCTCTGTGTCCAGACTGTTGGTAAACTCATTTCCTGAGTTCTTAATTTCAGCAACTGTATTTTTCACTTTTACCATTTCCATTGTATTCTTTATAAAATATTTTGTTCTCCTGTGAAAGTGTCTATCTGTCATGGTGATCTTAAAAAAGTGGCAACTTCGGGGTGCCTGGGTGGCTCGGTCGGTTGGGTGTCCAACTCTTGATTTCTACTCAGGTCATGATCTCACAGTTCCTGAGATCGAACGTCGCATTGGGCTCTGTGCTTACAGCATGGAGCCTGCTTGGGATTCTCTCTTTCTCTCTCTCTCTCTCTCTCTCTCTCTCTCTGCCCCTACCCCACTCGTGTTCTTTCTTGCTCTCTCAAAAATACATAAACATTTTTTGAAAATCTGACAACTTCAGTGTTTACTTCGTCTTTATTCTGTTACTTTTGCTCATTTTTTCCACTCATTTTTTTGGTCGTATCTCTTGTTAGCTCTCATAATTTCTTTTTCGAGAACTAGACATAGACATTGTGTATGAAAAATTATAGGAGGTCTAGATGAGCCTTCAGCTTCTGGTAGGCAGTTAGAGTAGGACCGAGCTGTTCCAAGCTTAGGATTCAGCCTGGGAAAGATCTGGTCTTTTTCCTCTTTGCACTATATAGAGAGTATAGTTTCCTCAGAGTCCTGACCGAGAGTCTGGTGGTAAGTTACCTCTGTTCAGCCTCTTGTTGGAAACTGAACTCCAAATTTCATCTCCCCAGGACCACAAAATACCTGAAATCTCTGTGAGTCTCTTTAGCTGACTGCCTGCTATTTCTTGGCCTCTCTAGTTTAGGAATTGGTGAATGCCTCCTGGAGAGTCAGAGCTCAGACCTTTAGGCTTTTCCTCTCCGCCTCCCCTTGCAAGATTCTGGCCCCTCAAGTGCTGGCTACCTTAGAAGCCTAATCTTCACTTTCTCTCTCGCTCACACCATAAGACTGTCAAAAACCCTGTTCAGTTTTTTTGCTCCTTAGAATCTGTCACTACTTGGCTTCTCACTCTGTCTGTCCAGGATTGTTACAAATTGGTAAACACCCCAAAGGAACATGGGGTATAGAGTGCTGTGCTAGCTTCAGCGAGTTTTTCTTTTCTCAGATTTTGGCCCGTTGTTTTGGCTCCCTTGATAGCTCTTTAATGGTATTTAGGTTTTCTAGTCGTTCTTGGGGAGAGGTTTGTTTTCTGTGGGTTACTCTGTCCTCACCACGAGCAGAGCCCCCTCACCCCCCCCAGGACTACCCTGGATTATGTGCCTTAAACGTGAGAGGACTAACCAGGTAAAATGAAAGATCCCTTCACCATAGTGAGTGTTTAGGGAACGTTCCTTCATTTCTGCTTCAGAGGAGACCCCATCCTCAGGTCCTTATCATGTCCTACTACTTATTAGTCTCTCCACCCCAAGCCTGTTTTCTAAAAAAGACTCTCAAGTTTTGGACTAGAGTATCAGTGTGACGCTGGAAGTATGTAGTTGTGTTTTGAAATATATATATATATATTATATATAAATATATATATAATATATAAATATATATATTATATATAATATATATATAATATATATATATAATATATATAAATATATTAAAAATATATAATATATAATAAATATATTAATACATAAATATATATTAATATATTTTTAATAGTATACTATTATATATATATTCATCCTGAAACATTTACAGTTGTGATGAATACCTATTCATCACAAGGAAAACACTTCTTTTTTTTTAATTGTATCTATGTGGAAAGGATGGATATTGTGCTAATCATGGCACAATATGTAGAAGTGAATCATTGTGCTGCATGCCCTAAACTTCTGTCTGTCGATTATTTCTCAGCAAAACTGGGGAAAATGATGAGTCCCTAAAATTTGCTTTAAAATAACCCGGCAAAGAGTTCCAGTGGGAAGAGGAGATTTGCCATGTGTGGATATTTGTTAAAGGTGGATTATGGCTACATGGTGGTTCATTATACTATTATGTGTCAGAGTGTTTTGATATTTCAATAATAATAATAAAAAACTAGACATGGAAAGAGATTGACAACCATGGGAAAAATATGCCCAACCCCTACAGAATAAAAATCAGAATTTCTAGACTATTGCATTAAGGCCCATGTACTCTTTGCACCTCCAGTCGTGCCGTGTTCTGAGTTCCTTACGGACGCTAATGCATTTTCATATTTTATTTCTTGCCTAGTATTATTTTTAAATAATTTACAAATTAATTGTCTTTATTATATTGTTAAGGGAATGAATTTCCAAAGAGTTTGAAGGAGAATTTACAAGCTGTTGGAGGCACCCAGAGCCCTCCCGCCAAGAAGCTTTACAAACTGCAGCAAACATAAAATTACAAATAAGCATCCCTCCCCGCTCTCCAAGCCCTCCTCCATATTATAAAACCTTGGCTCTCTGTATCTCTCTCTCTCTCTGCCCCTCTCCTCTGTTTGCTCTCTCTCTCTCTCTCTCTCTCTCTCCCTCTCCCTCTCATAAACAAACAAACAAACAAACAAATAAGATGAAAATCAGCACTAATTTATACTGCCTGCCATACATAAAGCATCATCCTAGATGCCGTACCTGCGGTTAATCCCCAGGAACTCTGAGATGATTGTTATGTATTATTCCTTGGTACGGGTGTAGAAACTGAGGCTCAGAAAGTCTAAATAGCTAGCAGCAGGGTACCAGGTACTAAATGGCAGCCTCCGGTTGTGACCCAGGGCCCCTTCCCTAATTAACGGAACAGTGGTTCTCAAACTTGAGCCTGTATCAAAATCATCTGGAGCCTTGTTAAAATGCATACTGCTGGGCCTCACCCCTCAAGTTCCTGACTCAGTAGGCCTGGGGTAGGGCCCCAGAATTTGCATTTTAATAAATTCCCAGGTGACACTGATGCTGTGTATTTGGGGATCACACTTGGAGGAATGTTGTTGTAGAGTGCATTATTTTCGGGAAGCAATAATATGATTTGTTCCCCTTAGATATGCAGAATAATCTTAGTGGTTCCTTCTAGGTGTTGGGGAGACAGGGACTTTGCTGTCCAGAAAATAGAAAAAATGCCCTACGGCTTTGATTTCTTTTACTAGCGGAGCGGCTCTCCTCTGGGAATTTCCACGGCCAGGAGACTGGACCTGCATGCTGGGCCTGGAATGCACTCAGGGTCCTTCCTGTCACTTTGCCGCGGGTGGACAGCCTCACCTCGTAGCAGCACGGAGACAGTCTCTGTTTATGAGCCACTTCGAAATCCTTAGTACCTCTCAAGGCCCCAGTCCCCAGTGTTGGGTCCATTAGGCCTTTCACTGGAAAGGCATCAAGTATAGTCACAGTAAACTTGGGAATCTTTGCTCCTTTCTGGCACCCCCTGCCACTCCAGCCTAGTTCTCCACTCATATTTCCCTGCCACCCAACCTCTTCTTCCTACGGCATTGCCTGCAAGGCTCTTCCAATGCAGTTAGGGGATGCTTACATTCTGCAAAGCTGTCTTATAGTCAAGAGGGCGAATCAGGATAATGGTGACAGAGGCTTAGTGGCCTTGGGACCCTACTGGTTAGCAGTTAAGAAACTGCCTGCCTTCTAATACAGCTATTGTGCTTTGCAGCTGGATGGTCTTGTAGAACTTAAGTACTCAGTGCTTCAGTTTCCTCATTTACAAAATAAGTATTCTGTATTTCAGAGTTGTTGAGGATTCTAAATGACCTGTTGCACACAAAGGTCTTAGTAAGTTGTCTGGTACAGAATAGGAGCTAAATGGGCTACCGTGGAGAAGTGTACCTTCTCATATGCACAAAGGTCAAGTATACTGGGGAGAGACTGGAGGTATGGAATCTGGACTGGAATTTGCAATGACCAATGCTAGGATGAGTTGTTTGGACCGTTCCACTGAGAACAGCCTCAGTGGAAAGGATAGGATAAACAAAGGCACAAATATAGCCAAGGGGTACAGAGATGGGTCTCTGGCCAAGAGAAGATCCACTCCTTGCCTGTTCTTTGAGCCTCTTCTTCCTTTCTGCCTACTACTCGTGATGGGCTAGAAATTCAGAGAACGGCTTACGTTCCTTAGAATCCTGGTCCTCTCCAGCCCATGAACACATCACACCTGGCCAGGCTTACCTGGACTTCCTCCTGCCATGCTTTGGGGTGCTTTCCCTCATTCTCTGGTAGAGTCACCACTTCTTTTGTGTGCCATGCTACAGAACAACGTTCTTCTGTTTTAGACCTGATGTTCAATTATGTTTGTGTGTGTGTGTGTGGGGGGGGGTGGATTTCATCTCGGTCGAACTGATTTTCTCTATGTTTGCCATGGAGACATGCCCATTTTTACATTCTCTGTGCTTCAGTGGGTGTTGGCTGAATGTACAGATGCACAATGAATGGATAAACAAGTGAAGGGATGAGTGAAGACAATATTTTCCGACTGAAGACCAGCCCAGGGCATAATGAAAATATAATACAGAGCCTCAGTACTCAAAATATGGCCCAGGGACCCGTAGTACCTGCCTCACCTGGAAGCTTGTTGGGAACTCAGAGTCTCCGGCCCCACCCCAACCCTGCTGAATCAGAGTCTTGGTTTTAACAAGAGCCCTGGGGTAACTCACGTGCATGTTACAGGGTAAGGAGACTGGTCTAGTGGTTAAGAGAGAAAGCTCTGGAGACTGGACTCAAATTCTAGATCTGCCTCTTACCCAGCAGTGTGGACTTGAGCAAATCCCTTTTCGCTGCTGGGCCTTAGTTTCCACATTTGTCACATGGGCACGATGGTAATCGTTACCTCATGGTCTTGTTGTGAGGGTTAACTGTGTTAACAGATGTGAAGTGCCCTGTGTAATCCCGGCCCGCGACGTGGTAAGTGCCCAACAACCACGAGCGTATTATCACCAGCCATGGCCTTCTGATTGCACATGAGGCCACAAGGGAAGACAGAGCTCACTAAAGGTCTGAATGGACACGGTGCCCCGTGTTTCCTCTCCACACCGGTACCCCGGGTGTTGGAGGCCGGCTGGCCAGGGGCTGTCCCTTCCTGTGTGGGGCTCCCTCGGAGGGGCGCTGCTGACGTGGGTGGCATGGCCTTCCTCTCAGCTGCCGCGCCACAAGCCCGAAGCTTCCTGGAGCTGGGGACAGCAGCCGGTCGTGGAGAACCACCCTTCCCCGGCGCTGAGTCATGCTGTCTCTATTCAGACAGGGATCAAGGCAGGTGGGAAGCTCCACAGGCCTGGCGGAGGTGCCCCAGGCGCGGGTTTGGGTGACTCATACGGTCCCGTGAGTCACACTTATTACATAAGGGCGGATCAAGAGCATTCAAAGGCCACACAAGCCCAAATCTGCCCCCACGGCCTGGGGAGGGGGATGTCAGTGGGAGACCCGCCTAGAGATACGTCCTGGAATCTCCAGAAATTTGACCCCACTGCTCAGAGGTCTCTTCTCACTGTCACCATCGTCACTGAGGTGGTTATGACTTGAAACCAAGGGGTAAGTTACTTTTTGAAATAAGAGAAAAGCTGTAGGTAAAGAGATAGAGATTAATTAGCACCCCCCAGACTGGGGCTATGAAAAAGCAATAATTCCTTCTTAAGAGCTGTGTAAAAATAAATGCAGAGTCAAATTAAAAGGCAGCCCAATAAAGGAAACACATTTATCCAGCGAAGGAATAAAGCTTTTACCCCAGTGAAGTTAGCAAAGCTCTTTCTTAAAAATATGAGTATTCAGGGATGGTGAAGGAAGAGAAGGACTAACACCCGGGCTCCCGTCTCAAGGCAGAAACTCAGGAGATTTCTGATCGCAAGTTGGCCTTAGGAAGACTTGCGACCTTTGACTCTCTAGGTTTGAGCTAAAGACACAGTATGAAACTACAAAAATATTTATGAGAAGAAAAATTATTATATATAATAAAGGAGTGCTAAAAGCACCCTTTCAGTCCAACTTTGTGGTTTGGTTTGGTTTATAAATATTAGACTTTCTGGTTACTGCAGGTGTCAGAAAGGCTGTTGGAAAGTCCTCAATACCATGGAAAATGCTACTGTTAAAATATGACGTAAAACAATAAAGCAGAAGACAAGATTTCTTTTTTAAACTTTCAGGTGGAAGGTACGTTAATAATAACAGAAGCTTGCCCCAGTCTTAAATTAAGAAAAACAAAATTGGAGGGGTACCTGGGTGGCTCGGTTAAGTGTCTGACTTTGGCTTGTGTCATGATCTCACGGTTTGTGAGTTCAGGCCCCACATCGAGCTTGTTGCTGTCCTCACAGAACCTGCTGTAGATCCTCTCTTTCTCTCTCTCTCCCCCTCTCTCTCCCTACCCCTACCCTGCTCTCACTCTCCCTCTCTCTCTCAAAAATAAATGAACATTAAAAAAATCGAAATTTGAAAGACTCAAACCGAAAAAAATTGCCGGTAGTTATCAGGATTCAGGGAACATTTTTCCCTCTTAACATAAATTTTCAAAACTTTCTGTAATTGACATTGGTTTTTTTTTTTTGATAGAAAGGTGTGCATATGTACAAATTAGTGAATATGTTTGCGTAGACCATATATGAATATGTCATGTAAAAGCAGTATATAGTATATATATAACGAATATAATGTGTGATGTAATAGAATATAATACACAGTAAACTGTAAAATTAAACCCAAAGGACAAGTCTGTATCTGGAGCATTAGAGTTAATCAGGTCTTCTTCTTTATCATATTCTCCTTTATATTTATGTGCAAATGGTGCCCAACAAACAAAAATTAGCCAGTTTGCAACTTTAGTCCAGTCAGCTTTAGATCTGTTTTTTAATGTTGATTTATTTTGAGAGAGAGAACACGTACGCACACGCGCGCACACATGTGGGGAGGTGAGGGGGAAAGAGAAAGAGAATCCCAAGGAGACTCCAGACTGTCAGCGTGGAGCCTGATGTGGGGGCTCAGCTTCAGGAACCATAAGATCGTGACCTGAGTTGAGATCAAGAGTCACATGCTGAACCGACTTACCCCCCGGGTGCCCCTGGTCCAGTGGATTTTAGAAGAAAGCTGTATGGGTGTGGATTACATGCTATATTAATCCTGATGGATGAGATATTTCTGTACGGAGAGCTCTGGTTGACTTCCCCACTGCTGGCCAAGCCAGGGACCAGGTTTTAGTTGTGGCGGTAACAGGTCTTTGAGCTTCATGGTAGATAGACCAGGTGGCACCTGGGTTCTTCCCTCTCATCCTTTCTTTCCCTCACCGCTTTAATAATTGTCGGTGGTTTTCCTGGGCCACAGAATGTCTCTGTCAGGGCCAGGGGGCAAGTTCGCAGGCATTTCCAACGCAAACACAATTGTGGCACTCTGAATCTATCTGCATGTCAGTAGGACTGTGGTCCTGTGCCTGAAAGGGCAAAGAGAGAGTCTCTCATGCAATCTCCAGATCCATTTTATGAAGAGAAGAAAATGAGCTAAACCAATGATCCTGACCCATCTCTCTAGGTCATCCTCTGATCGGGCCGGGCAGCAGGGACTTGGGAAACACACTCGGCGCTCCCCGAGAGGCGTGACACACAGTTTGGGAAAGACGCATCTTCCCAAACCCCTGACAAACCCCAGCCCGTGCACTCTCCAGCCAGCTGCCTGGTTTCTTTATGACCCTTGAGCTAAGGGTGACTTTTATTTATTTATTTTAACACAATGGATTTAAATGCTTACATCAATATGCGCCTGTTACTCTCAAGCCTGTCTTTTGGCCTCAATTTCGCCTAAACTATTTGAGTCTTCAAGGAAGCCCTTCCTGGGTGTTTCCGTCCTCGTCATTCCAGCCCCAGCTCTTCTTTCCTGTTGGAAGTACTACCGTGTTTCCCACTGGCACCCCTGTTCCTCTCTGCCCTCCCCCCACATTTCTTTCTGCACACAGCGGCCAGGAGGCAAATCACAGCAGATTTTTCCTTGCTTATTGCCTTCCAACAGCTTGTCACTGCTCTTAAATAATATCCACACTCCCTACCCCGCTCCTAGAGCCTGCAGCCCCTGCCGGCCTGCGCTCTCCCGCTCCCCCCACACATTCACTGGGTTCCAGCCACCCAGCCTTTCTGGTCTTTCTCACACTGAGCTTGAACATCCTATTATATACGCCTCACAGAGGTATGGACTTGGTCTTGGTGACGTCATGCTCCCCAGAATGATGTCTGGCACATAATAAGCACTTGATAAATATGTATTGAATAAATGATATTGAATCTTCCAAGCAACCCTGTGGGCAGGATTTTTTTTTTAATCATCATTTTACAGATGAATAAAAAGAAGTTCAGAAAGGAGGGGAAATCCAGTAAGCAGTAGAACCAGAATTAGAATTCAGGACTTTCTGACATCCCACCAGATCACATTCCCTTAGTTCAAACATTATGGCTTTCTTCTGCTAAACTACATAGGACACATCGCCGTATGTGTGGACACATGACCTTCTCCTGGAGGGAACACCTTTCTCCTGTGTGAGTTCTGTGCTCCACTCTGCTCAGAATGCCCTGATCCTGGCTGCTTTGTGTTACTGAGCGACTCAAATTAAAGTTTACCTGTAATCCTCTAAAACCAGTGTCTGGCTTTGGGCTGAAGAGCCTTGTTTTCATGCTGGAACATTCCTTCATAACTACTGCCTAGTGGAGGCCTTAAAACACTACCTGTCCATCCTCTTCCCTCCCAACTGGGAGCGATGAGGCCACCCCTTCAGAACAGGAGTCTGGCCTCCTCCTGCTTTTTTGCTGATACTCAGAACTCCTCGAGCTGCATGTTCTTGGATTATGGTTGGAGTAGGGGTAGGGGTGAGGATTTCTTACATCATTGTGCCCTTGCCGCCCTTTATTGGGTCTCCATCATCAGCCATCGTCTTTCCCAAACTGTGGTCATGTTATTGCTATCTTCACGATGTTTGCTTTATGTACGTAATAGGCTCGCTTTTTTCTTTTACTTGTTGCTTTGAAACAGGTACAAAAACTTACAGGATTTCTTATATACGCTTCATATAGATTCTCTGAATGTCAGAATTTTACTGCATTTGCTTTATTATTTGCTTGTATAGAATTTCTGAACTATTTATACATGTGCGTGTGTGCGTGCACGTGTACATATGTGTAGGCATATACCTTCTGAGCTACTGAGAATACATTGTAGACGTGGGTATGTGTTTCTTAAAATTAAGGGTATTCTCACATAACCACAATGAAAATATCAAAACTAGGAATTTAATATCATTGATGTGATACTTTTGCCTTATTCAAATTCTGCTAATTTCCCTGAAGATTTCCTTTACACAAAAAGATTATATGTATCCGAATACATGTGTGTGTGTGCGCGCTCGCATATTTCCTGCTTTGCGATCGGTCCAGGATAAAATATTGCATTTTATTGTCATGTCTCTTTAAGCTTCAATCTGCAACAGTTTTTTGGCCTGTGTCATTCATGACCTTGAAATATTTAAGAGTCCAGGCCAGTGATTTTGTAGAATGCCCCTCAATTTGGGTTGATTCAGTCAATGCATTTTGGGCAGAACATGATATCAGGAGGCAGACAATGTCAGTTCGTCCCATTACCACCACTTAAGGTGGGGTCCATTGGGTTTCTCCACTGTAAAATCATCCTGTACTCTTTCATTAATAAATATCCTGTGGGAGGTACTTTGTGATTCCGTAAATATCCTGTTTCTTGCCAAACCTTGACCCACTTCTGTAAGCCTGATTGTTGCATCTTGCCTGAATCGATGATTACTATGCTGATTGCCCAGTGGTGATTTTCTAATTCCTTTATTTTTTTCTCCATTTGTTAGCTCACCTTCTATCACAAGGAATTGTAAGACCTCCCTTTCCATCCACTCTATTATTCATTCCCATGTATTATTCATATATTTATGTATTTACTTCTATCGGTATGTATTTGCGGGTTCCTGTATCATTCCCTGAGTTATGATCTGTGGCTAGCCCTATTTATTCTAATACTCAAGTCGTCCCCACTTTGGCCGGGGAGAGCCCCTTCAAGCTGCACCCTCTGTCCTTGTGATATGTTTCTATATTTCTTCAGGCACATCCTTACTTTGTGACTCGATGAGCTCTTCCAAGCTTATCTTAGGCTTTTCTAGTTCCATCTCTGGAATCAACCATTTTTCCAAGGGTTTCTGGATTCTTTGGGAGGATAATGATCATCTGGATGACAAATCTCTCCTTGTTATGGGGACGTCATTGCCTCTCAGTGAACAGAGCTACAAAACAGAAGTATGATACGTGTGTTTATGTATGCCCACAGAAACAGACCATAAACCTACACATCTATATCTCGTTTTCTACCTATATTTCTATCTATTTATCCATCTATATTATAAATTATGATTCCACATCCATACCTCGAACTCCAGTCTAACACACAGGGTTCATGTTGATCTGGCCCCTTTCTACATTTCTTTCTCTCTTCTTTAACCATGAGAAACTGTGATCCCATTATCCACAATATATTTACTTATTTCATCAACCTTAGAATGCACAAAGAGTGGTTTCAGAATTGCTAATCCATATTACTGTGAAGAACAAACTAACTACATGTCAATATTTGCGTATAGCTACTTTTGTCTTTAGTCTGAGGGATATCATCCAGATACTGTATTTAAGTTATTTGGGCTTATTCTTTGTTCCTCTTTCGGTATGGGCATGTTATTCATTCAATATAGAGTTAGTTCATCTGTTACTGTTTGTATTCCATTTTAGGGTTTTTTTTTTTTCATTATCCCTGTTGATTCTTTTTTATGTGAAATGCTAACATGCTTACAAATGTCCCTATTCTACAAAAAGATGCCCTCAGAGATATACACCTCCCCCATTCCTGATCCCTCCCCTCCAACCTTTCTACTCTTCCTGACCCTGTTCACGTACCCCTACACATAACCAAGGTCATTGGGTTATGATTTATCTTTCCGGTATTTAGGAGAATACATGTATACTTTCTCATTTTCTTTTCCTTCTTACACAGAAGGTGGCATATTATAGATATTCTTTCTACTTTGAGTTTTTTTTCACTTAAAAATAATTCCTGGAAATCACCCCTCTCAGTTAGTGGAAATCATCCTCGTTATTTTTCACCGAGACATTGTACTCAGTTCTGTATGGATGTGCCAGACTTGATTCAACCATCTTGTATGTATGGACATTTAAAGTTATTTCCAATGTTTGTAGTCGCAGACCGCTGCAGTGAATAAACTTGTGTGTGTATGTTCTCTTATTGTTGGAGTTCTATCTTCAGGGTAGGGTCCTAGGACTGAACTTGCTGGGTCAAAAGCTAAAGGCACACGTTATCTTGTTAAATATTGTCAAATTACTCTCTACAGGAGCTGTACCAATTCATATTTCCACCCCCAATTCATGAGAGTGCCTAAGACAGTTCACTTTTTAAAAACTTACAAAGACTTCTTTTAAAATTAATAGGTCTATAGCTAGCATGGTTGAAAAAAGATATCACTGTCCAGTAAAAGAAGACAATCTGGAAAATAAGTGCCATGTCAACAAAAGGTAAAGTTGTACTATAGCCAGTGATGATTGGCCGTGTAGGTCCTGCACCTGGTTGTGTTAAAAAGAGAAATTAGCAAATGCTCAAGAAATGTTGACGATCCGCCAATGTCGAAGTGACTTTCTTCGTAGCATAAGCAGAAGTTTTCAAGTGGGGCTTGAAAGGGCAAGAACGCTGTCTCTGTGGTCCAGGGTTCATTAGTGCTTGGTCAACATTCCAGGTCGAATTGGACTCATTCTGCCTGTTTCACATTTGGGATATGCCAGTCTGTGGACATCAGACCAAACTCCTTGGTGGGGCCTAGACGCTCCCTCCCTCTCTGCCTGACTTGCCCCGTAGCCCCCTCTGTTGCACTCTACTCCCATATCTCATGAGAAGTTTCTGGTGACCGAAATCTCATCCCGGTGCCGACTGTGTACTGCCCGAGAGCTTACCTGTCGCTGGGCTTTCGTGCGCCTTATTTCTGTTAATCCTCCCCACCAGCCAACACCTTGCCAAGGCCTCACAAAGACAGAGCAGCTCACAGCAGGTTGAAATCCTGATGGTGTTCCTGCAGTTACTTTTTCCAGGACTCTTGCCCATCTCCCAACCCCAAAATGACTTCACTCTCCAGGTCAAGATCTTTTAGCTGTAAGCCTAGGAACAAGCATGGGTTTGATGCTCTTGCTTTTTTTTTTTTCCTAAAAGTACTCAGTGACTGGCTGGTGACTAGAGGGGACCATATCAAAACTTGTCACCTGTGCCCTGGAGTCTGGCATCTCAAGTTTTATTGTGCCGGCCAGAGGAGGGGAAAAACATTTAAAAAGATTTTTTCATGAAGGGATGAAGAAGAGGAGACATATGCCAGTCTCCTTCCGAATCAGCAACAAATAAAGGGTCCTGTTTATTTATTTTTTCAACCCGGTGCAAACTCTTATTTATCCAGACAACGCATTTGCTTTGCTACTTTTATTTCCCCCTTGAGGCTGCTCCCAAGGCCACAGAATGAAAAGGGCTGCGAGGAGTAAGCCATCAGTAAGCCAGCCTGCCATTCAGTACCTTTTCTTATACAACAGTTATTTGTAAACTAATCAATAAACTTTTCTTATTTTGTTTGCTCCTTTAGAACTCTTAGGCAGCCGCCTGCTGAACCATGAAGAAACTTAAAATAGCGATGATCTCCCTTCCGCGCTGCCTCTTTCCTCCCATAGAACCCGCAAGCCAATCTGTGGTGTTTATACTCGAGGCCATATGAAGCTAATCTGTATGGAAATAAAGGATAGAAATATTCAGATTGAGTTTTACTAAGTGAACCTGAGGTTTTTCTGTTCAGCAAAATAGGCCAGGTAAATGCGTTTCTGATACAGAATAAATCACTTGTTTGAAGACCCATATTTCCCTTTTGCCATTTTGCTTAGAAGTGAAGAATTCATAGTCCTCTGCACAGACTGTGAAAAGCGCCAAGTCTCTCCTCCCCACCCCTCCAGGTGGTTCCCTGAGCTGAACTCATCTTTCCATTAGGGTTTGAGAGCCCCACTCTCCCAGCCTAGGGCTGCAGGTGCCAAGGCTATTCTTAAAGAGCCAAGGAAGAGAGAGGAAGGGAAATGGGCCCGAGATAACATTTACAGAGCACCTTATTAGCCACATCCCAAGTCTTCACTCGGGGAATCTCTAACGTGAAAAAGGCGGTCTCTGGCCTTGTACAATAGGGTGTCGCCACACATTTAGTGTTGTGAGAGCAGAGGTGCGTCGGGAGGACATGGGAGGGGATCCTCACCAGCGAGACATGTGTCCGGGCCAAGTTTTCTGAAGCTCTTGATGCTAGAGTAGGCCTTTGCACTCATTCATTTATTCAGTCATTAATTCAGCCAGTATCTGTTGAATGTAGGTGCCATTTTAGGAATATAAGCAATGGACAAGACAGACAGGATCCCTTCTCTCATAAAGCATGTAGTCTTAGTGTACGATAAAGCATGGTTTGAGGTGTGGGAAAGAGGGGAACAGAGGAGAAGAAAGGCATTCCAGGTAGAGGGAATAGCAGGAGCAAACATGTGGAGGCTGGAAATAGCCCATTGCCTTCCGCAGCCACCCTGAGTTCATTAATACTTCCTGGTAACCTGAGGCTGGGAGTGGGGAGAAGTAAGCAGAGGGCTATGCTGCTGGCTTGTCCAGTAGGCAGGCCGACGAGTTCGAATCCCCTCTCTTTTATAAAAAGAATCTCCCACGTGCTGCTTCTCCATCCCAGGCAGGGAAGACAATAAATCTTAGGATTCTTGGCGTAAATTTTTCAGAGACAGCTCTTTGGTTCTATATAGCCAACCTGTTCTAGTGCCTCGGGGCGGAGCTAATGGAAGCAAAGCCAGGGGCAGGTATTGATGATTTGCTCTTGGGAGAAGACCATTGGCCAAGGCCAGCCACCTGTGGCCACGTGGCTTACATACTCAGTGACAGAGCTTGCCTAACGGTTGTCTAGTACATGTAGTCCATTTACAGAGTCTGGGAAACATCTGAACATTCTCTGGTTTGCGAATCCTGAGGAAGAACATATGACAGACATGAGTAGCCCTTACTGAATTATCGGAATTTTTTCAGAAGTGAAACCAGCTCCTCTTAACTGACAATTTTTTTCAGTTTATTTGTTTATTTATTTTTGAGAGCGTGGTGGGGGGAGCGGGGCGGAGCCAGAATCCCAAGAAGGCTCCACGCTGGCAGTGCAGAGTCTGACATGGGGCTCCGTCTCGTGAGCTGTGAGATCGTGACTTGAACTGAAACCAAGAGTCAGACGCTTAACCAACTGAGCCACCCAGGTGCCCCTTACCTGACACTTCTAAGTCAAACCATATCAAACTGCCAGAAGATGACCATTTTTTCTGTGTAAAAATGGCATTTTCGTATGATTTAACTACTATGTTTTAGGGACAGTATGGAGCTCTTGATATTTTATTATTTCACGAAGTCTCCCCCCCACAGCTGAGGTATATATTATTAAGTTCCTTGTTCCATAGCCGAAGAAATTAAGACTCAGTAAACTGCCCCAAGCCACACAACTAGAGGAACTAGGATGCAGATTTGTGTGGTTTTGTCAAAATCTTGCTGTGATTGACCTGCAGGAGTTCTGTTCTCTCTGCATGGGAGCCTGTGGGGCCACTGAAGGCCCTGTGGCCTGGGTGGGTCCAGCCGGCCCTTTTTACTCCGTGAATCAACCTCTGTGCTCTGAAGCCAACCTGACTGCCGCTGTCTTGGTCCCCTGCTCGGCTGGAACCACAAGGGGCTGGAGGACAAGGTGCAGACATTCCGCTGGGGACTTGGCTTCTGATGAAGGTGGAGGCCAGACAAGATTCTGGAAGTGTTTTGGAGATGACTCAGTCTCTCCAGGGGTTTTTCAGAATGACTGTCTCAGCACCTGTTTGCTCCCCTGTACCACAGACCCTGTTGTGTCAAGAAGTCTCCCATGACTGAATTATTAACGTCCACGCTTGCAGGACCACCAGCCCTTGCCCACATCCTGAGACTTCAGAAGGGAATGGCAGTCAGGATGGGCCAGGTCATGCTGGGGAAAACAAACACTCCACGGATCCCAGTGGCTTAACATCATCAGTTCCTCTCTGAGTCCGTCTGTCCATCTGCCCTGCCTGCATGTCGGTCTGTCTCTCCTTCTCCCTCAAGCCACATCTCTAGCAAAGTGATGTCAGGAGGGTCTGCTCATCAGAGGAACGCAAGGCACCTGGCTGAAGGAGGCGCCCTCTCAGCATGTGCTTCTATAATCACCTCAGCTTAGGGAGAAAACAGGTCAAATTGTGCCCTGGTTTTTAAAGCTTCCGCCAAGAAGTAGCACACATCGCTTCTGTTTCTATTCCTTTGGGCAAGCTGAGTCACATGGCCATAGCTATCTTAGAAGAGGGTGGTGAAATACAACATTATCACGTGCCAGGAAGACACAGCACAGAAGTGTTTGGTGACAGCACCAAGGACTTTCACAGCTGCTCCAGGCAGCACAGAGGAGTGCGTGCTCACCCCTGGACCCCTGGACCACTAGACGTGGCTCTGCCAAGCACGTAACCTCATGGAGGACCGGTTCGATAGGACAAGAGGCTGATCCGAGCAAACTCTAACAACCAAAGAAATCATTAGGGCACATCTTAGTGCAGTTCCATCCCTGAGTGTTGCTATTGTGGCAAGAGGCTAGAATCCAGCGAGCCAGGGGACCTCTGTTTCCAGCATCTCTCAGTACTGCCAAAGCATCTCTTTTCCCTTGGTCTTCTATCCCAAGTAGGCCTGGGCCCAGAGAGCAGTCCTACTTGAATAATTGATAGTAAACTTAGATATTACATCTAAAGAGTCCTTCTATATGAAAGCCAATGGTAATTATATGGGAGAACCTGTCAAAATACCACTCCAGAATCCCCTTCTGAGTTATGAAAGCCAAATAAACATTTTGAAATCTTGCTTTGGATAGGTGTCAGTTGCTGGGATGAGTTGCATACTATAAACTGATGACATTTAATGTTCATGTCAAATCAATTAAATATGCTTATAGTTTACATGTCTTCATGTAATGGGTGATGTTGATGGGTTCTTACAAATTCTGATGTGTCCGATGCGAATAAAGAGAGTTTATAAGCAATATATTTTTAAAAAAAAAATTTAATGTTTATTTATTACTGAGAGACAGAGAGGGACAGAGTGCGAGCAGGGGAGGGGCAAAGAGAGAGAGAGAAACACAGAATCTGAAGCAGGCTCCAGGCTCTGAGCTGTCCGCACAGAGCCTGATGTGGGGCTCGAACTCACGAACAGCAAGATCATGACCTGAGCCGAAGTCGGACACTTAACCAACTGAGCCAACCAGGTGCCCCAGTTTATAGGCAATATTAGGAGAAAAGAAGAAGAGAAAGCTATTTAGTATGTAACTATTTAGACATTAAATAGTTCCACCTCTCCATTTTCTTAAACTCCATCTGGATCTGGAGGAGATACAGGTAGTGGGTAAAGAATTTAAATGAAATTCATATGCCAACACAAGCTTCTGTCTTCCTTGCTTCCTTTCTTATTTAAGCCAAATGATCATGTCTAATATGAATGCAGGAAGTGAAAGTTCTGAGAACATTTCACAATTATTATTTCTGCCAATAATATCAATCATTTATCCAACTAATGTTTATTTAGTGTCTACAATGTGCTGTGCACCGAACAGTGAATGAGATGGAGAAGGCCCTTGATCTGTTGGAAATTACGTTTTAGTGGAGACACGGACAGTGAGTGAGGAGTAAAATACATGTATAATGGAATTTTGGGTAATAAGACTCTTCTAAAGAAAAAACAAAGAGTGAGGATGATGAATGACAGGTTGTTGGAGGGAAAGTAGTCAGAGATACTTCTCTGAAGAGGTAATATTTGGGTTGAGAAATGAACAAAGTGAGTGGGTGAGTCATTGAAAGTTTTGTGGGGAGAGAGTTCCAGGCAGAGGGAACCATGAAAACAGGGATTCTGGTGTGGGAATGAATCTGGTGTGTCTGTAAGAACTCAGGCCAACCAACATGGTGGAGCTGAGTGAGTGAGGCAGGGTATGGGAGGTGAGTGCAGAGAGGTAGGTAGCAGTAAGAGCATGACAGCCAAGGTGCAGAATCTGGATTATAGTCCATAGGTGATATAAAATCACTAGAGTTGTATGAAAAGATCAAGGACATGATCCAATTTATGTGTGTCTGGAACAAGCTCGCTCTGGCTGCTATGTGGGGAGAACTAAGTAAGGATGCAAGACTGGAAACAGGGAGAGCAGGTAGAATATTTCACAAGTCCAACTTAGAAATCACGGTGGCTATCCAGCTGGTCAGGAGAGTCAAATTCTGATATATCCTAATGATAGAGCCAAGAGGACTTGCTGATGGATTGGATGGAAAGATGATGGAAAGAAAGAAAACAAGGACAGCCTCTTAGTTTCTGGGCTGAGTACAAGGTGGTGCCTTTTCCTGAAAGGGGAAGGAAGGAACTCAAGGAGTGAAATCACAAACTTCTTTTCTGTATTTCTAATGTTTGACATGCTTATTAGGCATCCAAGTGGTCATAGCAAGTGTGCAGATGAATCTATGAGTCTGGCATTCCAGGGAGACATCAGAGCTAGATATATCAGGGTATAAATTTGGAAGTCATCAGCAAAGAGATCATATTTAGAGCCAAGAGTCCAAGTGAGGTCACCTTGAGAGTGAGTTTTAGATATGGAAGAGAAGAGGGTGAAGTCCATAATCTCTGGGTGAACCAGCACTGAAGACTGGGAAAAGACAAAAGCTGGATTAGCCAGTGATGGGGGAGAAAAGCCAGGAAGGTGTGGTGACTGGGGAAAGCTAAGGCAATGGAAGGTTTCAAGAGGAGTGACCCGGGTCAACTATGGTGAATGACACTGAGACTCAAAGACATTGCCGTCTAAGACATGGGATTTGAACTGAAGGAGATGAAGACCACCAAGGAATTTAACAAGAGACTTCTTAGTGGAATCATAGGGGAGGCAGCTTTGAAGTATTTTGAAAGGGTAGATAAGAAATATAACGAGATACCAGAAAGAGTTGCAAGGTCTTTATTTGTAGATGCTCCATGTTTGGGCATGTCCAAATGCCGATGGGAGTAATTGATTGGTTGCTGATTTGGGGGTTGGAGGAGCACCTTTAAGAGAAAATTCCCAAAGATGAGATGGAAGAGGGTGGGTTCAGAAAGCAGTAGAGACGTTTGATCATCCTAAACAGGAGTAGAGAAGGCCGAGTCTGCATACAGAGATGCAAGTGGAAAAGAGAACACATTCTTCTGAATGCTCCTATTTTCTCAGTAAAATAAGAATCAGGCTCATCTATTGACAGTGAGTGTTGGCTGCTGCCTGAAGAGTGAGAAGGTGTGAGTAGTTACCTGGATAAGTGGGAGGAGGCGCTGAAGGCCCACTTAAGATATGTGGCCAGAAATCTCACATGAGGCCAGTAAGCATGGTCGTGAGTTTTTCTCTTGCCACATTCTGCTCAGGTCCAGGCATGGAGCAAGAAGAGAGGTGAGTTTAAGCGGGGATGAGATTTACCACAGCATAGACAGGGGGGATCAGGAGCCGAGGTCAGGGGGTTGTTGTAGGGATGGACCACGGAATCCAAACTGGAGGAAGGTAGGTGACAGCGTGGGAAGCCAAGCCTACAGTCTCTGATGGGTGTGAACACTGTTGAAGTGTGTAGATTAGAAGTGATCTTGTTTGTGGCCAGAAAGTCTGATGTTTTAAACCTACATATAGGAAGTGGTGCAGCTGTTGATAACATACAGACTTAAAGTATATCTTTGAAAAGGTTGATGGTATGTGCTGGAGAAAAATCACCATAAAGTCACGATCCAGAGAGAAGAAAAAGTAACAAGAAAAAGACTAACGTTACTTTTAGACTGTGGCTACTGAAAACAGTGGGTGAGAATGAATTCCTAAATTGAATAAGTTACATGGACTAATGAATCATGCCCAAATCAATTTCGAGATCTACTAATACAATTTGTTATTAATATTGTAGTGTTAACGTTTGATATAAATGGCATGTTTTATCAAGGAAAAGAGACTTAAGGTTAATCTTTGTAATAATCTCACGGTGTATGTCTCATGTTGACCATTTTTTCTTGAATGTAAGAGAAGCAACATTTAGAACAGAGTGGGAAATACTACGGATTCCATAGGCTCTCTTGGCAATAATGTAAACTGCAGTGGGTGACCTTGAACATATATGCCATTATTAATTGTGGTGATTCTGAGTCTTTGTGATATACTGTACTTCTCATGTGATTTGGGGGGGCTTTGTGAACAGCTGGACACCCGCAGAGGTGCATGTTAGTCACGTGAATGGCATCCAGTGTGTTCTTATGGGAAAATAGGAGAGAGGATGTGCACTACAGCTCTTGGCAGACCGCGTGGCAGCTTGTTACAGAAAGGATCCCACTGAATGGCACTCCCTGCAAGGTGACTGCTCTCCTCCTTCTATCGGAAGTGGAGTTTGTTTCCCCATGCTTTGATGTGAGATGACCTTGTGGCCTGTCTTGAGTACTGAAATGTGGTAGAAGGAATGTGGTGTGACTTCTGAGTCTAGGCCTCAAGAGGCCTTGTAGCTTCTTCTCACTTTTCTGGGACACACCTGCCTCCAGACAGAGGTCAAGGCTAGCCTTGTGGAGGTTGAGAGCGATAGCAGCAGGAGGCCCTACAGACAGACATGCGAATGAGGCCATCTTGGTTCATCCAGCTGCCGTGTGAGTGGCCCTAATTAAGATCGGCAGAAGAACCACCCTGCTGAGCTCATCCCAAATTGCCAACCCATGGAATCGTGAGCTAATGAGGGATGTAGTTTTATACCACTAAGTTTTGGCATTATTTGTTACACAGCAGATGGCCGATGCAACCAGTAAGAGTTACTAACGATAAGGACAGGGAGGGCAAGAAGTAACATTTATTGAGTACCTACGTTGTGTTGAGCAACTCCTGAGAACATTGTCTCGATTTTGCCTTACGACACTTCTCCGAGAGTGCACCATTTTCCTCCCAGTGAGAAAACCAGAGGTCACAGAAGCTCAGTAGCTGGTCCAAAGTTGCATATCTAATGCGTGATAGAGCTCGGATTAAAACACACCCGAATCCCCCTCTTTAAATACATTAGTTTCACAACTTTAACTTACTTACAAGACATCTCCATAAACCTGACATATCTTTATGCCATCTGAAATATTGTTTATTTAGTATTTTCTTCAAATTGGATTCCTTGAATAAGTTACCAGACAAATAAACATATTTAAAGCAGAAACATTTTGTTACTAGCATGAATAACCATGGCTGATATTTATTGAATGCTTTTCCCAGGTGGGCTCTCTTCTGATTGCTTTGCATGAATGAATTGATTTAATCCTCACAGCAATTCAATCAGGTTAGGGCTACTGTCATCATCATACCCATTGGAAAGAGGAGAAAGGTGAGGGAGGGGAGATTAAATAGTTATTTGATATCATGGGAGAAGTGATAGAGGCATGGTTTGTGCTACCAGCATCCAGTGGGTAGAGACCAGGGATGCCACAAAACATCCTACAGTTCACAGCATCCCACCTCCAGCACATCTGTCTATAGTGCCAAGGTTAAAAAACCCTGTTTCTGCCTTTCTAAATGGTAAACAGAAACAAGCATTACTTGCCATAAATAGAAATTCAGAAAAAAGAAAAAAGGAACAATAGTTGAATCTCTAGAAGCTGTTCCTTGCCAATATTGAGTCTTGGGAGCTCTCTTTTTGTTGAAAAAGAGGTTAACAAAATGTTGGAGAGATAGTAAAGGCTAGCACCCTATAGAGACTCTCTGCTTGGTGTAATCATTGCAAGAGACTTATAGTTGGCATTAAATGTCCTTGTGTGATTCTAAGTCATTTATACCAGGTCTGTGTCCCTACCCACTCATCCCACGGTCCACTGAAGGAGGGGTCATCCTTTGGGGAATTGTGGCTCTGTATAGCAGCTGGGCAATCTGTATCCCACAGGCCAAGCCCTGCCCATCACCTTCTTTGTTAATCAATTTCGGAGGAACCTAGCTGTACCCATTTTTTAACAAATCGTATATGGCTGATTTTGCACTACAGAGACAGAGTTGCTATGTGGCAGCTGAGACGATTTGGCCTGTAAAACCTAAAATATTTACTGTATGTCTGTTTACAGAAAAAAAGCTTTGCTGACCCCTGCCCAGAACTATGCTTGGTACCTAGTAGGCACTTGGCCTACTGTGTGCTGATATTTGCTGGATGAATAAAGCCCTGGGAGATCCTACTCCTCCCTACATAATTGTTTGTTTATTTGTTTGTTTGTTTTTGCATTTCCATTTTGCTCAGTATGAAATGACAGCTCCATTCTTAAAACAAACACTTGTCCACCGAGTAGTTGATCACTGTAAGCTGCTCCATGTTAGGGCTCAGAGATATAAATGGGTCTCCCTGAGAGGGGATCGTGATGGATCACCATGTTCTTAGGAGTCTGAGCTATTCCCTTTCTCCTATAGCTGTTGGCATTCACTGCACTCTCTCAGCTCCAGAGCTAAGGGATATATAATAGACACGGGAAGACCTATAAAAGTAACATCTGAAACTGCCGCAGAGCTGAGTATTGATTTATTCATTACTATAAATTTTTTGTCATTACTATGCAATTGCTCTATCTCAGGAAGAATTGATAGATGTGGTTGGAAGCTGCAACCCACTGTGCAAAACTTTTTCCCCCTCCTATAATTTCCTGTAACTCTCCTGAAGAATCATTATTCCTTATTACATGGCGCTGGCATGCCACCTATTTAGATAAATGCGTGAACAAGTGTGCAGTAAATATTCATAGTGGCCCATGTGTCAACGGTATATGTCACTAATTAGATAATTTAGTAGTTCAAATAAATAAATAAGAAAATAGAAGCACACCCAGGAAAAGAGTGAAATAAAACACAGGCTCCTTGTAGGAATCTGGGCAAATAGGACAGCTTTTCAGGTTAGAGGATCGTCTTGGATGTTGGAGGCCAATCGAAAGGTCACAATGGTGTTTAATGATATTGCTCACACGTGTGGAAGAACACAAGTGCCATGAGTACATATGTCTACTTGGGTCTTCTTAGCAAACTGCATACTTGTTACATAAGCAAGACCACTCTGGATGGGTCTCAGGCGATTTGGTGGCCTTTTGCCTCTTCTGTTTGTTTTCTTGGGTCTGCTATTTATAACCTGCTGATACCAAGAAAACTGGGCTCAGAGCCTGTTGGTGACGGATTCAAGTTCTGAGTCTGATATAAAGTGGGTAAGTTACTCATTCCACTTGGGCCTCGGTGTTCTTATCTGCAGAATGGAAGTGGTTATAGTTTGGGGGATAATGACAACGATGGTGATGTTGACATGCAAATGAGGCAAGAGACAGGGAAGCCCTTCGCAGAGTCAAGTGTTCCTAACAGGTATTAAAAGAGTTAAAAAAAAAATTTTTTTTTAAATGAGTGGTCTCAAGAAAAGTGAAATAGACAGAGTAACTATTTAGAAAATCAACGTACTGGGAGCTCCAATTTTGGGTGCCTCCTTTGTGTCAGGCATCGAGAGTATAGATATTTCTATAGGGTACTGACTAGAATCCAGCTGGGTCAAGTAAAGGATGGTTTTCCTGTATTTTACAGACGGGGAAACTGAAGATTAGAGACACTCAATGTAACCTGCCCAAGACCACAGATGTGGTAAGTGATGACAGATGGAAATCTGCCTTTCTCTGGCTTTATCTCCCATATCCACTGTGTGCTGCTGACATGCTGTTGCCTCCAGGTTTAATTGAAAGGGCTTACTTAACTTTGTTTTTCAGAAATAAAAGACAAGATTTCACTCTGAGTTGTCCAGACAGCTTGTCTATATTGACCAAACTCATGGTAATCTTCCTCAACTGAGCAAGTCAGAGTTCTGTTTACATAAATGTAGTTATCCCATACAGTCAGTTTGATTAAGGGTCTCTATGGTGGCCTCGTAAAGTGGTGTTAAGCAAAAATAATTGGATCCACTGAATCCTGAGATCTGGCTGATGAGCTCCTAATGCGTGAATCTGGCCTTCGCCCTTTCCAGTGGTGTGTTAGAATATTGAGGGAGTTGGATTCACTTTGTCACACAGCTAAAACCAAGTCCCTTTAGACATGCCTAAACTAGTCATGGCCTCGTCTGGGCATATCCATTTCTCAAATGCAGGTAGGATGAATCCCGCACGTTGTCATTAAGCAATCATATGAAAAGTAAACTTATTCCTACCAGCCTGAGAGCCAGCCACATTATCTGATCAGGCCACCACCTTTTTGGTTTGGGTTTATCTAGTCATAACTGAGAGCACTCATTAATTTATTCAGCAAATATTTAATTTGCACTTCTGTACAAGAATGAATTGCATTCATGTGATTGTACCAATTCAGGGAGCCCTGATTAAGAGCCAGTGCTACAGTTGTTGAACAATGCAAATGTAGATGGATAGATGTATAAATATATGGGTGTGTAGATATGTGAATAAATGAATGAACTGATGGATGGGTGGATAGATACATGGAAGTGTCTTAATCATCTTGACACCTTTTTAAGCTTCCTTCTGACCCTCAGGAAGGCTCAGAATTATTTCTCAATATCTCTGTGAGTAATGGTGGTACCCAAATGAATCTCTGCAGATTCCATATTCACATGCACCATTGCAAATTTGCTTCCTTTTTAACTTCGGTTCTGGTATTTTGTCTCTTGACTAGTTTTTGTCTCTTAGCCAGTCCTTCCCACCTACCATTTTGGTTGCACTCTCTGCATGGACTTGAATCTGGGTTCATCTCTACTTCTCTCTTTGAACCTCACTGGGAGCCTCCCAGTAATGATGTCAGTGCCCACAGGGGTGGAATTCTACAGGGTGGATAAATGGATAGATGCTGATCGATGGGAGATTGTAGGTGGATGGGGGAATGGGTAACCGTACTGTTCACATTTATTCCTCCCACATCAGCACCGGTGCCTGGCTCATGATAGGTGATTACAGACTTAGGGAATAGGTAGTTAGGTGGTTGAATAAGTGGGTGATTGGGTGACTGAGTGAAGAAGCGGTGAGCAATTGAGTGGGTGATAAAAGGATGGATGCATCTATGCACAAATGAGTGGATAAATTACTGTATTGGTTATTGGGTAAGTGGGTGGATACATTGAGGAATTGATAAGTAGTTGAAAGATTAAAAGGAACTATATGGGTGGATACTTGCATCAATAAATGAATGGATGGGTGGGTGGAAGGATGAATAGATGAATGGATGAATGGATATATGAATATATAATTGCCTGGGCAAAACTTGAAGGATCTAGGAGTGCATGGACGATTGCGTGCATAAAAGAATGGATGGTGGGATGAATGTTTGGATTATAGCCCTAAAGCCCTGTTGGGCACTAAGAGAGGACAGGCTGATACCTAAACTCTCCCCTGATTATGGCCAAAGTAAACAATCCTCTTGGTTTAAAGGAATGATGCTGCTGGCTTTGAGAAGATTAAGGGCATGGCACACAAGGGCATGGAAAGTCTGACTGGCTGGTCAGGAGAGTGATAATGACTCGTGGTTTCCAAGCACTGTTTATAAAATAACCAAAGAAGCAATGAGTGTGTTTCTTGGTTTCCTTGAGGCCACAGTGAGGAGGGATATAACCTCAGCAGGGACAGCTTCATGTGAAAGGCTAGCCAGCACAGAATGCATGATTGCCTGGAGGTTACAGACCCACTGTTGACCAGATGGCCTTGCTATTTTCTGCTTTTCATCTTCCTCCTTTCCTTTCCTTTCCTTTCCTTTCCTTTCCTTTCCTTTCCTTTCCTTTCCTTTCCTTTCCTTTCCTTCCCTTCCCTTCCCTTTCCTTTCCTTTCCTTTCCTTTCCTTTCCTTTCCTTTCCTTTCCTTTCCTTTCCTTTCCCTCTTTCCTTTCCTTCCTTTCCCTCTTTCCTTCCTTCCCCCCTTCCTCCCTCCATTCCTTCCTTCCTTCCTTCCTTCCTTCCTTCCTTCCTTCCTTCCTTCCTTCCTTCCTTCCTTCCTTCCTCTTTATTTGTTACTCACTACCCTGGCCCAGGCAGGGGTGATTTGGGGCCAGAAAACAGAATCTTCAGGGAACTCACCCATGCTTTGCCTTCAAATTTGGAACTTCACCTAGGAAACCAGTTTAGACTTCTGGGTGAGCGGGCTAGATGATTTCCCTGCTCAGGATCATTTACCTCATATGTGTTCTGTTTGACTAAGGGGTTCTGTGGTAGAGAATGGCACAAACATGAGTCCAAAAAGATTTATTTTGTGGTGACCTTGGAAAGTTTCCTATGCTTTGAAACTCAATTTTATCTGCTAAAGATAATTGGGGAGAGGGTATAAAATTAAAAAGACTTGTTTCATATGGTTACGCTAAGAATTAAAAGAAATAGTGTGAGGAAATCACTACAGGATTGGCCCCTCTAGGTGTCTTATACAAGTTAGTGGTTCTTCGTTTTGTTGATTCCTTAATCTCTCTTCTGTAGTCAGAGTACATCAGCCCATATGAGACCTGGGTATGGTTTAGATGTCAAGTGGGCCCATTCACTTGGTCTGTTAAAGACTTGAGGAAAACACTGGCATTTCCTCCTGAACATATATATATATAGAACTGCCACATGATCCATCAGTTCAACTCCCACGTGCATATCCAAAAGAACGGAAAACAGGGACTCAAACAGATACTTTCACACCAATGTTTCATAGCAATACTATCCCAGATACCAAAAAGGTGGAAACGACTCAAATGTCCATCAACATATAAATGGATAAACAAAATGTGGTGTATCCGTACAATGGGATATTATTCAACCTTAAAAAGAAATTAAATTCTGATACCTGTTACAGTGTAGATAAACCTTGAAAATATTATCCTAAGTGAAATGAGCCAGACACTGAACGACGATTAATGTGTGACCCATTCATGTGAGACAAATTCGCAGAGCCAGAAAGTAGATCAGAGGGGGAGAGGGGGGTAGGAAACTCCAGGCTGATGAGTAAGTTTTGGAAACTGATAGTAGTGATTGATAGTTGTACAACGCAGTGGATGTACTCAATGCCACTGAACTGTATATTTAGTTATGAGACATAATTAAAATGGCACATTTTGTTGTGTATATTTTGAATTAAAAAAAAAATGGTGCCCCCCAAAAATGTCCTCAAAAAAAGGAGAAAAAAAAAGATTTGTGTCTGTGCTCTACAAAGGTTTGCCTCCCTTTGTGTGGTCCGACAGCCAGGATCAGCTAATTAGTCTCAGAATATGGTTAAGCTCTCCTACCGCAGGTTGGTTTTCCAGGATGGGAGGCAGGGATGACCAAAACTGGTTCCACTTTTTCTCATGTTACTGCAGGCATCTCATCATTCATTCCGTTGGCTTCGATGAGATAGCTATTGTTAGCTGCCATTGTTTTTTGACCGGGTGATAGTGCTCAAGGTCTAAATTTCTGGAGGTGAAGGTGTGATTGGCCTAAACACCTAGAAGAAGAAGGGGTTGGACTCTGGACAGACAAGAGTGACAGCGGTCAGGAGGAGGGTCATGTGGAGACTCTTCTCACCCCTTCCTCCATCAGTGCCCAGAACGTTGAAAACCGTCTTACCCCATAACCCCTACGGTTCCCAGATATTTAGATCAGGGAGGCCACGGAACGAAGTAAGACTTTTCTGGCCCCAACAGAGAATGGCATACGTGGAAAACCCAAGTTCTGCTGGAATCCTGTTACAATATATGAAGAGCCAGAGACTCAATTATGGGTACTCTGAGGACAAAATTTCAGACTTTGCTCTGGCTTTTGTCAGCTTAAGACTCTTAAGGTAGTTTACACAAAGATTTGTATGTCTGAATTTTTCCCTGGCAGGTTCTCATTATAACCTAGATAACACAAATCCTGAATATTTGTGGTTAGCAACAATCAGGAATTTTCAAGTTGTCTGACATTTTCTAGCCATGTAGATCACCACCTAGGATCAATATTCGGCTCTGAGACAAAAGGAGACATAGAAATGGTGGGAAAGGTTTTCATGGTTTGTGCAGTGTCTGAGTTTAAGCTCCTTCTCTAACACCTTAACCTCCCCCTCCCCTTTCTTCCTCTCTCTCTCTTTCATTTCCACATGCTCGCACACACCCCATACCTTTTGCCCTACAAAGGGTTCTTTGAGAGCTATGCAAAGGAAAATGCACATGTCTAACCACCTAACAGAGGTATCACCAGCCAGCGCTGCAGAAGGGGAAGGGGGAAGAGACGTTTAAAAGTGAGGTTTTTGCGTTCTCTTTCCTTTGCACTCTCCTGGCCAGAGGTTATACCCTTTGCTTCTAGGGCAAACTGGTTTCAGATCTCCCAGAGTTGAGCAGAACGACTGTTACCACGTCTGTAAACAGAAGACTGTTTACATAAAAAATATAGATTTCCTTTAAGCACTTTGCTTAAGCCTTTAGTACGTTGCATTTACATTATTATTGTTTATGTTCCCAGAAGTCGGCAGGAGGATGGCCTTGTTGCAGTTTATGTGGTTTCGTGATTCACACTTGCTGAGGCAGCTATCACACAGGGCGGGGATGGGGAGGCGGGGAGAGTCAGGGAAGCGCAGAGAAGATTAGAGCAAGCTCACTTGTGGGATCTATAGCCTTCACGTAATGGTAGGGCCAAGGGCCCGGGGATTTCTGAGTCAGTCTCTCAAATTCCCAGACATGTTTATCAGTCTTGAATTTCAAAATTGGCCCACCCAGAATAAAGCCGTGTTGCACCTGATGTTTCACTGTGGCCGTGTTTCTCGGGGGATTCTCCTGAGATCCAAGCTCTTTCCCCAGCTTCAGCTTGACAGTGTACTCAGCACCCCCGTCCCCTGGGTCCTGAGAGTGCCACAGGGTGATCCGCCCTGCCCGCCTGTGCCTGCGATTGGCTGGGGGCTGAGCTCCTTCTCTGTGCCCGCGATGCCCATTCAGATGTGCTTCAAGGCTGCTGGGCCCTGGTGGAGAAGGGGAGTCTGACCCCCCTGCTGGAAGTGTCAGGGTTTAAACCTTGGTAGGTCATGACCACATGCCGTCTCCTATGGTGTGTCCGGCCCAGAGCCACGTTAACTGGTTCTGAGCCAGGGCGGGGCAAAATCAGGAGAACATGTTCTCTTTTATGAGGCATTGAAGCAGAATGTGTAAAAATCTGTGTTTTGGACACATTCAAATCTGTGTGTGTGTGCGTGTGTGCGTGCACACACACACATTTGATTCTTTGTTGTTTGTTTTGTTTTTGAGACCTAGGTCTGCTTCTTGTTAGCTCCATGGCTTTGGGCAAATTTCTTAACCTCTTTGTGCCTTAGTTTACTCAATCTGTAATTGGGAGATGCTCTCCTCATAGGCTTCTGGGAGGATTAGGTGAGATAATGCATGGAAAGCACTTGGCATAGTACCTGATAAGTAAGTTCTTAATGTCTGGCAGTAAGACATAAAAACTATTTTTAATATATAAAGGCAGTAAGCAGGAAAACAGGCTTCTAATGTGGAAGGAAGGTAAACCAGGAGGAGTTTTGTGGGCTGTGTTTTAGAAGCTCGGGAGGCATCTTTGAGTGCATACTGTTTATGGCTTTGGTGTGGGATGCTGGGGATATTAAAGGAGCTTCAGGTTGCTGACTCTCCTGGGAGTAGCTGAGTACCAGAAGGATCCCAGGATCTTACTCTTATCCCATAGGGTCTCTGCCCACTTAGGGACTCTTCATCCTCTGGAAGGTCACAGAACCATCTTTTAACCAATTCTTCTGGGGCTCCACCTGTCCTGGACTGTTGATATTTTAACTTCTAAACTTTCTTTGATAAAAAGTCTAGCTAGATATGGCCACCAGACATGAATTAGTATTTGGGGACAATATCTGTTATCAAGTATGTTAACTTTGACAACTGGATGCCCTTTTTTTTTCCTGAAGCCAACACATTCATTCCATTGTTGTTTTATTATTTTATTCAACAAATATTTATTGATTACCTACTAGGTGCCAGGCTCTATGCTAAATGTTGGGGATGTTATGGTGAGCAAAACACATAGAGAATTATCATTGAGCATAGAAGGGGGCAATTATAAGTAACCATAAAAATAAATACAAACTATAAATTATTATTAGTGCTATGAAGGTAAAATACAAATTCTGAGAATATACAGGAAGGTGCCTGAGCATCTGGGGTGAGGGTTGTAGGAAGGTTCCTCTATGGGAATAATGTTTGAGTTGAAAGATAAGAAGGAATTAACAAGGCGAAATGGACTGGAGGTGGACAGAGCAGAGTCACAGGGTGTTATGATTATCTCCTGCTGTGTAACAGATCACCCCCAAACGTGGTGAAATTTAATAACACTTGATGATCACCTCTCCTAGTTCTGTGGTTGACTGGGCTCAACTGGGTGACTTCTGCTGATAGGCGCAATCAGCTGTTGGCCGAGACTCTGCAGGACTGGACATTCAAGATGGCTCCCTCACGTAAGTGACAGTTGATGTTGGCAGTGGGCTAGGAGCTCAGCTGGGTCAGTTGAACGATGCATCTGCCTGTGGCCTCTCTGTGGAGCACGACAGTGAGATCTGAGCGGGTGCCCCCCATGAATGTGCTCCAGCAGGCCCAAGTGGAACCTGCAGGGTTTCTAATGACCTGGCCTCAACAGTCCCAGCATGTCACTTCTGTCCCATTCGAATTGCCAAGGGAATTGCCAAAGCCAGCTCGGATCCAAGAACAAGGGAGAAATGATTCCACTTCTCGGCGCTGAGAAGGTGCAGACGTGTGGGGAGTGAAGAACTCACTGGCAGTCATCCTAGGAGCAAGTTACTCCATGTGGCTTTTGCTCTTGCTACTCAGTCTGGAATGATCCTCGTTGAAATAGTCACACAATCTGCACCATTTATAGCTCAGTGCAAAATATCTCCTTAATTCCAAATATCTTCCTCAAAGAGGGTTTCATTGACCTTTGTGTTCAGTTACTTTCTCTCCCATGACTGTGTTTGATTATTTTCATAGTACTCATCACTCCCAGATTATCTCTGGATTGGATTATTTGCTTCAGCCTTCCCACAATTACCCCTACTTTCACATACCCATAAAACATAAGCCTCATGAGGTCACAGTCTTGGTCACCACTGTATCCCCTAGACAAGTGCCTGACATGTAGTGAGTGCTGAAAAAAAATACTTATTGAGTGAAAGAAGAGGATGCTAAGTGAAAGAAATGGCACATGCAAAGATCCTGAGGCCGGTGATGAGCATGATGGTCTGAGGAAATGAACAAAGCCAGACATGCACGTGCATCTGGTGTCCCTGTGGAGCCACATGTGTTGGAACATGGGAGTATAAGGGTAGCTGCATGCCTGGGGGCCTAGGAGGAGAATCTTGCCTGGCCTCAACCAGACTGATTCAGACCTGACCATGGCCACCATTTCTGAAGTGCAAAAAGTATGCTTGCTTTCTGTTCTCCAAACACTCTAGTTTGAAAGTACCTAATGTGTGCCCAGAATGACTGATTCCATGGGTAAATGAAACACACTGAATTTGGACTCCTTACTATTATGTCTCACTCTTTCTAAAAATAACTAAAATAACAACAACAACAAAAAGACTCACAAACAACTAAGTAATGACAACAGGAAATTTGTCCAGGGCTCTCCAGTCTAATACTGGTAGATGCTGGGTTCAAATATAGGTCTGCTTAACCTCAGAGCCTGCAGAGTTTTGGGTAATGGTCTAAGTTGGAAGGAGAAAGAAATCAGGGAATGCAAATGTCTAAACCAAACCCCAGAATGATATATTTTCCCTGTGGCATTGAATCAACTTGCTGAGCCCCATGATAACTGGCTGGCTCTGATTATAAGGTAAGGATCTGATTCCTGCCTCAATTATGACTGAATAACCACTAGTTAGGAATCATGAAAGGGCCCAAATGAGTGCAGTGGAGATGAGGAAAGGTCCGTGGGTTGCCAGAGATGGATACAAAGGCATTCAGAGGTGGGGACACTTCAGTCAAGCCCAAACCAAAGCCACCAGAACATCATGTTCTTGGCCAGGGCAAGGGGAGGGGGCTGTGGTGGGGGAGATTGTTGACATCCATTGGCTGACAGCCATCATTATTAACTAGGTGCTCACTCTTGGTGACGGGAAGTGTGTGCAGTAATCAGATCCAGGGACTGCCAGCCGGTTCTCACCTTATACCCGTCGACACCAGGGGGTCTCTGCCCTAAACCCGTGTGAACTGTGATCGTTTCAATACTTTCCTGTGTTTGAATGGCCTTCTCAGTTAATATCTCAGTTTATGTTTTGAGCCATTTTCCCTCTTTATTTTTTCTCTTTATGGGGGAACCTCAACTACATTTTTTTTTAAGAGAAGGCTATAAAAACTTTCCTTAAGTCACACTGTCTATAGTGGTAGGCACTTAGATTTTTGTCTGGGAAGTAGAATTTCTTTTCCTTGTTTGCTCATGTTCTTTGGGAAATCCAGTGAGAAAGCAAGAAAGAAAAGGAAAAAGAAAAGAAAGAAAAGGAAAGGAAGAAAGAGGAAGGAAGGAAGAATAGAGAAAGAAAGGGACAGAGGAAGGAAGAGAGAGAGATAAAGAGAGGGAGGGAGGGGGAGACACAGAAAGAGAGGGAGAGAGAGAGAAAAAGGAAAGAAGAAAGGAAAAAATAAAAGAACATTCCGAAGAAAAAAAACTTTCAAAGGAGACCTGGAAATAGAGAAATTAAGATGCCCAGCAGATATTTCAGCAAAGCTTGAACGATATGTCATTTCTCAGAAGGGATACTCAATAAAGGGCTCTACTGAAAAGTTTGCCTTGGACTTGGAGATCCAGTGATTTGTGCTACTCATTTTTTACGTAGTATGTGTGTGCGAAAGCCAAGATTAGCTTCCCAGGAGAAATTCTCAGTAGGTTTGGAAGTGGAAAAATGTGATGGCTGGAAGAGGAGAATCAGTCAGCCGGTACAGGCCATCATTGAAAGTGATGTTCTAGGCCTCCATTGTTTACCTCGATGCCTGCCGGGAAAACTGTGACGTCGGCGGACCCCCCCCCCCCCACCTGCTAAACGATTCCCAGAGCCTTCAGTGCCTATCCTTGCTCTCCTTAGATCACTCCCTGGCTCATTCCTGCTTCTCTCTTTGGCACAAAACCTCACTATATGGGTGGTGAGTGGATCAACTGGAAATGGACTGAGGAGGTAGGAGGAATGTCTCCGCCCATGGGACCAATGTGCCAACAGCTGATGAAGTTCCAGGGTCTACTCTAGTCTCAATGGAGATATTATCGACCCCAAGCGTGGGATCGAAATTGAGGGATCTCATTTCTCCTCACTTGTTCAAAGTCAACAATGGGCAAGGTGCTGTGATATTATGCCCTTTTATTCTAAGAGAAAATTGGGACCCAGAGCTGTTAAGTTGTTTGATGTTACATGTGTCTTAGGTTGGAAATGTGGTTTGAATGGAGGCCTCTCTGATTTCAGGCAGTCACGTAAAATTGACCACGGAGAAGGTCCAGTTAGAGGGAAGGGATACCTTTATTCATTCCTTCCTCCATTCACTCTGTACTTATCTATGGACTGCCTGTGGAGCTCACCAGCAGACTGTCAGGCCCCAGAGCTGCAGAAATCACGGCCACGATCTCTACGCCCATGGAGCCCATGGTCCACCCGAGTCTTGCTACTCACAGTGTGGTCCATGGAGCAGTGTCCCTGGGTGCTTGTTAGGAATCTGAAGTGTCAGGCTCCACCTCAGAATTCCTCAGTTCATCTCAAGCTGGTCTCTAGGCCATTTGTATGCACATTAAAATTTCAGAAGATGCATAAAGCATGAGAGCAAGGCAAATAGAAAAGAAAGTGGAAATTGGGAGCTGGCAATCCAGGCAGTGGGTAAGCTGTGTGCAAAAATGAGCAGATAAGCTGAGCACATTGAAGACAAGTGAATGATAAATCAGCAGGAGAGGAAGAAAGGGTAGAGAAATACTTGAAGCTGGGCCCGGCTGCTTGGGTGTGTGTGTACCCCTGCCTCCTACAGGCTGTGAGATCTCACCCAGCCCCAGTGTCTTCTTCAGTAAAAGGGGAATCGTAATGGAATCCGTTTCACAAGGTTATAGCAAAGATTAAGAGTCAACATACGTAAAGTGTGCGGTCGGGTTCGTGGCCCAGACCAAGTCCTAAACACACTGGCTATTGTCTTTGTCATTATTATTCCCATGATGTAGCTTCTCCGAGGACTTCCGAGCACCCTGGGTAGGGCACATTTTCTCCCGGAGGAATGCACAGTTGGGGTAAAAGATGGAATAAATGTGTGTGCCTGGGCAATTGAGACTGAAAGCAAACACCCAACACTTTCTAAAACACTTTCTAAATTGTCTTTAAAAAGGATCTTAAGTATCACCTCCTCCTAAAATCACCCACGTACATTTTTATTAGCATGAACAGCGTTGCATCTAATGATGTAATTAATCATAGAAAATATCAGTAATGACAATATCTAATGCTTATTGAACATCTATTACATGAAGGTACTGTATGAAACCTGCAAGCATCATCTTAATTTAATTATCTCAAATACTCAGAGGTTTTGCGTAATTTTAACCCCCCCCTTAACTTTCCACAAATGGGGAAAATGAGTCTCAGCAGAAAGACAAGGAATCCATCTGTTGATGTGAAAGCATATGTCGGAAGCATAGGCAGGAGGCAACAAGGGCATACAAAGGAAAGGCCCATCTAAGGAACAGCCCCTCCCAAACTCCTCTCTACCCACTGCTCAAATGCCCGTCTGCCAGTGCCCAATTTTATCTTCGTAGTAAGCACATTTCTAAAGATGTCCCCCACCAAGATTCCTATCCCCTGATTATTCATTCAAATGAGGATCTAGGTTCCGTGAAGGAGTTTTGCAGATGTAAGTAAAGTCCCAAGTTCCTGAAACATACAGAAATTAGCCAGTTGGACTTGACCCCATCAGATGAACCCTTAAAAGTCAGTGCGTTTCCTTTGACTGGTGGCAGAAAGAAGTCAGAGAGATTGAAAGCACCAGGAGGACTTGATGTGCCATTGCTGGCTTTGAAGATGGAAGAGGCCACGTGATGAGGACCCCAGAGGAGTCTTGAGAAGCAGAGAGGGGCCCCACTGGCAGCCAGGGAGGAAGCTGACCCCTCAGTTCTACGACAGCAAGAAACTGGATTTTGCCCACAACCTGACTAAGTTTGGAAGCACATTCCTTCCTAGAAGTTCATGGTAGTGTGTTGCCTGGCTCACACCTTGACTCTGGCCTTGTGAGACCCTGGGCAGAGCGCCCTGCCAGTCCCATCTGGACTTGTGACCTGTAGAGACGTCCAGGTAACAGTGGGTGTCATTTTAAGCCATGGAGTTTGTGATAATTCGTCACAGTGCCATAAAAGACTAATACGACCTCTATCCGTGAAGACGTGACAGTATATCACACTGTTGGGGTTTTGCTCCGCCACTTTTTTCGCTGTGAAAACAAAGGGCATTGTTTCACTTTTCCATCAAACAAGTAAACATAAAAGCGACCAAAATATGTTTCCCGAAGGAAAGACTGGATGGGGCATAGGTATTTCTCCTTTTGACTACTGGCCCCTGGCATCAGCCTTCCCAGATTCAACATCCTTCTTCCTCCCTTGGTAGTTGTTTGGCCTTGAGTTGGCCCAGTCCACCTCTGTAGGCTGCACTGTGTTTATCCATAAAATTGGGATAATAATACGGCTCTTGGGAGGATTAAGTGATATAACACCTCTAAAGTGTTGAGTTCATGTCCACTGCACAGTGATCGCTCTTTATCCCAGTGGGTTCCTGAGTGAATGAACTCCAGCAAGAAGGAGCTAAGACATCGCCATGAACCCAGCTCTCACATTTTGCCACTCAGACCACATCACTAGGTCAGGTCAGCCCATGCTCCTGGCTCTGGGAACCTGATGGTTGACGCCCACCATAGATCCTGTAATGCAGAGCCAGATCCTGAAGGAAATGGTTGGACATCCCAACTGGAGATGCTATTTGGAAACCGGGAGGGCCACACGGCTTAGCCGCGATGCATCCCCAGGTGTCAGACCGCAGCCAGTTCCGTCATCCCTGTCACTGACTCGCAGCAGACTGCTCGCCATGGCGCACTCAAGAACAAGACGATCTGTTCCATCAAAACCGTTGAGTCAGCAGCTCCAGGTAGACAAAGCAAGACTTAACAACAGCCTTGTTCCCCGCATCTCTTCTTTTCAAGCCTTGCCAAGGAGCCAAAGGTAGAAATCTCTGAACATGCTTCTGGTTTCATTGAGTGTGCATTGCTCCTTTCGTTTTAAACTTCCCAAAGGACATGTAACTTTGGCCAGTATGTCTATGGCCTGTTTTTTATTTTATTTTATTTTTTTATTTTTATTTTCCTGTGCTTTTTCAGAGAATTATGTAAGAGAAAACAGTTTGTCGCCGAAAACGGAAGATTAATATTCAAAGCAAAACAGCACCCTGGCACACAGAGGCAACGGGATGTTTTCATTAGAGCGATGTGTGAGCTGACATCATAAAGTGAGCCACGTAGGGAGGGAGAGACAGTTCCGTCCGCACGCAGTGAACTAGAGTCTCTCTTGCCTTCTCCCCCTACCCCCCACCAACTGTTTGCAGAGCTCTCAGGCAAGCTCCTCTTTCTACCTTTCTTCCCCTAGATTCCTCTTCTCTAAGTTTAGCTAGTTGGACAACACTATGGCATGCTGTGGAGGAGGAAACTGGAATATGGGTAAATAACTGGTGGGTGCAGGGATCCGTTTCAGCAGAGGGGAAAAGGAGAATGCAGATCACCACGTGGTCCCTGCATGGGTGTGCGTTCAGGGTCCGGCACAGAGCAGGGGACAAAAGCAGAGAGGGCTGGCCAGAACAATGGGCCGTCACAAATGCCATGTTATGTAACCGGGTTATTTGAATTCACAATTGTAAAGGCCACAATTGTAGGAGAAGGCCTGTTCTCCTGCTCCCTGGTGGGCGGGCCGTAGGCTCCTCTGCTCCCACCCAGGTGCCCTGGGAGCAGGCTCTGGGCCTCCTGATAAGGCCGACAGCTGCCACTCAGGAGAGAGGGGCTGGGTTCCTCCTGACCCCACAGGTGCTCAGCAAGTCTGCATGGATCTGTGCTTTTGGATGTTTATAATAATAATAAAAAAGGAGCAATGAGTTATCTTCCCCCACCATAATTGGCCTTTTGGAAATGGCCTGATTCTTTTTTAAAAAAAATTTTTTTTAATGTTTATTCATTTTTAAGAGACAGAGAGAAGACAGAGCATGAGCGGGGAAGGGGCAGAGAGAGGAGATGCAGAATCCAAAGCAGGCTCCAGGCTCTGAGCTGTAGGCACAGAGCCCGACGCGGGGCTCGCACTCACGAACGGTGAGATCATGACCTGAGCCAAAGTCGGGCGCTCAACTGACTGAGCCACCCAGGCGCCCCGGAAATGGCCTGATTCTTTCCATTCGGTGCATTATTCTTGAGCTCGAGCGGTGTTCTCTGGATAGGGCCTTGGGACTATGAGCCACAGGTTCCACAGCTGCATCAAGACACATGGCCATGGCGGAAGGGTCACCATAGCAGGGAGTCAGGGAAAGCTTCTCGGAAGAGGTGAGCTTTGAAGATAGTGTGGCTGTGGCCATGATAAAGACACCAAGGATGATTTTGAAGGCCGCTTTCCATTTCGGTGACCTGGATGTAGCACCCGATTACCCAGCACGAGCAGTGGAAGAACTCTCTCCCGCCTGCCTCCCTGTTCTGTGCCGAGCTGTCCCTATCTAATAACCCTGAGCTGCAGCCACACCCCTAAGTGTGCCAGGGACACCCTCCCCACCTCAATCACGGCAGGACCATCCACATCGTCCAACCCCAGCCAACATCTCCCTGATCTGTAAAGCCTCCCTCAGGGTCACCCCGTGCACCTGCTCCTCTCCCAGTGAGGAGGCATACGTGCCCCCTCGCTAGGGTTCTCATGACTCTGTGTGTTTCCCTTCTGCAAGCACTGACCCTTCCCCACTCGCCTGATGTGTGTGCAGACTTGCCCCCTCACTAGGGTGCCCCACGGGAGGGCGGGGACCAGATCTTCTCATGTCATTATCGGTCATGTTCTGCCCCTTAGATGGCTTTGTAATGTCTCAGTAGTAAGAGCCATTCTCCTGGACCCTGGGTGCCCTTACAGGAGCTTCCACGTCAGTAAGCTTACTTGCAGATACAGGCTGAGTCCTTTCTCCTTGTGCCGTGGTTATGGCGTCCTTTTCGTGCATTTAAGCCAGACACCAGCGAGCAGAAACTTTGTTCTGATTCTTCAGCCGTGTCACCTGTCTGGGCAGTTTGTCAGTCCGCCAGAGGTGATAGGCAGTTCCAATCGGAGAGCTCTCCAGGAAGGAGCAGATAGCTCAGAGGCTTGTTCACTCACTGGTGTCCGTCGGGGGAAATACAGGCGTGATGGTGGCGCTGGTGATGATGATGATGGCGATGATGACGATGATATCGGCAATCTGAGTGTCTGTGGTTTGCCACGCACTTCCGTTTCTTTCCTTGGTTATACCACAGAAGAAAAGCAGAGGAAAGGTATAATGATTATGCTCGTTTTTTCTTCTTTTCAGAGAAAAACACTCTACTGAGGTATGATCGACACATCAATCACTGTCCCTATTTTTTTTTTTAATACTGTCCATATTTAATGTCTGCAACTCAATGAGTTTAGGATCAGTGTTCACCTGCGAACCTATTACTACCATCAAGGCTATAGAGACACCCACCTTCTCCCAACGCTTCCTCCAGCTCTTACTATTGTTGTTGTTGTCGTTTTATGACCTGAGAACTTCGCCTAAGATCTACCCTCTTAGAAAATATTACATCTACAGCACAGTATTGCTAGCCATAGCCCTCTGCTGTATAGCAGATCTCCAGAAATGCTTTACACGATGCAAAACTTACAGAGTACCCCTCCCCCAGCCCCTGGCAGCTGCCGTCCGCTCTCGGCTTCTGTGAGTTGGACAGTATTAGATCCCACATGTAAAGGAAACCGCGCAGGATTTGTCTTCCGTGTTTGGCTAGTTCCTCTTGGTGTGATATGGGCCTGGCGTGGCCTGGAATTTGCTTGCCCAAGATCGCACGTCTCAGGGAAGCTGGGTCGAGAGCCCTAGCAGGTCCACTCCAGGTGCCCCCACACCCCCAACATGGCTTCCTACTCCTGTAAGTGTGTCAGCACACGCACACTTACATATATGCACGTGTGCGCGTGAACGCACGGAGGTGGCTGTGTTATAGGAGATCGTGTGCCTGCAGGCAGGCAAGAGCCCGGTGTGTCTGATTTCGCCCGATCCCATCGGAATGTCTGTGTGTATGTGCACCATGTAGGTAGGTATCTCTCTCACCCCAGAAAAAGCATCGAATGGGGTCAATCGACATACGGTGTGAGGTTCCCTGAGGTCGGGCGTGTCCCCGCCCCAGCTCCTTCCTTCCCTGTCCATTCTGAAATACGAGGGCATTAAGTAGAGGCTGTGTTGAGTCAGGTGGGGGTTCTGGCCTCACCCCAAGCAGTGCTGCAGGGAGCTGCAGATTATTGGGAGGTAAACTTCCACCAGTGAAGACTTGCTTTTCACTGGTAAATTTACATTTCAATGCAGCCTGTCATTTTTAATCTCAGGCGCTTGGCACCAGGGCCTCTCAGGGAGCAGACTGTCTCAGTGAGGCCCGCTTCCAGCCCGGTAACACCTGGCTGCAGGAACCCACTGCAGACTCCGGGGCCCAGAGGCACTTCTGGGCGTGGAGGGAGCAGCCTGGTGATGTATGCAAATTTTACCTACAGGGGTAACTCCCACGCAGTCCAGAGAGAGTGCCATGGGGCATTTTGTGTCACCGGGCCTTGGGCGCGTCCCCTGAGACAGGAACTCTCCAGGTAGGAGGTAGGATGGCTGAGTGGCTTGTTCAGTCCTATTAAAGGTGGGACTGCCTTGAAGGAGGCTGACAATAAAGACAAAGCCTTGACAGTTCAAAGAGAAGCAGGCTTCCTCCAAGTTCCCGTCACTGCTCCGAGCCCCTGGTTCAGGGCACAGAGACCTGGCTGGGCTCATTTGTCCCTTACTGTCAGAAAGCGAGCTCCTGACACCCGGGTCTGTTTCGTTTGTCTCCTATTATTTGAATGCGTTCAGATTTTCAGGGTAGTGATAATTAGTTAACGCCCTCGATGATACCACTAAATACACGCGCCATAGCCTTGTTTCTGTCCCTCGTCACTGTTTGTCTGGCTCAAATCTGTATGAAAGCTTCATATTTCTCAAAAGTCCCTATCTGAATGAAACGTGCACAAGCCCTCTTAGAGCATCAAGCCGACCCGAAGTAGCTCTGGGATGTTTGCAGTGGGTCTGGAGTGTGAAAAGCCTTTTGTTTTACCCAGAAAGACACTGGACTCAGGCTCCAGCGACATGTCTCAGGCCACTCCGTGAGTCACTCGAGGAGTGCCAGGAGCCCAAACGTGACAGGCAAAACTATCCAGTCACAGTGTCCTCTTGTGGGCCTTGGGCAGACCACCGGGTGGCAGGGAGTGGCTCTCCATAACGGAGGATGAGTCAAGGGAGTAGACGGCCAGAAACCCGATTCCGTCTCCATAAGTCTGTCGGCTGAAGGTCCGGTATGGAAAATAGTTGGGTGAACGCAGACGACAGGTGCGGAGTTTTTAAACCCTGAAACAGTGCTTTCTGTTATGGAAAAGCCAGAATGCATACAGAAGGGATTTTTAAAAATATTTTTATTTAGTTAACACCAACGTACCTCATTATTTCTTTTCACTCTGTCCACCTGCATCTAACTGTATCAGCCTAGAGATGCAGCAGGGCCGAGGCCCTTGGCTGGCCGTGTGGATGTGGAATACGGGGAATTCGTTGTACGGAGGTCCTTCCCCAGCACCACGGGAACTGTCATGATTTGACAGTCACAGTCAGTGGTAACTAATATGCCTTAAACTGGCATATGCCGATCTTATGAAAAGTTGGTGTTATGGGTTGAATCGTGCCCCGCGGTGCACGCACAAGACGTTAGTCCTCACTAACTGAGGTCCCCCCAGGACCTCAGAAGGCGACCTTATTTGGAATCAGGGTCTTTGTAGATTTAACCAAGTTAAGGTGAGGTCCTTAAGGTGGGCCCTGGTCCAGTATGAGTGGTGTCCCTAGGAAAAGGGGCAGTCTGGACACACACTCACAGAGGGAAGGCCACGTGAGGTCAGCCGTGTAATGATGGAAGCATGGATGGGAGAAGGCCAGGGATTGAGGGCCACCACCAGGAGCTGGAGGAATCCACGGAGCTGATGGAGCTTAAGGGCAAAGTACAAGCTAGTCCCTCCCCCACCCCCACCCCAGGGGGGGATGTCTGTGATATTCCTTGCACACTCCTGGCTCCCCCAAAACACGAAAGGGCAAAAAAACAAATTATTAAACTGGTGAGAGTCTGCACCAGTTGACAAGAAAAAGGCTAACCCATCAATAGCCTAAAGCCCAGGAACTCCCTAGGGTCTTAATGTTAATGCTTTGCTAGAGGGAAAAACAACCTTAGCTTGACAATAGCTAGGCCTCCAGTAATCTGTGAGTCTTCAGCATATGAAAGTCTCTCTGGAAACTTCCCTTTTGGCTTCACCTCCCCCAGCCCGGTAGTATATACCCAAGCCACTCTGCATAACCCCAGTGCAGCTCTTTCTGCCCGCTGGTCCTGTCCATGTGCTTCAATGAAATCACCTGTTTGAACCAAAGACGTCTTCGAGAATTCTTTCTTGGCCATCAGCCCCAAACCCCACGAACCTCCACCATCACCCCGAAACTTCACCAACGGCAGGATCCCACCCAGCGGCTCAGAGGACCCGGCTGTTCTGCCTTCAGAACCCGAGCGAACACGTTTCTACTTTAAGCCCTCCATCGTGTGATCCTCCGTGGTAGCAGCCCCAGGACACTGACCTGGTGGCATTCTTGTTTCTGCCCCTGTGTGGGCACTGGCCTCGTTTCTGTTGGTTGGTTTGGTTTTGGATAAAGAGACCAGAGGACGTAAGAGATAAAAGTTTGACACTTGTGCGACGCGACGGTGCCTAGGAGTCCGCCCAGCTTCTGTGACAGAGACGAAATCCTGTGTGTGTGTTCTTCCTGTTCTTCCCTGGGACCCTGAGAGCGAGGCCGTCAGGTGCAGCCTCCCACATCTCTATCACGATCTCTCTTTCGGCAACGGTGACCGTGGAGGCCACATGTTCTACATGGCACGGGTACAAGACGGAGGGGAGCCCCCCAGTCCCCATCAGACCTTACTGGTGCTGAGACACTAGGCTTCATTTGCGATTTCAGAAAATTCTGCCCTCTCCCAGTAACCCCAAGGTTGTTCGCGAAAGGGATAAAGGGGATGCTGAAGGATCTGTGAGTACAGCGTCATTGACCCGGGCAGGCAGGTTTTCTTTTTTTTTAATGTGTATTTATTTTGGAGAGAGAGAGTTCGCAAGCTGGGGTGGGGTGGGGGTGGGGGACAGAGAATCTGAAGCAGGTTCTGTGCTGACCACAGAAAGCCCCATGCAGGGCTCGAACCATGAGATCATCACCTGAGCTGAAGTCAGATGCTTAACCGACTGAGCCACCAGCCGCCCCAGGCAGATTTTTCTAATTGAAGCCTACTGTCTGAGACCATCTTGTCCTCCCACCATATCCTTGCAGTTTGGAGTAAATGCAGTTAAATCAAGTACGGTAGCTATGGGATTGGGCTCAGCAGTAGGAAACCCTGGATTTTAATGCCCACCAGCTCTATGGCCCTGGGCAGGTTCCCCATATGCTCACCCCCTCAGTTTGCTCAGGTGTAAAATGGAATAATAGCAGCCTTGTCATGGAACCGTGGAGAGGTTGAACCGAATGAGGTGTGTAATGTGGGTCGGAGCGTCCGTCCCCCCAGTAAAACGATAAACGCAGAGCCTGGCACAGTGTCCATTTGGCTACTGCCCTCCTCTTACTTTATCAAGAAGGCCTGTCCTCTGATGGTTGGGATGAGCTTCTCTCCCTGGTAATTCAGAATCTTCCTAGTATGAACACCAATGGCCATATCCAAACCCATGCGCTTCCTTCGCGGTTGGATATCTCTCCCTTAAACCTCCCTGCAGATTCGGCTTCCAGTTGTGTTCTCTGCCCACTGCAGGTTGGTTTTGCTGTATGCCGAGGGACTTGGGGCCATGCTTTATATTTTAAGATAATGCCATTGCTCATTATATTCAAAGACAGAAGATAGAGCAACGTATTTAAGTGAAACCCACCTTAATAAAATAGTAGGGGTGGGTGGAGATTTCTTGAGGACAAAGTGAGACTTCAGTTGAAATTATCAACATCTATGCTTACAGTGCTCTTCTTAGAGCCATGGTTTCCCCTCTTGACTGTGTCCAGTTCACTGTGCCCAGAAATCAGAAACCCCACTTTCTGGAGTGGGGCACATGTGTTTTTTGGTGACTCTGAAACACTTCCGATAGGCAGCCACGTTGAGAAACCTTCCTCTGGAAAAAAACTTGATCGTAGACGCATAATCATAATTCTTACCATCTTAAGGGTACAGTTGGCAGAAAGGCTTCTAGAATTCTCCAAGGCTTATCGCAGCCTTACAAAGTGAGGACGAGACCATTAGCATTGTCTCCATTTCTCAGGCATGGAAACAGAGTCCCAGAGAAATGAAAAATCTTTCCTGAGTTCACACAGGAAGTAGTGAAGTTAAAGCTTGAGCCTCCCTGTGTCTGCCTACCGAGTCTTGTGAGGAGAGGCCGGCTCTCCTTGTTCTGCCACTTTCTCTTGACGATGGCTTAGGTGCAGTCCTGGTCCTGAGTGTCTGAATTCCTCGGCTGCCTCTGATGGTAAACCAGGTCATGGATTTCTTGGAGGCAACATCGTGTTACAAATTTCTTTTTGTTTATTTATTTATTTATTTTGAGAGACTGAGAGTGGGATAGGGAAAAAGAGAGGGAGAGAGAGAGAGAGAGAGGATCAGAAGCAGGCTCCACACTGTCAGCGTGGAGCCCAATGTGGGGCTCTGTCTCATGAACCACAAGATCACGACCTGAGCCGAAATCAGTAGTCGAACGCTCAACCCACTGAGCCACCCAGGAACCCCCGTGTTACACATTTTTTAACCCAGAAGCCAACGACATTGGTCATAGAACAGCTGAGTCCCTTCACATGCTGCCCTGAAAATTCCGATGCAGAGGCCAGCCTGTTAATTGCACAGAACCACAGGATAGAGGTGGAGATAATCGATAAGAATGAGGGAGAAGGTCAGCCCTCTTGGATGAGAGATTTGAGAGTACCAACTGACTGGGTCACACTTTTTGCACACCAGCCAGGGCCCTGTCCGTTCAGAGGGACCCTCTCCCGACTCTAAATAGGCTTTGATTCCCCAGCCTTTGAGAACACCATCTCTCCACTGATCTTTGCTCCTTAGCAGCTCTTACTTTTCTTGCAGGAGTCTAAGTTTTAATTTCAGCAGGCAGATGGCAATTCCTGTTTTTGCCTTGTTTTGCTGTGTTTTGTTTTGTTTTGTTTTACGGCCAATAGTCTTCTCTGGAATGGCTCTTTTCACTCTATAACTCAAAGTCAATTGACCTGGCATTGCCCCACAACAGGGTCAAAAAAATGTGTAAATGATAAATTGATGGGAAGTTTGGTTCTTCTGAGCTAGGCCTCGGGATCTCATGGACCAAGGGATACCTGCTGGTTCTCCAACTGTATTAAAAATAAAAACGCCTTGGGGCACCTGAGTGGCCTAGTTGGTTAAGCAGCAGGCTCTTGATTTCAGCTCAGGTCATGATCTCACAGTTCATGAGATCAAGCCCCACCTTAGGCTCCACGGTCACAGTGCAGAGCCTGCTTCTGACTCTCTCTCTCTCTCTCTCTCTCTCTCTCTCACTCTCTCTCACTCTCTTTCTCTCTGCCCCTCCCCTGCTCATGCTTGCTGTCTCTCAAAATAAATAAGCTTTAAAAAATTTAAAAGATAAATAAACAAACAAATAAATAAATAAAAATGAAAACCCCAGTGTCATCTGTGGAGTCCTTTACTGTCAGCCCATGGTTTGTTTTACCATGGGAAAGTCATTTCAGCTTGGAGCCCGAGCCCTAGCTGTTGGGAGCATGTCACCCACTGCCCCGTTAAGAGGATTCCCCCGTCCCCCCGCCAACCCCAGTAATTACAGGGTAAATGACTTGTTAAATCAGGAGACCTCACAATACATGTAGTTCATATTCCTTGGGCGGTTTATCGCACTTTCTCATGGTACATATTTTATAGAGAAGGGAGAGCTCTCCAATTAATAGTCATTGTGATCGAAGTGGTGTAATGATCGTCTCCAGCCTCATTCCGCAGAAGGAGACTGGAAGGCCCATCTTAATTGCCACAAAGAGCTCTGTCTATCTGCAGCAGTATATAAATAATAAACTAGGGGGAGGGAAGGGCACTGCAATTCTTACAGTCTTAGAGGAGGTACGGATATTTATGTAGTGCTGATTGCTAAAAATCCTCTCCAAGTAATTATTAGTAAAAGTAGAATGTCTACATTGGTAGGGGAATTTTAATTAAAGGGAAGGTGACTCTCATTATGGGGAGGCAGTAGCGTTTGGGGATTAAAATGCAGGTCCAGGACCAGAGCGTCCAGGTCCGATTGGCTCTCCCTGCTGCCGCTTGGACAACGGCAGGAAGCTCAGTCCCTCTGGGTTTAATTTCCCCGGGGTTTTAAACTCGGGGACATAAACCAGTCAGCAGTGCTTGAAGTTCCATTGGATGAGCAAGACCTACGGTTGGAGGCTTCTTATCAGATTTGGCTCAGGCTTGTCTGACAGGGACGGGATCCAACTCTTCTGAGCCTCAATGTCTTCATCTGTAACATGTGAACATCGCCATTTTTATGGCTTTACGTGGAGTGAATGAGACCAACGATGCAGGAGGACCTGGCACCATTTCTGGTATATTGCTGACTTTCATAACATTGGGGGACCAGCTCCTGTCTGTTTCCTTTCCTTTGATGTAACTCATTGGGCTCTTGTGATTCAGAAATAAGGAGGGCCTTCCTTGTTCTTGGCCCCCAAGCTGCTCACCATCTGCAACTGAATGAGATACCCTCAATTCATGATCTGCCTTCATTTCCACAGTGAGTGTAGTGATTCCTCACCTTTTTTGGGAATGAGGGTGGGCAGACATAGATTCCTTTAGGGAACTGATACAGGCCGTGCAACGTCTTCCAGAAAATTCCACGTTTTGTATGAAAGTTTGGATATTTTAGGAACCCTATGGTGACCATCAGTGTACCTTCACTTAAGGACTCGTCACTCAGAGGGCTGGACTGAGGAGATTTCCAGAGTGGGGTGCAGGAAATGGAGAAGTAAATGATCCCAGGTGACTTAGAAGCCCTAAGAGTGATGAGCAGGCTCCCCCTTCCCCTCTAGGAAGAGAAGTTAATTTCACACTCAGCCCATCCCTTTCTCTATATGCCAGAGAGGAAGCTCGTATATTCCGGACATGCCTCCATCAACAGATGGTCAGGGAGGCTCATTCGGCCTGTGGGAAACACTGTTTAGTCCTGACTCCCAGCCATCCCAACTACCCACGGCCGTAGACAATCAAGAAATAACAACATTGAAGGGGAACTGGCCTTTGGAAAGGAGAAATAAAATTCGAATAGAAAAGGTAATGTACAAGGAAGTAGGCTTAACAGAGGAAACAGATAAGTTGAAACTTATCTAATATCCCTTGGCTGATTCAGTGGGACATCGTAACATGAATACAAGGACAACTTAGTTGTTACCAATTTGAGTTCTTGGAAATAAAAATTGCAGTTCATTAAGGGGATGATGGCAGAAATAACACAATTAAAGGTCAAACTGGCAAACCGGAGCAGGGGTTGGCACACTTTTCTTAAAGGGCCGGGTAGTAAATGTTTTCCATTTTGCGGGTCGCAGAGCCTCTGTTCACAACTGTTCAGCTCTGCCCTCGTATCCTGAAAACAGCCGTAGACGATCCATATTGGTGAGCGTGCCGTGCTCCGATAAAATTGTACTGGTGAGCCCTGAAGTTTGAATTTCAGGTATTTTCACATGACACAATAATCTTCTTCTTTTGATTTTTCTCTAACCATTAAAAAACCACAAAGCCGTTATGAGCTCATGAGTTGTACAAAAAGTGTGGGTGGTGGGTTCTTTTGGGCCTCCAGGCCATAGCTTGCTGTCCCCAGCATCGGAGATGAACAAAGATGTGGAAATTCTGAGGGAGGTAATGAAAACGGAAGCTAGATTTAGCCGAATTTGTTTTCTCACTGGAATTAAAAATGAATGCCACTCCATTTTGTGGCTCGTCCATTCACCGATCTGCTCCTTCAGGAGCACGACCCTGATTAACTGGTATGTGGAGAGAGGGAATTAACATTTGGTCAGTCGCTGTTGATAGGTTAGGGGACTGGTTATTTTTATATGTCACCTTCCTACAAGGTAAGCATGAGTTCACTTTCAAAGACGAGACACCTGATAATAGAATGGGCAGAGTAACTCAACAAGGAGCCTCAAGCGTTCCAAGTAATGCTGGGGCTGAGTGCAGTCCTGTAGGCTCCCAGAGCGTCTTCTTATTCTGTTGCGACATGTGAGGGTTTTGACTGTTCTAGACCTGGTCCTGGGCTCGGTACTTTCTATATTGTATCTCATCGTCCCAATGTAGTTGAGAGAGTCAGAAATTACGAGCGAATGTCAATCCGTACAGTTGGTAAACGTCAGAGCCAGGAGTCAGAATTAGCAATCTAAATTGGCAAAGGCAAAAACCAACCCACTAATCTTAGAAAGTAATTGAAAAAAAAAATTTTAATGTTTATTTATTTTTGAGAGAGAGAGACAGACAGACAGACAGAGTGCGAGCAGGGGCGGGGCAGAGAGAGAGGGGAGGCACAGAGCCCGAAGCAGGCTCCAGGTTCTGAGCCGTCAGCACAGAGCCGGACGTGGGGCTCAAGCTCACAGACCGCGAGATCCTGACCTGAGCTGAAGTCAGATGCTTAACCGACTGAGCCACCCAGGCGCCCACCCAGAAAGTAATTTAATGACACGGATGTTTTTTAAATTCTATAGAATTTTGACTCATAAGGCCTTACATTGGTTAGGAACACCTTGACTAAATGTGGCAGTGGTGAATATGCTTGGACACCTCCTCTTTGCAAGGCGCTGTGTTAAGAGTGTTCCTGTACCGTTTGCACAGTGGCTGCATGGAAACAAGGAGTACTTCGATTCCAGTTTTGCAGAGAGGAAACCAAGAAGAAGTTAAGTTTGTTTAGTGCTCTTTAATTAACTTGTGTTTGTTCCTTTTCTTGTTTACCATCCTCCCTCTCCTTTAGAATGCGTGCTTTTCAGGGAAAGGATTTTCCTCTGAGTGGCTGCTACCTCCCCAGAATTTAGGATGGCACCTGGTTCATACCGAGATGCTTCAAATAACTGTAAAATCACCGAGTGAGTTAAGGAACGAGTAAATGGATGAGTGAGAGGATTTTCCCACTGCTATGCAGCGAACAGATACTGGTACCTGGATGGCTAGGTGTCCACATCTCGTTCACAACCCTCACCTCCTGCTAAGAAACATAGAAGGAAGTGTGAGGAATTACCAGCAGTCAGGAATCAATGAGAAATGAAGAGGAAGGTAGGCCTCTCTGGGTTTATAGGGAGGCTCTGTGAAAAGAGTACACAGTTGATGAAAACCCACTGTCTGCTCTCCTGGACGTATCTGATTGCAAAGAGGAGTACTTAGGCCCATGATCAAGACACGGCAATGGTACTTTCTAGACCACATCATGTTTTCTTAATGTATTTTAAGCAAAGCGACTCCTATAGGAAGCACTTCATAAATATTTGCTGTAAGGATTAGTGCAAGGGCCCAGTGGTGGTTTGTTGGCATGGCGGAGGAAGAAGGCCGAGTCAGACTATCTTAGTAAAGCATTCAGAGGGGACAGACGGGAGGAAAAGAGGGAGGGAAGGAAGCGAAAAGGGGAGGGAGAGAGAGGAAGGAAGAACTGTTGATTTGAGTGGGTGGATACATATACCAGTAAGGATAGGGAAGCAGCCAGAGAAATGTCTGGTTTCTGAGACTTTGTTCATCATCCTATTCTTGTCACAAAGGGAGTATACTTAGGAAATTTGCGTACAACTTATATAGTTCTGAGCTAGAAGGAGCTAGAAGGTTCTGGAAAACCCGTAGAGGAGGCTGACGGAATGTTCTGGGGAGATGAAGTGGCAGTCACATACGGAAGAGAATTTACTCGGTCACATCAGGGAGCAGAGCTCTTTGCAGTCACTGAAGCTACCGTGGCTCCCTGGGATCCTGTGGAGGGGCTTCCGCCATCACTGGTATCGCAGGGCTGTCACGCTGGGGGGACCGACGACTTGTGACAGCGCTGATGCTGACCTCTCAGCCAGCGTGGGCACGCACACATCCACGCACGATCACGTGCCCAGCACGCATTCCGACACACGTACTCACACACGTACATGCTCACCCCATGTACTCATACGGACTGACCCACTCGCACACACATGCTCACACCCAGACACGTTCCACACGCCTGAACACACGTGTGCATCCGGACGTGCTGTTCATTCTCCAGTCGTCTTGCTCTCCCGTAGGGAGTTGGTAAGACTCGCTCCCTGAACATGCAGCACATATCACTTGCAGAAGGATTCCTGTTGGCGTCCGCTAGGCATTCTGGCTGTCGGCCCACCTGCCTCCTTCAGGTTGTCTCCTTACTCCTAGAAAACTCTTGAAGAACCAGGTCAGGCAAATTCACTGAAAAGCTGGCGAGAGCCGGGGGAAGGGCCCTCTCTCCGCTTAATAACGTAGCTATTCTGCTATTATTCCCCCCGCCTTTGTATTATTCAGAAATCCATACATTGTGTTTGCCTTTTGTGTCCAGCTTCCAACAAGCCTCCCTTTGTCCCCAGTCACAAAGGCCAATAAACTCTGTGTGGCAAATAAGTTTCCGGGGCTTCTGGATATGGTGACTAATTGTAATGCGGTCTATGTCCTCGAGACTATAAACTGATATGAGAAGACAATGGCAGAGAGGGAGCCCATTGAGAGGAGAGAGTCCCCTGGTAACCCCACGGGGGCCGCCACGGGCAACAAGGAGGCTATTGATGGCGACAGCCCCAACGCAGAGCCTGGCGGAGGGGGAGCGGGGTGGCAGGACCGCATCGCTGGGCTCCAATGCTGCTTTTGTTTGCCCGGGCAGTGAAAACTGGCACGTTAGAATTAGTTCTGTTTAGATTGCCCAGAAACTTGTGGAAGGAGAGGAAAGAGAGAGAGAGGCTCTCCCAGCCCCTTTCCCAGCCCTGTGTGTTAAATGAGTCCGGTTGTGCCATAGCTCCTCAGATGTGCCCACACACGACCGTGCTAAACTGTATGGATAGTAATGAGATGGGGGTGTGCAAGCCAATCGAGGCCCATCTCCCTTCTGCACGTTAAAAAATATCGCTTCCCCTTCTCTCCGCCGTGCGAGTGGGGGTGAGGGTAGGGGATTAGACTCAGGCACCTGTCTAGTATGATGAGATGGGTCTTTGGGTCTGTCCAAGTCGCTAGTGCTGAATTTCTGAGGGATAGCTGATCTTCCTGGGGCAGACAGACCTTGGTTATTCATTTGACAGATATGTATTGGGTGTCTTCTGGTTGATTCCAGAGTGGGGATAGGCACTGGCCCGGCCTCTTTTCTCTCTCTCTCTCTCTCTCTCATTTGTAAAATAACAGTGTTGATTTGATTTATCATTTTCTTTTTTCTTAAATGTTAATTTATTTATTTTTGAGAGAGAGAGAGAGAGAGAGGGAGATAGAGAATCCCAACCAGCTCTGCAATCAGTGTAGAGCCCGGCGCAGGGCTCAAACCCACCAGCCATGAGATCGTGACCTGAGCTGAAATTAAGAGTCAGACACTTACCTGAGTGAGCCACCCAGGCACCCCATTGATTTATCACTTTGTGATTTAAAAACTATTTCCCTTTTCAAAAGAATCAAGTAGACATTAAAATAATTTTTTCCCTCACCAAGTGTCACAGAACAACTAACTTTGGCATATAGTGTTCGGTCGGGCAGTGTTAGGAAAACCTGAATTCTGAATGCAAATAAAAATGTGGGATTAGATTCATTTCGATGCTTTCTCTGATTAACGTGAGCTTCTAACAGAATGATTGCTATCATACCTTCATTTCTGGATAAAATTTGCTGTTTTTATCTTTCTGTCCATCAGTACTCATTAGAATCTTCTCTTTCCTTTTATTCATGCTCTTGTTGCGGATATGGAGAATAGACTAGACCTCCCTTTCTTAGCCTATCCTATTTTTGTACCGAAGGTCAAGAAAGTTGAAAGGCAGTGGACTCTGGAATGTAAGAAAGAAAATGTCAGAAGCTGCTACATGTATATCTCACTTGCAGGAAGCAAGTTTCCAAAACACCACAACATTCCCCAAATCCTAAAAGTGTATCCATTTTAAACAAACAACTTCACTAGCCTTACTGGTTGTAAAACTATAATCGGGCATCTTTAGGATCAGCTTATAATTTACCCTCTTTAAAGATGTAGTTGCCCTGCCCTCTTGAAGTGGACATTGTCCTGGGAGAGAGATCATCCACCTGAGGACAGATAATGGTAGGTGTTGAGAAAGCGAGCCTGGAATGGGACGAGTAGACAGTGGGAATGGCCTCGCTCATTTGGAGCCCCAGGAGGCCTCCTCGGAGAGGTGACTTTGAACTCAGCCTCCGGGGATGAGAAGCATCCTGAGAGGCCTCCTGAGCCAGCAAGTGCTGGGGAGAGCCTTAGGAGGAGGGAAGGCTCTATGAGCCTGTCTATTCAAGGGATGGAGAGAGTGTGGCTGAGGCTAGAGAGTGTTGGTGAACAGCGAGCGGAGGGAGGGGAGTGTGAGGCCAAGTCAGCTGAGAGGTGAACTGCCCCTCTGGACTCTGGTTGACAGATGTATCTAGGTCTGAATTCTAGTCCTGCCATCAGCTACTTCATATCTTGCACCCACAAATGAGTTGCTTCAAGTGTCCAGGCTTTACTTTGCTCATCTCTAAAATGGGAAAACCATTGTACCCTTCTAATAGAGTTGATGGCGGAAGTCCTCAAAGACCCTAGTATGGTTCCTGGCATATACTCACCATGACGCCATCTCATACTGTCATTTAATCAGTAGAGCTCTCACTAAGAGTGAAGATTGTGTCACGTACTATGTCGCCTGGCTCACATATGCTTCTGGAGCCAGGCAAAATGTTACATACAACAGAAATCCATTGGGTTAGAGTGGCCTTCCTAAGCACCCAGTGTTTGCCAAACCCAGTCCCCAGTGCTGAGCATAAAGAGATGCCACACTATTGGGAGGGGCCACAGACTAATAGGAAAAGTAGGCAAAAATGTCAAAGGATTTAATCAAACATGATAGGGGATGTGCCAGATGCTGGGGAACACCACGGGAGACCCTGATCTAGTCAGAAAGGAGCAAGAACACTCCTTAGAGCAGGTGATAGCTGCCTGGAGCAGGAAAGTTCTAATGGGAATGAACCGGGCAAAGAGGGCAGACAATGCAGACTCCAGGTCCAACGTGTCCAACGGCAGGAAGATGTGGGTGCCCTTGGCTCTGCTGTGAACTCCCTGGCAACATGGACAGCTGGACTGTAGCGCACATAGAGGCAGTGACAGGGAGTGAGTCAGGAGGTGTCCTATCTAGGAAGCCCATCTTCAAAGCCAGAATGCAGAAGAGAGAGAGAGAGAGAGAGAGAGAGAGAGAGAGAACTCTGCAGGCAGTTTTGTTCACCCTTGCCTGCCTCAGAGTTTGGTTATAAGAAATAATAAACTTCCTTGGGGCGCCTGGATGGCTCAGTCGGTTAGGCGTCTGACTCTTGACTTCAGCTTAGGTCTTGATCTCAGGGTCACGAGTTCAAGCCGCACCCAGCATGGAGCCCACTTGAATAATAATAATAATAATAATAATAATAATAATAATAATAATAATAAAAAAACACCTTCCCTTTTTGCTGAAGCTAGTTCAAATTTGGGTTTTTCTTATTTGCTACCTAAAGCATCATTATAAGGCACCAGGCTAAGGAGAAGTCTTTGCAGGGCAGAACAACATGCTCCCTAAGCTCAAGGGGTGACCCACTCAGGGCTGCAGGCTCTTGGCTGGCACTCTAAGGAACCATCAACCAGCTAATCCAATTTTCAAAAATTAATTACACAGAATAATCTGTCACACGGATGGGTACAGTGTATGATTCTCTCTTTTTGGCATTTCGCAATCATATTAAGCATCTCCCTCTCAGATCATTGTAATTTGTAACTGGTCCCCAGAGCATCAAATCTTGCCCACCTGCCCGTCCCCTACCTTCTGCCATCCATACGTTAGCCAAATGAACATTGTAATATGCAAATCAAACCAGGCAATGCTTCCTTTCTCCCAAATGGTCCCAAGAGGAAGGGCAGAGTTTTTCTTGTGGTTTATAAGGTGCTTCAGAGTCTGTGCTCTTGACTTCCCACTCTCCTTGCCCCTCCCCCCCAGTCACACTGAAATTATTTCCAATCTCTGGAACATGCCATGCTGTCGTATTCAAATCCTCAAATGTTATGTCAACAACAGTGGAGCCTCTACTTGGAAATGCCATCCGCCCTTCATCCCTTCCTTCACGTACCCGTTACCTGCTTTGAAGGTCTCTCCTTAGATGCCACTTCCACCGGAGCTCAGGAGCGGGAACTCTTTCTTTGGATGCTCGAAAAACTGTATCCTTGGCATTCTGTGTGGCAGAGATGCTGATGGCCACCCAGCTGTGTCCTCTTTTCCTGGGATCATAGCTAGCCTGCATTTTCCAGCCTCCCTAGCAATCTGGCAGGCCATGCGTTGGAGTTGCGGCTGATGGACAAAGTGGTAAGCGTCAGGAATACAACAGGAAACAGAAGGTAGACCCCATCATCGTCCTCTTCGACTCTCGTAAGGGAAGATAGTCAGTAAGGAATTAAGTACGTTAAATTCTTTGTTTAATGTTTACTTATTTTTGTGAGAGAGAGAGAGACAGAGTGCGAGTAGGGGAGGGGCAGAGAGAGAGGGAGACACAGAGTCTGAAGCAGGCTCCAGGCACTGAGCCGTCAGCACGGAGCCCGACGTGGGGCTCGAACCCACAAACCGTGAGATCATGACCTGAGCTGAAGTCGGACAGTTCACCGACTAAGCCACCCAAGCGCCCCAGGAGTCAAGTAAGTTAATCTCAGATAATTACATGTGCTGCGAGGAAACACAGAGTGATGGGTTATAAGTCAAGGAGGTGGCAGACAACAGGGGAGCCCTCAGCTGAGGTGGCCAGAGAAATCATCTCCAGAGAGAGGACTGGGTTCAAGTCTTGGGTGATGAGAAAACATCGTTGTGTAGACGTAGGGCACAGAGTTCTCTTGCTGCATAGTGATCCTTGTATGTGAGGAGCAGGAAGACACGGGTCCCCCAGGCACTCCCCCAGAGGTCCTGACTTCACTGGTCCAGGCGGAATCCCAGGCATTTTATATTTGATTCTTCATTTAATTCTAATGCAGTTACAATTTATCATGCCCCCAGGACTGAGAAGCTAGATGGCAAGGAGAGCAGGAAGAATGATGGGAGATCAGTGCCAGAGGTCAGAGGTCAGAGGTGAGCAAAAGCAAGTTCACAGGAGGTCAAGTTAAGGAATCTGAGTTTTATTTTGATGACTGACTTTTATTTGGAAAGTCATCGGAGTAGTGTCTTGGGTAATCAGATTTGATTTACAATTTTATTTTTGTTTGTTTATTTTTAATGTTTATTCACTTTTGAGAGATGGAGAGAGACAGAGCGTGAATGGGGGAGCAGCAGAGAGAGAGGGAGACACAGAATCCCAAGCAGGCTCCAGGCTCCGAGCTGTCAGCACAGAGCCCGACGTGGGGCTCGAACCCACAAACCATAAGATCATGACCTGAGCTGAAGTCAGACGCCTAACCGACTGAGCCACCCAGGCACCCCTAATTTAGACTTTTAAAATATCCTGTCTTTGGGGCACCTGGGTAGCTCAGTCGGTCAGGCGTCTGACTTTGGCTCAGGTCATGATCTCGCAGTTGGTGAGTTTGGGCCCATGTCAGGCAGTGTGGAGTCCACTTCAGATCCTCATCTCCCTCTCTCTCTCTCTCTCTCTCTCTCTCTCTCCTCCTCCCCTGCTCATGTAATGTCTCTCTCTCTGTCAAAAATAAACATTAAAAAAAATTTAAGTTATATTTAAAATATCCTGCCTGTGGAAATGAGAGGGAAGACACTATTGCAGGAGGGAATCCAGGAGCACCGGAGGCAGTGACCCAGAGTTGGGGAGGGAAGATGTATTCAGGACGTAGAACCATCATAATGGGGCAGTGAAAGGCAACATGGAAATTAAGGGTGACTCTTGGGATTTGGGGTCCAGCAACAGGATGGACAGACCTGCCATGGACTCAGAAGCAGTTGTCAGAGGAAGAGTTTGGAGGAGGGGGAACTAAAGGTCCTGTTTTAGACACATCATGCTAGGGATTTCTAGTATATGTCCGCGGTAAGAAGTTAGGGGAGAGTTAGGTTGGTACCCATGGAGTTCAAAGGAGAAGACAGGGTTGGAGGTATAAGTAAGAGAAGCATCTGAACACAGGTGGCATCTGCAAGCTGGGGTGACTTCAGAAGTGAACAGTCTACTGTGCCAAATGATGCTAAGCCATTGACCACAAGGAATTCAGATCATTGAACATTGAGCTTGGCAAGATGGTGACCATATCAGCTATTGAGGTGATATGGCAATAATGGTAGTTGAAGAAGTGGAGAGCAGGGACCTAGGTAATTCTGGAGGAATTTTACTACTCACAGGGGCAGAGAGCTTGGGCTGTGGCTTAAGGGCATTGTGGAAGGTCTTTTATCAATCAGTTCAAGAAAGGCCATAAATGAATATATGAATATATGAATGAATGAATGAATGAATGAATGAATGAGCCAACTGTTGAAGCCTTTAGGTGAAGCCCAAAGCTCACTGCTTGAAGTGTGTAAACCGCACAAACAACCCCTAGCGTTGTGGGCTCCACACAATGAATTGTTTGGCATTGGCTTATCAAAGACACAGTTCATTTCTCAGATGCCCTCATGGAAAAACAGCCATAAATTTTCCTTTCAGTGTTGGGGATATGTCCAGGTGTTTCCTGGATGATCCAGGTGGATCTGTGAAAGTACTTCCCAGGGAGGCCTGGTACTTTCCTTGCCTAGCAGGCCAGGTCCCGAGAAATCCTGTTGTAGTCATCAGACCTGAGGTTCTAGTTTTGAGTCTACAAATACACACAGTGGCTCATGTAAATGGCTTTTAGGAGTAAAATCAGACCTGGTGTCTGTGTTCTTTCCAACAGCTTGCCTTAATTTTTTCCCCTGTAATTTTTTTTCCTTCTTACTTGAGAAATAAAAGAAAAAGAAACTCAAAGAAAAAACTTTTCAAAAAAACACCCAACTTTCTATTTTTTTTTTAAACTTAGCCCAAAGCAAACAACATCAAATCAGGTGCCCTATCCTGCAATCTATTATTTTGGTGTGGTTCTGAACATTTCACTCCCCTGTGCCTGAATAATGTTCTTTGAAGGGCCGCCTCATCAATAAACCACTCTGGTGAAGTTTCACAGACCTAGAATAATGAATAACAATTAGAGGCATTTAAAAAGTAATATTTTTTTCCTGCAATTTGGAAATTGATTTATTAATTTGGGAATGCTCCAATTTCATCAAATAAGTGGTTTCCTCAACTGAGTTCTTTTGCCAGTAGGAGAAAAGCCCCCTGAAGGCTGGCAGGCTTGTAGAAGTTTCTTGCCAGTTTATTGATTTTGAGAGAAAAGAAACCTTTGACACTTAACAAAATTTGGCCACATGCATGAAGAAAATCTAGAGTCATTTTCACCTAGATAATTACTACATGGAAAGTATTTGTCAAACACTTTGGATTTCTCATCACCTGATCCCAGTTCCCTCAAGAGAATTTTTCTAAGCAATTGGGTGAGAATGTTTTAGAAGTGTATCTTGAAAATCTATGAGAGAATATAGAATGTATTCTCTCCTTATTAGAAAGCAGTAGATGATTGATAAATAGGTGATAGATTGATAGAGGACAGAGAGATAGGTAGGTAGGTAGGTAGTTAGGTAGGTAGGTAGGTAGGTATGAGCATTGAGAGAAAACATCATGTTTTGGGATCTCTGATTCTTGGCATAAGAAGTAAGATTAACTCTGTCTCAAAGTTCTTTTCCTTGCCTTCCCCACATTTTCCACCATCAACAAGTAACTTCCTCTTACGGCCCCTCTGTCTCATATGTTATCATATCTCATGGCTGCAAATGAATTAGCAAGCAACATGTGCCCTCCTGCAAGGTTAAATACATTAAGAAGAATGGAAATGTGGTCAGATTTGGGTCCTCATATCTTTTCCAAAACTGGGCCAAAGCATCACCTCTGGAAGATTTCCTTGATTGATTTTGACCAATTTGAGCCATTTCATCAGCACTCCCGTCCTATGATCCTTTGGCTTAGAAAGATAAGTCAGCCAACAAACACTTACTAAGTGTATGCGATGTTCCAAGAACTGAAACAGGCCTTAAGGCTACAAAAATGGACAAGATACTGTACCATTCAATATAATTGGCCACCTAAACTCTAATACAGTAGAGAGTAATTAAAATAAGAGAAAGGTAAATGTCTAACTCCTCCTACTTTCCTACTTGCTACTTTCATGATGTAGAAATAAATTAGTTGCAGTAGTCTCACTTACAATAGAAACAGAAGACTTTGGATTCTTTTAATTTGGTCTAGAGGTTTCCTCTTTGATATTATATCCACATCATGCTTCTTAACTGGCTTGACTCTTTTGAGTCATTGGTGTCAAACCACAAGGTCTACGTGACATCTCAAGCGTGTTTTGGAGACTAGCAACTGCCAAGCAGCAAGTCCGAAATCTGAGCTCATTTCTTATTCTTCAGTGGATTGAGCTTTGAGGTAGAGTCTCTGACCCTATTGGGCTGCATGTGCCAAAGAAGGCCACAGGATCGATCTTTGTGCCTTGCGCAAGATCCGAACTAAAATATTATGTAAGTAGGACTGTTTTATCCCAAAGAAGCAAAATATTTCAACATCTACAAGGCAATCATGTTCCTTGGAATTCTTCACTTCTACCTTAATTGGCTTGGTTAATTCTCATAGAATCAGGATTTCAATTTCCATGCTTCTGTTGACCATTTTAAGTCTACTTCTAAATATTTCTAGTCCCACCTTCAATCTGTGATAGCGATCGGGATGTCAGGATATATGCCCTCAACAACTCTTCAGCTTGGATATTCTTCAAGCATTTAAAATTTAAAAATCAGAAGTAGCTTTTCTGGCATCTGGAGGCAGGTGGATCTGGGTTCCAACTCTAGCCTGGATGTTTACAACTGTGGTTGAACAAGAGAGTCCTGATTTAATTAGTTTAGAGACAGGCTGGATAACTGTTTCTTTACATGGATCCCAACTTTGCCTGTTTTAAATATCTCAGCATGCACCCTGCATCCCACATCAGAACCTTTAGAAGTGAGACTTCAACACCAGTATTTTTTAAAGCTCTCAAGAGATTCAACTATAAGTCACAATGGAGAACCAGTGCCCTAGCCCTGCTACATACTAGTTGTGTAATCTTGGTGAGTGGTTTGACTTCACTAAGCCTCAGTCTACTAATCTTTAAATTGGCTATGATCATCATGCCTGTTTCAGAGCGTGTTATAAGGATTATGTGAGATGATTTATGTAAAGTACTTCACAGTGTTAGGCACATAATAAATGCTCCACAAATAAAACTATCATCATCTTAGTCAGCTCGGACTGTCATAACAAAATACCACAGACCGGTGGCTTAAACAACAGACATTTATTTTCTCACAGTTCTGGAGGCTGGACGTCCAAGGTCACAGTTGGGTTCTGGTGAGGGCTCCCTTCCTGGATTACAGACCGGCCCCTTCTTGCTATGTCCTTACATGGTGGAGATTACTTTCCCTTTCTCTTCTTAAAAGGCCACAGTCCTATAGAATTACAGCCCAACCCTGCTGACCTCATTTAACCTTAATTACTTCCTAAAGGCCCTATCTCCAGACAGTCGCATGGAGGGGGTGGGTGGGTAGGGATTTAACATATGAATTCTGGGGGGACCGAGTTCAGCCCAGAGCAACTAGCATCATCAATATCCATTTCCAAAACTTTACTGCTGGGGTGACTAACGGAACTGTCTGAGGTTGCCCAGGGTTCTCCCGGTCTTAACACTTGAAGTCCTGAATCCCTGGAGACCTGTGTTGCAGCCTCTACCAACCATCCAACGTAATACCCACGCTAGAATCCTTAGCCAGCTTAGAGGCTTCTTTCACATCTGCTTTCTGCATTGATCAACCACCGAATCCAACAATACTAAATTTTAAACATAATCTTAGATTTGCCTGCCCACCTCCATTTTTACTGCTACCTCCATGGGTTATGTCCTCACTGTCTCCCCTCTGGAGTGTTTCAGGGCCCTCTATTTTAGTTTCCCCTCACGGTAAACTAAAACCTGAGCATGCATCATAGTTCCCCGGGAGCTTGTTAAAACACGGATGGCTGCGTCTCTGTCCCTTCCCATTTTCTGAGTGTGTGGGTTGGCAGTGGGGCCTGAGAATTTGCATTTCTAACAGGTGATGCTGCTGCTTATGGGTCCACAGCTTTTGGGTTCAGAACTGAATAGCTGGGTGGTTTCCACTCTGCATGTCCAGAGCCATTGGAGAGATGGAACCTGCTGGAGATTCCAGAAGCATGTGGGTCATGCAGCAGCAACACATTCCCATCCAGGGGCCCTTTGAAACTGCAGAATTCCACATCAGCAGGAAAGACCTGGCCCCAGACTAGCTTATTGTCAAGTGACCTGCCCAGCTGGGAACTCTCTTTATCCCATCCTCATTCCTGTTCACAACAGTTACTCCTCATTTAAAATGCTGAGTCAGTCACTCTTAATAGATGATTTGGGTTAGAACATCCCTGAATTGTGAGTGGATTGTATTATCATTCATCATATTCAAGACCTCAGCGTGTTCCACACTCCTTACCAGCCCAAGGGAGAATGGATGTCTCCAAACAGCTGGGAGATTGCTTCCCCTGAAAATCTTCATCTTGTCTAAATATGCTTTTTAAAACATGTATTTGAGAGAGAGACAGAGAGAGAACACAAGTGGGGGAGAGGGGCAAAGGGAGACAGAGAGAGAGAGAGAGAGAGAGAGAGAGAGAGAGAGAGAGAGAGAGAGAGAGAGAGGGAATCTTAAGCACGCTCCGTGCTCACCATCAGATCCCGATGTGGGGCTCGATCCCACGACCCTGGGATCATGACCTGAGCCAAAATCAAGAGTCAGACACTCAAAGAACTGAGCCACCCAGACACCCCTGAATATGCTTATTAATATATACAATCAACTTGGATCAATTCTGGATTCTATTTATTCAATCATTAATTAATTAATTTGTTTAATAAGTATGTATTGTGCCTGCTGTGTGCGAGCATTAAAAATACAGTGATGAAGACGTTCAGAACCTGTTCCAAATCCCATGAGGCTTAGAGTCTAGGGAAGTTCCTTGATGTCTGTAACGTGACCAGAAACTCAGCTGCCCTGTTTCTGCTATTCTCTCCTGTACAAAAAGCAAAGCATTTTCCCCTCTGCTCTTGAGCCTCAGCAGAAGCAATCTGACCAACTCCCAAAGTTTCTACCTACTGCTATGTTCTTAAGATACAGACACACACGCTCTCACATGCACACAGCTTTCATGTCACATATTCATCATCACTCCTTTGGCGAAACTTCCATCAGCTGGTTCTATTAGTAATTATTACTGCTTAACCAATTGTCCCCAAACCTCTTAAAACAGTGTATATTATTTCAGAGTAACCTCGGAGTAGGAATCTGGGTGTAGCTTACTTAGCTGGGTCCTCTAAGTCCTGGCATCTCACCTGGCTTCAGTCAACGTGTCAGCCAAGGGGCCGTAGGCTCTTCTGAAGTCTCAGGCAAGTATCTGATTGAAAGCTTCTTTGAAAGCTTCTTTGTTGGTTGTTGGTGACATTCGATTCACCAGGGGATATTGTGCTAAGGACCTCAGTTCTCCTCTGACTGTTGACTGTAGGTCACGTTGTATTTCTTGTCCTGTGGGCCTCTCTCACCTGGCAGCTTGCTTCATCAAGAAGGTGACAGAGAGTCTTGTAATCACAGGAGTGACATCTCATCACTTTTGCTGTATTTTGTTGGTGCAGTCCATATGCAAGAGGAGAAAGGTGTGCGAATATCAGGAGGCAGGGATCCTTGAAGGCCATACTGGAAGCCTGCCTTCCATGCCTACAGAGTAGATTAGGCCCCTTTCTTCTATGCTCTTAGGACACCCCATACTTAATGGTGATAAGCCCCGTGATGATTAATTTTATGCATCAAATTGACTAGGCCACAGTACTCAGATATTTGGGCAAACACCAGTCTAAATGTCACTGTGAAGGTTTATTTAGACGAGATTAATATTTAAATCAGTAGACTTTGAATAAAGCATATAACCTTCCGTAATGTAAGTGAGCTGTTTGCAATCATTTGAAGACCTTAGGAGAAAAAGACTGTGGAAATTCAGCTTCCACACAGCCTTTGCACACAGGCTGCCACATCAGCTCTTGGCTGGGTCTCCAGCCTGTTTGTTGATGGCTTTCCCTGCAGGTGTTGGATTTGCCAGCCCCACGATCCCAAGAGCCGATTCCTTAAAGCAAGTCTGTCTGTCTGTCTGTCTCTCTCTCTCTCTCTCTCTCTCACACACACACACACACACATTATTGATTCTATTTCTCTAGAGAACCGTGACTAATACCAGCCCCTATTTTTATTGAATCAGTTATTTATATAACATTTGTTTTCCCCACCAGCCTGTATTTTCTGTGGTCCTAGTACTGTGTCTTTCTCCCTGCTGTCTTCCCTCTGGTCAGTGGTGGATTGGACACTAAAAATATACTCAGCAAACATGTAGAATTCAACACATGGGTATAATCTACAACATTCACTGAATATTTAAAATCCTACAAGTGGCACCTATTTTGTACCAGTTAATTCTGCCCTAAGTCGTGCTTTATATTTTAGCCATATATATAGGTATGTATAGAGTCTTTTAGAATTCTCGAAGAAAAGAGGTGAATAAGCCTCACCCTAGAAAAATCACTTATCACCCATGGGAATTGTGGCACACATATGAAAGATAAGTATTCCATCCATATATGGGACATTAGCCCATGTCATTACTTCTTTGAAAACCTAAGGTTTGAGAGTAGATTCTCCTTCTAATAAATGGACTTCTAATTTATTTTCTAAGACAGGAGCATGAAAATCAGCTGTAATTAACTTGGGGGATGTAATTCGAGGAGAGCTGGCTCATTGCTATGGTAGCTCCTGAGCTGTCCTGATGAATCAGCAAACTGCTGGGTGATTCAGCACATCCCTCATGATGGGCATAGAGATCACTTTCCAAGTGAAACCCTTGTCTCAATTACTACTTTTACAAAGCTTTCTCCATGACAAAGACTCATAATGTATAATAGGGCCAGAAAAGGAGAATCCAAACACCAGACATATTTATCTCCCACTATACTTTAACACTGGCATGTGTGAAATTTGCAGTGCTCAGGCCTAATGTGGGTTTTAGGGTATGGGATTGAGTCTCTGGGCCGCAGACTTACACATAAAGCAGGGTTATTAGTGGCTTACTTCGTGCGATAACATCAACTAGAGAATACTTCCTAGGATCCATTCCCACTGATAAGAACTTATCAGTGCACATATTGATTGGAGAGTTATCTGTACCATCGGTGGCTCTGGAAACTAATGATTTGGGCCGGTGTTTCCTCCAAAGGTCAAATACTGAGAAGTACCATTTGGATATGTGGGAAGCTCACGCTGATAACTTCCTGTATCCAGGCCAGTATTGCACAATATTTTGCAGGGTAATTTCTGTACTGCTGGCCTGGACTGAGAGTGTGCAGGGGCAGCACATCCCAGAATCAGGAGAGATGATTTCTTAGCTCAGAGATTCACATGGTCTCTATAGTTAGGGGAATTCAGGGAAGGTGGATCTCACAGATCTAGCCCACAAAGAGCCAAAATGTGAACACAGTAGCCATATGTATCTGGCCAAAGTTCTGTTTATGGCTTGAGAATTTCTGGGGGCAGCCATCTGGACAGGAAGGCTCTAGAACCTTCTGCAAGGATATTCAATGCTCCATGCAGACGTTCCATGAACTGAATAGACAAGGGCCCTTTAGATGGCTGAGTGGGGTGCTGCAAAGATGAGGTTGAAGGGAATGGAGATTAACCAGTGATTATGATACTTGACAAAGGCCTTAGCTTGTCAAAAGACTGTCAATGGACCAAATGGGGAAATGTGAGTCCAGCGTTGATGGGATGTACTTTTAGACATTCTAGGCTACCACTTGGGATTTCTCATACAGGATCAAAGTAGTGAGATGTAGGACAAAGTAAATACTAATATTAACACTAAAAATGCTTTTAATTTATTAAGAACCTATTGTAGGGTCAGGGCTTGTACAAGCTACTTTATGTATGTATCACGTATCCAAACTGACACCATGCCAATCAAGTATTAATTAGTCATTCCAAGTTACATATAAACAAACTGGGGCACCTGTGTGGCTCAGCCAGTTGAGTGTCCAACCCTTGGTTTCGGTTCAGGTCATGATCTCGCAGTCTGCGAGTTCAAGCCCCGCATCAGGCTCTCGCTGACAATGCAGGGATGCTTGGGATTCTCTCTCTCCCTCTCTCTGCCCCTCCTGCTTACTCTCTCTCTCTCTCTCTCTCTCTCTCTCTCTAAAAATAAATAAACTTTAAAAAAAGTGATTCACATATTTAAAAAAATAAAGATTGGGGCGCCTGGGTGGCTCAGTTGGTTGAGTGTCCGACTTCGGCTTAGGTCACGATCTCACGGTCTGTGAGTTCGAGCCCCGCGTCAGGCTCTGGGCTGATGGCTCAGAGCCTGGAGCCTGCTTCCGACTCTGTGTCTCCCTCTCTCTCTGCCCCTCCCCCGTTCATGCTCTGTCTCTCTCTGTCTCAAAAATAAATAAATGTTAAAAAAAATTTTTTTAAATAAAAAATAAATAAATAAATAAATAAATAAATAAATAAATAAAGATAAGCAAACAAGTGTCCAGAGAAGTTAAGAAGCTTTCTCAGAATTAAGTATCTAGTAAGTGGCGAAGCTTGGATTGAACTCTGTTATATGTGATGTCAAAGTTCAAACTCTGTCACACCATTGAGCCATAGAATGTTCTGAAAGCAATGGTATTATTTCCTTCATTGAACTTTGATATGGATTCCTAAACATCGTTTTTGTCAGAGACTTAACTGCCTTTCTGTTTGAATATTCTAGGTACAGGAAGGTTACTACTTATCAAGGTAGCCTAATTTAATATCCTGAAGGACAGATGGAACTTTTCAAAATTCTTCCTCATTTTGATCCATGAATTTGTATATACAGTATATATGTAAATGTGTGTGTGTGTGTGTGTGTGTGTGTGTGTGCGTGTGTGCATGTGTGTGTGTCTTTCTAACTTCTTTCTATCCTGCAGTGACCATCAGAGATATGCTATGGAAATTTTCAAAAAATACAAATATACATACTTTAGGAGTCCAGATATCTGTTCTGTGAAAAATGATCCTGATGAGATTCTGAAGCATATCCCTCCTTAAGAACTTTTTTATACTAGTAGGTTGGCAAACAATGGCCAGTAGGCCAAATCTGGTTTCTTTCTTTCTTTTTTTTTTTTTATCAACTCTGTTATTTGTAAATAAAGTTTTATTGGCCCGTAGCCATGCCTACTTATGTATTATCTTTGGATGCTTTCAAGATACTATGGGCAGAATTGAGCAGTCCTAACAGACACTGTCTGGCCCACAAAACCAAAAATATTTACTATTTGGCCCTTTATAGAACAAGCTTGCTGCTTTTTGTTCTGAAACATTTTAGTGCTCAGGAAAAAATCACCTGGAGAAATTATTAAAATGCCAAAGTGCCGGGGGGGGTGGGCAGCTCTCCCTGCATTTGGAAGAGGCTATAAGAGATTCTTAGGCAGTAAAGAACTTGGCTTAGTCATGGGGCAAAGAGGGGTTCAGTGGCACTTGATCAGAGAGGAAAAAGGACGGGAGGTGCCCACTACACATCACACGGGATCTGATGAGCTGTGGAAGATGTCTGGTCTGCATTCCACTTATTAAAACAAATGAAGGGTTTAAAGTCAGGGAAGCAATACGAACACATTCATGTTTTAAGAGGATCACACCATGTGCATGCAGCAGGGAAAATGGGGAGGGGCAGGAAAGGACACAAGATGACTGGTGGAAACTCCTCCGTAGCCTAGTTGAATAATAATGGTGACTGACACAAGGCTGTCCCAAGCCATACACCCTGGCACGAAGTCCAACTGGGAATCAATGGAAATAATAGAGAAATGAAGTCTGGACGGCAAGGAAATCATCATGAAAGATGATGGAATTGAGAAGGGGCTTAAAAGATGGCTGGAATGTGGATACCCAAGAAAAATCAAGTGGTTTCTTTCTCTCTTACCACATTCTAATTTAGGAAGTGGTCTAAAAAAACATAGTAGGCAATAATTCCTCGTAAAAATTCTTGAATTGGTATTTCCTTTTCTTTGCAAAATTGCCAACACCATATTAGACTTACACTCTTACAAAGTTTTACATTCTTTCTCCAGCCCACTGGATCTTGCTCTAGGAGTCTGCCATTTTGAGGGTTTCATATTAATCCATCTTTAATAACAATTACAAGTGGAATGTTTACTTTGCTTGATAACATTTATAGTTCTTCTGGTTGGCTAGATTTGTTATTCTTCATTAAAAACCTCTTATTACTTGCACTGTTGAACTTTTGAGCATTTTTATTGCTTCCTGTTTTATGTTACATTTCATACTATGGACCAGGGGTATGTGCATATGAGCTATGTGAACACACACACACACACACACACACACACACACACACACGGTAGGAAAACAGACTTTTTTTCTGATAAAATTAATAGGGATACCAATCTCTATTCAACACCATCACTTTGATTCAAATAAAGTATAGATACAGTTACTGA